>NC_137817.1:34358081-34818081 GCF_963921795.1 Nannobrachium achirus
GGGGATAAATTATTTTGACATTGTAAAGCTCCTGAATTTTTCCACTTTCACTCCTTCCAAGGCTGCTCAAGACTGTCTTGCACTCCAGCCAGCGGGCCGCTCCTGCTAGTGTGCCCTGGAATATTAAGTAGGTTTAGCGCTTAGCTCACTTAGACCGCGCCAAATAAATATTCAGGCATTAGTTACGGCCTCATACGCAGTGAAAATAAGCTGCGCCAAGTCAATGCACCAAAACAAGCCGATTCACCACACTTCGACTCATTCCAGCTACAAAGAAAAGCAAAGCAAATTTTCGAGGCGAGCAAATAAATAAATAAAAGCCGGGGGACGGGAGCCTTTGTGCACAAAGTCACACTGAAACACATGAATACAATTACAGACACAAGTACAAGTGTGCACAAACGTATTGTACACACACAGATGCAAACGCTAAATAAATACACAGTTGCTAGTTGTATAACTGAACCAATACAGTACACAAATATGAAAGTCTGCGTGCGCACACGCACACACACACACACACACACACACACACACACACACACACACACACACACACACACACACACACACACACACACGCACGCACGCACGCACACACACACACACACACACACACACCGACCATTACATGTGATGATGTGCCATATGGGGGAGCTATCAGTCAGTGTGTCCGTAGACACCTCCATACATATATCAGTCTGCACCACCCATACATCCAGCAGTGCTGGACTCATATGTTACTGTCCCTCTGCCTCTACCTTGTCACTGTCCATCCACACCCAGACCCCCTCCCCCCCGCCACCACATCAATCAACCCACCGCCGCTGCTTTTTTAATCTGTTCCCACCCGAAGGACCAAGGACGCTTCAAAATTACAGTGAGGAAAGGTCACCCCTTCCAATTAGAACATCATCAGTGATGCACACCAGGGGGTCGTTCCCTGCAGCACGTCCTAGGACGTCATAAATCCTCAAGACATCCCAATAAGAAACGCCCCCACGCCGAGGCAGACGAGGAGATGAGCTGGCAGAGAGGCTCAAAATGGCTGACTGATTGCGGTTCAGTTCAATGAAAAGCCTACAGTGCAATCGACAACCGTCAGCCTACAGCACAGAGGAGATGCCTGGCTCGGATAGGATAGGAATTTGGATTGATAGCGCGTGTTCTGGCATTTGAAACCTAGGGAGATGGCATTATTCCCCGAAGATGAGCCACATTATTGTCTTCCCCTTCATTGACCCCATGACGACCCCAGGGCTGAGATCAATCAGCTCTCCAATTAGGCTGAGATCAAACCGCACCCCCCCAGCATACGCACTGCACTGCGCACCCTACTCACTTGTTTGACCACACACACACACACACACACACACACACACACACACACACACACACACACACACACACACACACACACACACACACACACACACACACACACACACACACACACACACACACACACACACACACACATCCCTCCTCTCCACGCACGCACAGCCAAGCGCCAGAGAGGTCATGATGGTTATTGTATGAATGAAGATATTTTGACATATCGTCGTTGTCGGGTGGAAGCCTTATATGTCCAAAACCATTCCTTTTTATTTATTATTTAAATTAGAGAAAATAGCTGATCTACAAGCACACAACGCCTCGTATGTCGAGGCGTTGTGTGCTTGTAGATCGGCTATTTTCACCACTTTTGAACGACAAGCTTGTATGATGAAGTAGGGCTTTAATTTGCCAAAAAGCATACACATTTGAAACTTGTAGATACAAGGTTTCTGCCAGACAGTGACGATATGTGGATTGAAATAAGAGGTGGATGGGAGAGAGAGAGAGAGAGAGAGAGAGAGAGAGAGAGAGAGAGAGAGCATGAGAGAGAGACTAGGTCACTGAGCTTTCCGTCTCTCCTGGGCTGATCGCAGCCAATTAGAGAACAAGTGACAGCTCAACTGCACGCTCATGACACAACTAGACCACAGCAGTGCTGTGAGCCCCAGCAGCACCCCACCATACAGGCCCGGGCCGGACCCCAACAAGCCCTCAATAGCCCTTTCAACGGCACCCAGAGTCCCCTCCGAAAGGAAAGTGGCTGGCAGGAAAGTAGGGTTCTCCGCTGGCCTCCGTTATGGACGGCCAACTCTCTTGACATCTGATGTTGTCAAGAGTTGCCGTGACGACCTGGCAAAATCCATTGACCTTTGCCCCCCTGGCGGATCAAAACTTGTGAACCCGAGACGAGAGGAAGCCAAGGCGCTGGAACGGGGGGGGGATTGGATGGGGGGGGGGTTCACTGGAGGGTGGGGGGTTGGTTCAAATATCCAATGGCAGCTGTCATTGCAGCATTGCCTTCCTGTGTGGGGATAATGGCAGAGTGCCTTCCGCAGTATAGATGGGGGGGGGGGGGGGGGGGTGTTGGGCACCAGGTTGTCCGCTGTCAGAGCGCCAGCTCAGAACCTCTGTGATTAATGAGGGCGGGCATCTCACCATAAGCAACACAGCAGCCCGCGCTACAATGGTGGCATCAACAAAAAAACACTTCCCCAGACCGTATGGTGGAATGGGTATGTGTCTACAACTATAGCCGATGTCATAACAATCCAATAGATGTACAGGTATATTGGGAAATACACGTGCACACATAAATGTTTGCATTAGTAATAAAAATGTATTGCCATTTTGCAAATGGATGCATGGCGGTATTGTACAGATCACAAGCTCACTATGTATCACGCCACAACACATTGTGAGCTTGTAGATCTGCTATTTTCAATGTGCAACACTGGCGCACAACTAACCCAAACCCCTAAACCCTAAACCTAACCTCTAAATGCCTAATCCTAACCTTCTAATTTTAAGTCTAAACTGTAGGTTCTGCCACACCGGGAGTGTTTTATTTCAATTCGCATTCATTTAAACTGCTGTTTGTGTCATGACATGAGTACATCCAGACAGAATGCTAATGCAGCGATAAAGAGCAACATTTTCTTTCTTCCCGAAAGGTCGATTTTTCTCTGAGAAAACTTCAACCTGTATGAATGAGGCATTAATAGTTTGATGTGAAATATTCATAGACACATTCTCAAATCATTTGTCACGTTACCCGGGGGATTTTATTAAACTATATAAAACAACCATTTATCTTGTAAGGGACCAGGACATTTTGTCCTCACAATGTCGATTCCCCAAATTCTACTATAGTATAGAAATATTATTAATCCATGTACACGCACACGCACGCACACGCACACGCACACACGCACACGCACACGCACACACACACACACACACACACACACACACACACACACACACACACGCACGCACACGCACACACACAGCAGTAAAGTATTATGGTATTCGTGGGACTCCTGTGTCGCCACACTGGCAGCCTGAACATCCACTGCAGGCCATGCTGCGACTGGTTGAATCCTGAATGACAGGCAGAAATGATGGGGGTTGAGGGACACCCAGCAGGGGGTGGGACAGGACAGCCCTCCGCATGTCTAACGTCTGCCACTCAACCAAGTTAATGATGCCACGTTCACGGGACAGCCCCTCCCCCCCCTGCTGCGTCACAGACCGAGGAGAGCCAGGGAAAGTGTGCGAGTGTGTGTGTGTCCATTCGTGCGTTCACGTGTGCGTGTTTGTTGGGATGGGGGGGGCACATACATGTAACCAGAAAGAGGTGAGATACTGTTG
Organism: Nannobrachium achirus; assembly: GCF_963921795.1. Lineage (NCBI taxonomy): Eukaryota > Metazoa > Chordata > Actinopteri > Myctophiformes > Myctophidae > Nannobrachium > Nannobrachium achirus. Next base: position 34,361,790 of record NC_137817.1, read on the forward strand.
AGAGGACAAAGGGGTTGGGAGGAATATTTATGACAATCAACACTTCTGTTGGCACACACCCCCCCCCCCCCCTCTCCCTCTGGACCAACGGGCTGTCTCCTTCCTTCACTGGCACCCTTAATCGAGTCAGGATACTTATTAAGGTTTATGAGAAATCCGGTTAATTTCATTAGATGCCAGTCATTGCACTGTTATCTGATTCTTTCATAGCGAGGGGGTGGGGGCGGGGTGTTATGGGCTCACTAGCTGCTGGGTTGAAATTGTTATCGTCTACCGGCAGTTTGGAAGCAGCAATTTAGAGGATAAGGGAGGGGCTGAGGAGGGATGGGGGGGGGGCCCGGGGATGGACTGAGGCAAGACGCTGAGGAGAGATAACACAGAGTTCTGTCTGAGAGTCAGCAAATGCAGTAGGATCGTGCCAGATTTAGACCCACAAAATGCCTTGCAATGCGGAAAAAGGGCATTATTTTGAAAGTGTGAAAATATGATACTGCACAGCAAATAAAAAAAGGGATAACGGTTCGTGGAGAGCAGAGTAACAATCTGCTGGATTCGTCACGATGTGTGTAACGAGCAGGGTTCTCTCTTAGCTCCAGTTTTGAGGTTATTGCAATAACAACATAGCTTATAGGAGCCACAAGCATGAGCGAGCTGATGGATGTTCATATCCTTTGGCCTGTAATCGAGTTATCTGTGCTTCTCTTCCTCTGACACCAGGATAACCCCTGCCTTCCCTGGCTATCTTCCTCTTCATACATCTCCCAATAACAGTAGCCTAACTGTGTTAGCACTTAGCAGCGTAAGCTAGGGATGCTCTCTGGACTGCCAAATGGGCCGGCGTACTGCTCCATCATCCTAGCCAAGGGGTCAGATGATGGTCAATCGATGGTCAACCAGAGGTCCCATCCAGAGTTGCCCAAAGGTCAGCCTATCTGGGCCCAAAGGTGCAAGTGGCCTATCAGCCCTCCTGCACTGGTGACAATGGCAGCTAAATCACTGGCACAACTCCCTTCAGCTTGAGCACAGCGTTTCTGGTAAACATGGGTCATTTCCTATGTCCTCGAATGGAGGATTTTATATTAATGCGGTTTGTTTTTGCATAATGAGAAATCAAGGGCTAACACAGTCAAATCCTCAGTGTTCATTTATCCGTTTGTAAATATGTAAACATGTAACCAAAGGGACCCTTATGGGTCCATGTGGTGACATTTTTTACGAGTATTGGTTGAGTTAAATTAACACTCAGGATTTTACAGTGTATGTCCACAACATTTGACACGGGGATTCCTCTGATTATAAATCTTCTTTCACTTGATCTGCTTCCTTTTTTTCATGTACAGTAAGTGTGTGTGAGGGGGGGGGGGGGATTCAAAAATTAAACTAACAACATATTAGTTGCATAAACAAATAGCCCGCTAATTGCAGTTTTGTTCCCGCTACGCATGTTTTGAATAATAGCATTTTCCGTATCCCCCTCCGCGGCACTGGCAGTCGAATCGATATTCATGAAGTGTCAGCGACGTTGTAATTCATGTGTCTATTCCACGGCTACACCACGGGGACCTTTAAAAGAAAGAGGGGGAAAAAGTGAGAGCTTAAATTTCCCAGTTAATGTCTGGGAATGGCTTATGTTGGCCAATTAAGCTGTTCTTTTCAGCTCCATTACAACACGGTGTCTTGGGGTTCATTTTTCCCTTACTATGCCATTTAGGCCTCAAATGGGCAACCGTTCAGTCTGCCATTTGGACGGTCAAGACACTAGGCTAGGGCATTAGGAGGCTGCAGGGTACGTGTGTGTGTGTGTGTGTGGGGGGGGGGGGGGGGGGGGGGGGGTGCACTGGCGTGCCATGCACTTATGCATGTACATTTGCACATGCACATGCACGTGTGTGTATGTGTCTGTGTGTTTGTGTGTGTGTGTGCGTGCGTGCGCTTTTTGTCATCATCCAGCCTGCCTTGTGCAAGGGTTCCAAATAAGCGTGCGGGGTGTGCCTTTGTGTGTGGAGGGCCAATTTAGGTGTGAAACAGGAGAGCGTTAATGGCTTTTAAAGATCGGTGGAGTCAAATGAGCGTGCTCATCAGTCAGCCACACTCCCCCCTGGTGATCACTCAGTGTCGTTAGATTTCATTTCCTGTGGAAGAAAGGGATCTCTGTGGATCCAAGACAAATCCCCGCAATTATAGCCGCGCTTAAGATGATTCACTGCCCTCATTTCTGGCATTCTGGGTGGTGTGGCGTGGGCTGTGTGTGGCACTATGGAGTTTGCAGTGACGATGAATAAATATCACAATGAATCACAGGGTGCACATTAAATAAAAGACGGACGGTTTGCGATTTTCACTGAAACAGAATACAAAATTCTGAGTTTTTAATGGACAAAAGCAAATGACAGCAAAAACCAACCATGCACAGGCGCGCGCACGCGCACACACACACACACACACACACACACACACACACACACACACACACACACACACACACACACAATGTATGTGCATTAATAGCTTTGCCCTGGACAGTGTGTAGAGCACAGAGGCCAGCAGAGAGAGGCACTGAGATAAGATTCTGCTTAGCATTTGAATAGGGCGCTCTGATTTCTATGCGGTTGGCCTTTGGCCATGCTGGTGCTTAAGCATGGGTCTGAGTCGTCTGACTAAAGCTTGTTGTCTGTTCTCCACACTACAGCCTCATATCTGGCACCGCACAAAGTCTGTCAGTCCCTCAGTTTGTCTTTCAGTCTCACTGGACTAGCATGGCTGGCTAGATGTCTGTCAGGCTGTTTAATAATCAGTGCGGCTAGCCGATAATCGTCCTTCCAGCTGTAAAAGCAGGTGGCACGCAACATACCAGGGGCTCCCGGACTCAAACACCATGTGATGTCATCTCTAGTCTGCACCTGGTCACACTGCATTACACACACACCTGATACGGCCAGTTCCAGCTATATGAAGTCATTATACAGTACGTCTGGATCTGGATCTGACGCTGAGGGACATGTCCGCCATGAAGTGCATGCTGTGTCCACTCCAGGTGGCTGCTGAATGTGCAACACTTCATCTCAGTTTCTCCTCTCTCACCTCAGCAAACGCAGCAAGTCTTGGGACTCATCCCAGAACAGCGTAGTTTATAATCCGTAGTACGATGGTGTGTTACTTGCCAGAAAGAACAGATCTACAAGCCAACAATGCGTTTCGAGCAACAAAACCCTTGCGTGAAGGAAGATGAATTGAGCTTATGGTGGGCATAAGTGAGAGTTTTAGGTTGTTTATCATCTTATTGTATTGGAGCTTCCGAGCGTAATGTACTGTATGTACTTACATAATCAGTGCATCAAAGTGACAATAAAGTGAATCTGAATCACTAAAGGGTGCAGTGTCTCTCTGGGCACAGAGCTGTAACACCACACTGCACAAGGTCAACTGCACAGAGAGGCTATGAAGGCTGGGCTACAGAAATAAGCGCCTACACAGCTGTCTCAGTAAACGCAACCCTTAAAAAAACATTTGATCTTGCCCTTTTTCACTTTTAAAACTGATCAAAACACTTTTGGTATCACTTTCAAATGGCAGGCAAGGAAATGAGCATAAGGGAGTGTAAAGGGGTGTGTGAGTATGTGTGTGTGTGTGTGTGTGTGTGTGTGTGTGTGTGTGTGTGTGTGTGTGGGGGGGGGGGGGGGGGTGCAGAGGCTAGATGGTCAGGTTTCAACTTCAGTCTGCAGCTGCCGAGGGCTCTAGTGGCTGATAGGTGTCCCTTACAGCAAACGTAACCCGAGTCAAACACAATATCTGTCCACGCCACCAAGAGATCACCAAGTCATAACATATCCAATGCCTCTATAACTCTGCCAATGGCTTACAGCCAGGCGATTGCCTTGTAATAGTTTGAGGAACAATTGGCAACGAAAAAGGAGGAAAAAGAAAAGGCTCATGGAAGTATGCTATCAACAACATCAAGTACAGCCAACAACATGCTGTCAAATCGTTTTGGAAAACCTCAGCACAGTAAGTGCAATTTGTGGGACTAACCTCAAACGCTAGAACACAATATATGCATACTGTGAAACCTGGAGTGGAACGCCATCGCCCACGCCCGCACAGCGGACATTTATGGTGCTGGTGTGTTAATGGACGTGCATGTTTATGCACATGCATGATTGTGCATAGAAATTAATGTATGTGCACAATCTGCACATATACAGTATGTGCACCATAGCTGTCCTCTATCAGAATTGTTGACAATTAACTATAAACACACCTTGTAACTGCCCCTTTCAACAGGACAGAGCATGTTGAAAATGGGGACATTTTAGTGTTTTGGACTTATTTTGGGGACTCTGGGCATCCAGTTTGAATTTAAACGTGTTTGTCTGATCACCACGGAACACACAAACCAATGGATAAATGACAATTTTCTATGTAAGAAGAAAAAGGGGAAAAAAGGCCAACATGTGAATATGGTCAATTGTATAATGTAGGTTGCCTATATCACCTACATTAAAATGAAAATCATAATCAAGGTTAAGCCACAGGTTAAGCCACATTCCATGGATAACTGCAGTGAGGACGTCATACGCTGCATGTCATGTCTCCTACTGTACCTCCTTTCTCTCCCATATCTCCTTTCTCTGTCTTGCAGTTCAGTGACAAAATAAGAACAGAAATGTCATATCTTTGTAGGCCTCCTCCAACCTGGCGACAAGGCTGACCAGTCGCTCACTTGGAAAAAAAAAACGTCCCAATAACCCTTCACCTAAAACGTGTGTGTGTGTGTGTGTGTGTGTGTGTGTGTGTGTGTGTGTGTGTGTGTGTGTGTGTGTGTGTGTCCAATAACATCTATCCGTCAGAGTGCCAGTGTGCAGTGTGACAGTCCTTAACCTAAAACAAACAGGCTGAATCACAGGCCTGGCTCAGTCCTGACCCTTTCATAAGACCAATCCCCAGCAGCACCAGCAGCAGTGTTGGCCAAGGGTGTGTGTGTGTGTGTGTGTGCGTGCGTGCGCGCACGCGCGCGTGCGTGCAAGGCGCGAGTGTGCATTGCGTGTGAATGGATGTGTGTTTAAGGTTGTGTAAGAGAATGACTGAAGAAAAATATTGGGCATTTGAAACATGGACATCAGTGTTGAAATAACACACCATTCCACACAGCAGAGGGTGAATCAATTTCGGCGGCATTCGACTCAAACCCATATCAGCTGGCCCACTGCCCCCCCCCCTCCCCCCCCCCTCCCCCCCCCCTCCCCTCGTACACACACATAATATACCCCCCCACCCCCTTCCCCAGCTACACATGATGGATTACCATCCCTGGCAGTCTCAGAGGGTCTCGGAGGGTGGAAGGGTTGGGGGGGTGGGGGTGCGTTCGGTCACAGCAGGGACAGATTCATCGGAGGGGGAGCGTTGGGTTAAGGAATTATGGTTTGACAGAGATCTGGGGTGGATAGGAGAGGGCAGAGGGTTCTCCAGGGGTCAGCGGATCCAATAGCGGCTGGACTGGAGCGGCCGGCCGCCCTCGGACCGCCGCAGCCTCGGGGGATTAGACTGAGGGTCACGTTTTTCGATTAATATTATTATCACTCACTTGTCCCCCTCGCCCACTCGTCAGCGAATACGGCAGTATCAGACATATTCATCTAAAACCTGCTGTATAAAACACACCTGTGCAGCAATTTAGGATTGACTTGTAGTTGTTGGGTTATCTGCAGGCATTCTGGAAGAGAGATTAATAGACCGATATGGCGGGCTATATGGCGAATTCATTTTGACAATCTACGCAATGAATCTGCTTACTGGACAACTGCAAGCGAGACGGACCTGGAAAGAATAGCACGCAATCGGTCAATATTAAAACAGAAATGAGAGCGCACTCCCACCCCGGGAAGCAAGGATCCCTATAGCCAGCCTGGTTTTTGAAGTTGATCAATAATCAGCCTGCAGACAGGTTTAAATTATTTACAGCTCAGTCTACATCTCAAATTGCTTGATCAGAGGGCGAGAGACTGAGATTGAGAGAGAGCAAGCAAAGGGGGAGAGAGAAACCAACAGAAAGGAAAACACAGTGGGGGGAAAGAGAGGAGAATGATGAGATTGGAAAAATGGACTAAGGCAGAATTGAATTGGGGAGAGTTCATTTCGTAGAACCTGTTTTGTCAGAGAATTGTTCACTTCTCTCCACAGCCCTCCAGCTCCGTTGAAGAGCAGCTCCAGCTGCAGACACTACAATTTAGGAGCCCTGCTTTAGGTGCAATGCTAAGATTTATATTTCAGCTACTACAAAGCGAGCACCCTCAGCATGGAGCAGCGGGGTGAGAGGAAAGCTGGAGAGGGGGAGAATAGGGGGAAGAGAGCAAGGAGAAAAAGACGAGAGGGGGAGAAAGGAGGGCGCGACAGAGCAATAGACCCGCATTGTCAGAGTGGAGACTGGAGAGGCCATCAATAAAAGCGTAGCCGTAAAGAGAGAGAGTAAGACAGAAAGAGCAAGAGAGAGAGAGAGAGAGGGAGAGAGAGAGAGGGGGGAGAGCATGAACGAGCGAGAGAAAGGGTATGAAAAAAAAAAAGAAACAACAAAACCCAGCACGTCGGGTGCTTCATCTTGCCCGGGCACTAATGGGCGTGAGAAGAAGCGGCTGGCTCAGCACTCTACGCCTGACGGCTCACTCCTCCACTGACGGCCCGTGGCGGCCATGACAGAGAGCGGCGCACGCTTGTTTATTCACACTCGTTTAATCCTGTTTTTTTACACTCCACCTCTCCGCCCCGTCAAGGCTCACACCTAGGGGCAAGCAGGGGCGACGTGTGTTTTCTTTTTTTTCCCTTCTTTTTCTGGGGGAGAGAGGCTGAGTGAGACAATGAAAAAAGAAAGAGGAAGATGTAGAAGGACATAGGGATGAGAGAGAGATGGGTAGAGAGAGAGGGACGTGTCAAAAGGTCATCCTGAACCTGGAAGTCATTCAGTGCTTCTGCGCATCTATGCATCCCCTCGACCCACTCTCCTTCTCTCTGGATCTGACTCCCATTCTAGCACTGTTATTGCTGTCATTTTTCAATTTTTTCAGAGAGAGAGAGAGAGAGAGAGAGAGAGAGAGAGAGAGAGAGAGAGAGAGAGAGAGAGTGAGAACCATAGAGAGAGAGAGAGCCATAGAGAGAGAGAGAGAGAGAGAGAGAGAGAGAGAGAGAGAGAGAGAGAGAGAGAGAGAGAGAGAGAGAGAGAGAGATCTCCTCTCCTGCTCTCATTTCCACCAAAGGCAGTGTAGTGTATTTCCCTGGGTGGAAACGAGGAGGTCAAGGCTGGGACACCAGGTCCACCGAGGATAGAAGAAGTGCAGTCTCAGGATATACTGTAGTTTGTGTGTGACTGTGTGTGAGTGCAAGGTCAGAGCGCTGGCTGGGAACTTGTGTGTGCGTGTGTGCGCTCTGTGATTTATCTCCCAGTGAGAGTCCCTTATCTGAGTGTCTGTTCCATTTGTGCAGGTTGGTCTTGTTTCCCTGCCTTGCCCAGGTGTTTGGCTGCAGAGACAGATGCACAAAGAGGGGAGGAAAGTCCTCATTCGCCCTGGTCAGCCAGCAAGCTGATAGATGAGATAAGGAGTCCAATACGTGTAGCCGTGTGTGTGTGTGTGTGTGTGTGTGTGTGTGTGTGTGTGTGTGTGTGTGTGTGTGTGTGTGTGTGTGTGTGTGTGTGTGTGTGTGTGTGTGTGTGTGTGTGTGCGTGCGTGTGTGCGTGCGTGCGTGCGTGCGTGCGTGCGTGCTTGTGTGTGTGTGTATGTTTGTGTGTGCATGAGTGGGCGAGAAACAGAGACACAGACAGAATCTGTATAAGAAAGAAAGAGTGCATTGTATTTCTTATTCCGGGGGGTGTGTGTGTGTGTGTGTGTGTGTGTGTGTGTGTGTGTGTGTGTGTGTGTGTGTGTGTGTGTGTGTGTGCGTGCACACGCGCGCGTGCGTGTGTGCGTGCGTGCATACTGGGCTCGCATCCTTAGTGATAACAACACCTCTATGGCTGCCAGCTGCCTCAGAGCTGCACAGAGTCACAGACCTGACAGTATCAATCAGGGATTTTGTTTTCTAGGTAAGATATTTCTGCTTTGCTCTCATCATCTCTCACAGGACAACATTCCACCTCTTTCTGCGTCTATTTCCCATCAGTGTTTTCCACCATCCTTTTCCGATCAACTTTAAACACCTCCAGCACAGAATACCAACTGGTCTATCCCAGGATAACCTAGCAAATATAAAACAACATACTGATAACCACACAGCAGCTATGGAGGTTTTCTTGGTATGCATCATTAACAGGCTTTAATTGTTGCGGCATCCCTCATTACCCTCCATAATTTCTCAAGCACTTAAAGCTGCAATCCATGAGATTTATGCCCTACCCGGCTGAAATGTATACTGCCAAGCTAAGACGGAGGCAATGCCCACATGGGCAGGGTTGATGTTGTGCTTACAGGCAATACCTCTTGTCAACCAGTAGGTGTCCTACTATCTAATTAGACCTCCATCCACTGCAGATGAGTTATATTGCATCATACTCTACCAGGTTGGTCAAAACAACAATTTATTTCCCAAAACAAGTCCCGGATAGCAGCATTAAGAGAGCAGAGTCAAATGAGATTTATAGGTGTGTGTGCGTGTGCGAGTGCGTGTGCGGTCACGCACGTGTGTGGGAGCAGGGACGTGCAGAGAATATTAGAGAGGCAGGGGCTGACATTTTTAAAAGGGCCTTTTGTTGAAAATATCGAAAATAGCAGACCTCCAAGCTCACAACACGCTGCGACGTGTTGTGAGCTTGAAGGTCGGCTATTTTCGGTACTTGATGACACAATAAATATATCAAGTCAATACTGGTGATGTGGCGTGTGGCATGGATTTCTAGGGCAATTCTCTTGATGGAAAGAGGGCATTTGCATTTCTTTCACCATGGTAAAAACTGTCTGGAGAGGGCACTTTTTACATAGGGTCAAAAGGGCAGGGGCTCAAGCCCCCTTTGATGTCTATGTGTGCACGTGCCTGTGTGGGAGTGTCCGCTGCTTGCGTAAGCCTGTCATTCCATGTTGCCATTTCTTAACTGGACTAATGAGCCTGGGTGAGGCTGTGAAAGGCTCCAGTGCAGCGCGGCACAGCCCAGAGACTCCCCACCTGGCCTGCTCCTCCTGGCCTGTCCCTTTATTAAGCCGCTCATCATGCTGGACACACCAGGAACAGCTTGGTAACCCTCCTCCCTCCTCCACCTCTCCACTCACACCTCTCCCGGATCCATTTTCCCGCTAATTACCTTGTTGTACGAGCACCAAATGCTACCTAACCATTCGCTTAATTGCAGAAGTGGTACATTAGACGATATCAAAGGACCTTTTGAAAAGTCATCCGATCCCATTCCGAGCGGCATTTAAAAAGCCAATCCCAGACATCTGTTTCGTTTCATTTGCATTTTCTTGTTTTAAAGGTTACAAATCGAAGGAAGCGAAAAGGGTGGCGTTCCGCCCCGTGATGGCGCCACACAGTAAATTCCTTGGTGTTAATTTAACTCCGAGTGTACACATTTGTAGACTCAAATTGTGCAAATGTGTACACTCTCAGGGTTACAAATAATAATACAGTAACACTGAGGATTTTATTGTGTATGCCTTTCCCCGTAGATAATTACCCCCCCAATCAACCTGCGCCACACACACACACACACACACACACACACACACACACACACACACACACACACACACACACACACACACACACACACACACACACACACACACACACAGCAATACCTGTCAGAAGCCGCCGTTCAATTATAAGTGCAGCCACACCACAGTACACGCTTGTATCTGGGGCGCTACATGCTTTGCGCCGGGCTAGCCATCCACCTGAAGAGATAGGGGCTAATTAACATTTTCCTTGGGATCCCATCGCCCCAGGTGCGTCTTGTCACACTTACATATACACTCGTATCCGCGGCATAAGCAGATTTATTCAACACGGTGGCTGGGGCAACAATTTCTGACACAAGCCTCAGTATGATTTATGAACCTGCTCATTGACCCAGTTTATGTTGAGAAGAGGAGAGGGGATGCATCCCCTCTTATCTGCTGCACATCCATCCAGCGGCACCGGAGCTGGAGTCAGTCGGGGGCGAGCGCGTGAGGAAGAATTAGATTACAACACCCTCTAGGCAACGCATTCAAGAGGAGCCCCCTTTTCCCCCCCATATTCTCTTAATAATCAGAACCGCAGGGCAGCGAACAAAAGATCCAATGAGATCTTCTCCGTCGAAAAAGGAACACGGTGACGGCTGACTATTATTCTCACGTCTGCATATTATACTGCAAGGAAGGCACAGACTGTAAAAGTAAAGTGCCGCTGGTTCTTGGACTGCCAATTATGAACTGTGTGTGTGTGTGTGTGTGTGCGTGTGTGTGTGTGTGTGTGTGTGTGTGTGTGTGTGTGTGTGTAAAATGGATAATAACTTAATACAGAAGACAAGGATGGAAGACTGCACTCAGTCAATGCAATAGTCTGGCCAATCTGGCTCATATTAATAATGCAGGACCGGCTCTCTGAGGCCTCTCCACCCTCTAGCTTTCTCCTCTCCTCTCCTCTCCTCTCCTCTCCTCTCCTCTCCTCTCCTCTCCAGTACAGAAGAATGGCAAGTGAGTCCCAGCTTGTTGCCCAGTACACCGCAGTGCTGCTCTGCTCGGCAGACACAGAGTTCAATCGCCTTCAGAGCTGCAATTCAATTATCTCAACAGGGTCCTGCTCAACCACTCGTGAACGTATATGGGAGGTGGGGGGGGGGGGGGGGGTGTTTGGGGGGTAAAGGTGTGCTCAGTACACGGGGGAGGAGGAGGAGGGAAGGAGACAGACAAGGCATTGTCGTAAACGCACAACAGATTCAACACGGATTCATATTTAAATGCTACTTATAGGTAGTTTTCTCTCGTGCGATTAGCGCTACAATCACTCGAAGGGTGTCGGGACCTGATAAAGCTAATCGCCAGGGTAAGCCCCCGTGGTGGGATTTACTTCCCCCAAACACACACACACACACACACACACACACACACCCTTCAGCTCCCTCCCTCAGCTCTCCGCTCTTCCCCCACCCCTGGAAGACTCGCGGAGAGTGAAAGCCTGAGGCTTTACACTGAACCTTCCGTTCTCAGCCACACAATCACTTCAGCATCCCAGGTAATGTCCATCATATCTGTGTGTTCTTACTCTCACACTTCACTACCTCTTCCTTTAGCCGCCTGACTGCTGGCCCCCTGACCTCTTGGCCCTCTCACCTCTGAGTCGTCTCAATCCAAACCCCCTCCACCGCAAAAGAACCAAAAGGACTAGTGTGAGAGAGAGAGAAGCCACGCAACAATGCGAAAAGGAAAAAAAAAAAAGAATAATCAGGAGACTTCATCAATTTTTCATGAATTTTCATTTAGGCTGGGAGAGCGCTCTTACGGCGATCGATAGATCAAGCTGCTGTCACACAGTTAGCACCTGGGGGCTGCTGGGTGGCTCTGGGGAGGGGAGGGGACCAGATCAGAGGCAGTCGGTGGTTGGAAACCATCACTACTCTCTGCGATGATGAGCACACTCTATTTGCCTTCACTACCACTGATCATTATAATCACCTTATGCCTGACATATATATTTGGCGGTGCGGCAGCATGGAAAACAGCAGCTCTACAAGCGCACAACGTGTCGCAGCGTGACGCTTAAAATCTATCTCTATCTATCTATATATATCTATATCTAAAGCTATTTCAATGTAAGATGTTTACAGGTTGCAGATGTTTACTTCCTCGAGACCCACCGGGTGGAAGCCCACACAAAGGAACTATTATTAACAATCCCCATTACAATTTTTATCTACACCAGTAAGACACCCTAAGGGTCAATTCACACTGTAACTAGAAGCAGTGCTCTTCCGAGCACAGGTCTCCACCAGGCCGTGTGTCCTGGAAAAGGGTGGCATATGTTCTTCACCATAGATCTTTCATAGAAATCGGACGCTGCATGCATGATTTGAAGCATTGTGTTCCAAAAATGTGTTTTGTTAAAGTCTACCTGCTGTTGGCGCTATAAAAGGCCAATGTGAAAAAAGGTAGCATTTGTTCCTTGACCTAGTGGGAATATGTGTGGCAAATTTCACGGTAATCACAAGCTGCGTTGATGATTTGAAGCATTTTGTTCAAAAACGGAGCAATCCTGCAAACTTTGGAAGCTAATATTAGCCAATCAGGATGGAATATGAAATATCAGACGGATCGGACTTGATCACATGACTATAGAGATACTGTGTACCGATTTGCGTGATTTTTGGATAAAATCTCAAGGAGTAATATCCAAAAATGTGTTTTACATATGTCGGCCCAAAGGTGGCGCTATAAAAGTCTGATGTGAAAAATGCAGGGCAAAGGTTTATCCTTAGCCTCTAGGGAGTGCGCTTACAAAGTTTGAAACTGATCGGTGGAGTTATAGGTAAAACCACAAATCGGCCTGTTATAGCGCCACCATGAGGCTGATTTAAAATAAATTAAGTGGCATTTCTTCCTCGGCCTAGTGGGAACGTGTGTGCGCGATTTCATGATAATTGCACTTTGCGTTTGGGATTTGAGGCATTTTGTTCAAAACGGCTCAATCCTACAAACTTTGGAAGCCAATCTTAGCCAATCAGGATGGAATATGCTAAATCGGACAGATCTGTGTCGATCACATGACTGTCGAGATACTGCCTACCGATTTGTAGGATTTTTGGACAAAATCTGTAAGAGTAGTGCACAGAAATGTGTTTTGCGAACATCGGCCACTAGGTGGCGCTAGAAAAGGCCCATTTGAAAAATTTAGGGCAGAGGTTCTATCCAGGGAATGTGTGTGCTCACTTTGGCAGCGACCGGGCCAACGGCGACTGAGATTAGCTGCACACAAACTGCGAGGACACACGGACGGACGCACGGACGGACGGACGGACGGACGGACACACGGACGGACGGAGGGGAAAACATACTCTCCACCAAGCCTTCGGCTGGTGGAGACAATAAGGAGCCTAACTAATTTCAGTTCGGGAGGGCTCCCCGACCCGAAATTATTTAAGTTCGGGGGGAGTCCATTCATACTTTATTAACGGCTAGTGCCGAAGTCGCTTGTAAATATTGGAGGTCCATGGCATGACAACGTTTGTGGCCGATGAATGAGCGTTGCAGGACGGATACATATCTGACTGGCCCTCGCGCTGCTGGCTGAATGACTGGAGGTCCAGTGAGTAGCAGCTCCAGCAGGCAGCAGCACCAGTTACGGGGTCTCTTCTCTCTCTCTCTCACTCACACTCACAAACGCTCGAGCTCTGTCAAAAACATTTAATCTACAAGCTCACATTATAGACAGTGACAATGTATCTCTGCGACGCTCAATACACGGCCACACAAGCATTGGAAGTCGGCATGTCTCCCTCCCAAACGACCGCTGTTTCCTTGGCCTCACAGCCGAGCATATGAACTTGGAGCCGGGCTGAATGAATGAGAAGACACCGCTGAGTACCAAAATTAAGTCGTAAAGGGTTTCAGCGCAACCTTGCCCTTTTATTTTGAGTATATTAACTTTGCTGTGTTAATGCTTAATGTTTTGTGCAAAGCAATTTGAATTGTTGTGCTATACAAATAAACTTGTCTTTCATTGCCTTACCTAAAATGTTTGCTTTATCTGCCTGGAAGAAAAGTTGTCTAGTTCTCAATGTTTTCATAGGGGAGATGAAAATGCCAAATTCACAGATATTGCCAAGAGGGAACATGTTGGAACAATTGGAACATGTAAACTGAAACGAACAGGGGAGCGAAAATAATGATGATAATAATAAATGACCAAGAGCACTCTGGGGGATACACATGTAAATATTAGAATTGGCACAAATGTTACCATATGGTTTGATACATTGGGATTCATTAGTTAGGTACAAGAGCACCTAGTCGAGACTAAGTAATACTGTGATGATCAAGAGGTTTCTACATCAACTTCATTAAAGGCTGTCATTGTATAGAGGAGAAATGTTAAAGAGTTCGGGTTGGTGGCCAACAGCAGATCTTTCTTTCTTACTTTAATTAGAGCAGTTCCTTTGATTAAACCAGCATATATCATCATTCCACTTCTTGCAAGAGACCCCATTCTCTTAACAATGCATAAGAAACCAGAGATTATTGATTGGTTGGAACAGCAGACTTCATGAAAGGCTCTCTCTTAAGCACATGGACCCAGCTAGAATACTATGGCACAAGTCCAATATGCTCCAATGACCTGAGATCTGGCAACTCTTCTCCCTCCCGAAAGGGAAGGGCCCCAATACAAATCAATAAGTAGCAGCGAAAGACCACTAACTGCAGTGACATAACGGTACGAGAAAGCATTGTCTCCTGAATGGCTGTTTGAAACACAGCGTTTTAAATAGTTATTGAATATGGTAACCTTCCTTTTTCTAGCCTGGGGACTGAGACCCTTGGGATCTTATTCAGTTCCTGAATCTGGTGGGAGGGCTTATCTTCAAAGGTAAGTTGATCCACAGGTCAGGTTTTGCTCACCCATACAGCCCTGGCAGCCTGTGTCAAATGTCCATCAGGACTTTCATCTGTGTGTGTTGCTCTGCCCCCCTCCCACCTGTGATAGATCCATGTGTGACAGGCCACCACCTCCCTGTGGCATGGTCTGACAGGAGCTCAATGTCCAACTCAGTTGTCTACTGACAACTCTCAATGCAACTCAGAAGACCCCTTGGGCTATATATCTCAAATTCGTCTGAATCTCACAGTTCCAGGCTCTGCATGGAAGTTCTGAACATAATCACACCAATTTCCATGTCAGGGGGAAACAGGACTGCAGGAGATCACTCTTACTGTTAACCTATCAAGCCTGCTCCTTCAGACATTCAAAAAGAGGACAATGTGGTGCAAATTCAACACTTAAATGTTGCGTAGATAGGCTGTAATTTGTTTTCAGTTCTTCTCCAGCTGTAAAAAATTGGAAGCAAACGCTACAGCAATTTCCTTTTGCGAATGAGCAACACAATAGTAATTTAAAATAATTACAGAACATTATTAAATGTTGGCTGGAAATAGCAACGTGAAAACATTGTCTCATTTTTTATTATGCTCAAATAAACCCAGTCATTCCATCTAGGCAGAGGGCCAAAACCTTTCTGTTTACAGCTAGAATAATAAATGATTAATCTACATCGCTAAACAATTTCAGAAAGGAACCAAGGATGACAAAGCTTGGGCACTATACTCTGTAGAAAGACAGCATTGCTAGCTTGAAGTTCAGTTATTTTCGGCAAGCAACACTGCCACGCGATGGGAGTAATAATCAAGGTTAAGCAAGACAATAGAGATCGTGGACTCACATGCTACTTCCAAGGATGCATTGCGGCTGACGGCTTCGCCCAGGTAGTTACGGGCCACGCAGACGTAGGCACCCTCGTCCGGTTTGCTTCGGCGTCCGTGAACAATGCGCAGGAAGAAGAGCGAGCCACTGGGAAGCAGCATGCGGTGCGAACGTGGGTCATCTTTGTCCGTTTCCACGCGCTCCCCGTCCTTGTACCACTCGACCGTAGGGGTGGGACGACCCTCCGCCTTGCAGTTGAGCGTGGCAGGCTCCCCTTTGGACACAATCAGGTCAGAGGGGTGCTCCACAATCCGGGGTGGGGAGTCCTCCTGGCGCAGACGAGATCCTGGAGAGAGAAGAGAGAGATGGAATAGGGAAAGTGATGCTTACTGTGTAAACCATGGGTCTTCAATGTTTTCAGGCCAAGAACCCCTTACTTCAGAGAGAGATGAAGCAGGGAACCCCACAACCTTTTCATAGATTCTATATAGTTTCATCGTTTAGATTCAGTTTGTGTTTTCAGATATTTTCACTTGAACCGTCAATACTTAATAAACTTGACCTTTCCCTCTGTACTTAATCTGCTCTTTTCCCCCTCTACACGAGAGCTCTTTGCCAAAAATAGCCGATCAAGCTCACAACGCCTTGCAGCGCGAGGCGTTGTGAGCTTGTAGAAGGAGGAAAAAAGTTTCTATCACTTAAAGAATTGGAAGACCCCCTGTAGTAACTCTGAGGACCCTCTAGGGGTCCCGGACCCCTTGTTGAGCACCCTTGGTGTAAACAAACCATTTTAATCATTGTTTATTCCAAGCATGCAAGTCATTTTAAATCATTTCAAATGCTGAGTAACCGCTGCTGAGATGCAGTCGCTCACAGGCTAACAATCCAGAAAGAAAGAAGAACTGAGAATTTTCAATTAAATAGTAAAACTGATAGTTAGGGTTATTTGTGAGACTTTGGGCCATCATCATGCGAATGGAGGCCACAGGCTAAGCCTCTCAACCACCAGTTCCACGGAGTCAAAGAGCAGCCATCTGCTCTTCTCAACCCCTACATGCAAGGGCTCGTGGGTAATTGGACCCAAGGGTGAAGAGTGAGTATATGAAGGCGTGGAGAAAGCTTACATTTGAACTACACACAACAAACACACATGTTCACGCTCATTTACATGCACATAAGGTACGCTGCTGCATGCTCCCCAACACCCACGCACGAGCGCACACGCAAAAACACACACACACACACACACACACACACACACACACACACACACACACACACACACACACACACACACACACACACACACACACACACACACACACACACACACACACACACACACACACACACTGCACCTCAAACAAACGACATTAGGGGCAGTGTGTGTCTGTGTGTGATGTGAATTGTTCATGCAGCGATCCAGACTGTGGTAAAACGTTAATCCCCTGGGGCTGACAACATAGGTCAGCTCCTTTCTTCTGGGGCTCACAGTGGGCCAGTTCTGGGAGTCTGGCCGCTATGATAATGCTGCCCCAGTCAGAGGGCTCTGTGCGCCTGTGACCAAGTCTTAACCCTGGAGATAAGACACCACCACAGGCCACACACATTTACATCGCCAAGGCCCCTGGGATGCAGGCAGCACACAAGCAGGAGTTTGATCCTCCACCAAACTGTCAAACACAGTTAAAGCGTTAGTCGACCTTTTCAGACTCGTCCTTTTTAAAATACATTTAATGCAGCTGCCAGACAGTTGATCCACTGCTGAATTAAACTGAGTCTCAACGGGGAGTTTTGACCATGCATTAATTTGATTGGATGAGATAGTGCCTCCAACGATAAAGAACAACTCAACCATGCTCAAATTAAGTATTACCAGGACTTGTGGAACAACACACAGGAACTCACTCAAACAACAAGAATCAGTAGAGAAGAAAAGGGTGCTCCTCATAGCGCAGTCTTAGCCAATTTGAATGGGATCAGAAAATTCTGATTCTTATATCTTGATCACATGGCCCCAGAGATGTGTACAATTTCTTTGAGAGTCTGAGGCCTTTGCTAGGCCATTGGGATCTTTATAAGGAGCTAGTAGCTACTTTACAAATTACTAGTTTTCTTTTCTTTAAGTAATTTGAGCATTTGACCGGTTCGGCCAAGAATCGAACCAAGGACTTCACTTGATGTCAGATTTGAGTCTGTGTCGTATGTGACTGTGACCCTACAAATATGCTAGTTTTCTTTTCTTTTTTGCCCAATTTAGTCGCGTCAACTAATTCCTCCAACTGCTTGCCACTGCTGTTAGTTGTACCATACTGGCTCACCTGCCAGTGAGGAGCCCCCACCGGGAGGAGGTAGAGCCTTTGTCCTACTGCCTTTGCTCAACAATCCCCACTGACAGGCTGTGCCCCAGCCCATAGGAGTACGTGCACTCGTGCAGTGACAAATATCACCCTTCCAAACGTTGGGTAGGAGCAGTGGTGAAAAAAGTACTCACATTCCTTACTTAAGTAAAAGTATCAATACTGCAATGTAGAAATACTCAGCTACAAGTAAAAGTCTGGAATTCAAAATGTACTTGAGTAAAAGTACAAAGGTATTCATTATTCATTATGCAGAATGTCCCATTTCACAAGTGTTCAAATGTTCAAAAATCTAAAACAGCAGATCTACAAGCTCACAATGTGTAGCTTAACAACGCATTGAGTTTGTAGAAATGCCAAAATGTATATAGGGATGAAGTGGTTAATGTATGTTTTGTAATAATAATCAAAATCTAAAAAGTAACTAGCAACTTAAGTTTCAAATAAATGTAGTGGAGTAAAAGTACAATATTTGGATCAGAGAGCGGAGAAGTAAAAGTATTGAAAAGTAAATCTACTTAGTTACTTTACACCACTATTGGGAGAGTGAAACAACAACTGGAGGACATAAAACTTACAGATTGTAGTTCAAAATGTTTTAAAGGTGTCCTACCCAAGGGCAGTTGCGGCAGGGTAACTTACAGGGTGATGTGCTACTGTATAGAAGTGCAGCATCCCACATAACCCTTTGTGCCTACGTCAGGGCTAAACTGCAGAAACGGGACTCAAGCAGAGCAGTGGAGATCCCAGCTCTTTGTTTAGCTGGGTGTGCACTGTGCACATGTTCCACTCTCTCTCTCATACGGTGCTTCGGTCCCCCGAGGAAGCCCCCTATACCTCCCCCGCACACTGTGGTTCATAGGCAAAAGGACAAGCTTGGGGAGAAAAGTACTCATCAGCACAAAATACACTTCAAAGACCCTGAGTGTGGCGTGTGTGTGTGTGTGTGTGTGTGCTGCACACATGCGCGTGTGTGCGTGTCCTCTCCACCACTCTCTGCCTTAGCAGGGGTCAACCATCAGACAGTGGCATATTGACCCCTGAACAGGCGGTAGCCTGTTCTCTCCTCTTCCCTAATTTGGGCTAATTCCCTCCATTTCCCTGTCATTGATTAGTGATCAGACCTAGTGTCTTGCTCTAAGTGGGGCCACAGACAGGGAGCTTGTAGTAAAGTGGTGGGGGGGCCTCAGCCGGGTCCTGGGGTATATAACCCAAAGATCTAATCTCAGTGGCTTTGTGTGCTTGATTATAGATCATGTATTGGCCGTGGAAGACCCAAAATCCATGCTGGCAGCATTTTCTCTTTAATCGTACATGTACCTCCTACCTCACCTTTTTCTCTAATCCTTTCTTTCACCGGCAGTGCAAGGTAATAGCAACTAGCCAGCTCCTTCTTAGCCTGCAGCCAGTTTCACAGGGCCAATAGCTTGTGTGCTGGCGGTAAGTGACTTAATGAATGAAGCACTAATTAACATTGTGACATTGATAAATGGGGGGTGAGATAAAGGACGGACTTGGAAAGCGCGGTCGCCCTCAGATGGAGTGTCAAATGTGCATTTACTCTTATCTCATTGAAGCATCTGCTATCCCCGTAATCCAGTGGCCCCATGGTACCTTTCCTTCTAGGCCAAATCACATGCACTGCACTAAACTGTGGTGACTCCATTCGATTTATATCACTCTAATTTCTTTTAATCCAATTTGTATTCCAATCTACTGCCTTCTAATCACTTAAACCTTGAATCTCCATCTGCTCTCCCCCTTTCCTGTGGAAATGAACACAGCAGATGCCTCTACAATTGTCCTTTCACTCTTGCCAGAGGAAAGCTGCTGAGATGGGCAGACGCAGAGCCAGACATGACGGTGGTCATGTAGGTAGGTGGACTAGTCAAAGCACTATCATATGATGTTGACTAGGTTTTACAAAGAATGTATCAATGTCAATACAAATAAATAACCTCTACGAACAATAACAAGTTATTCTCACTATGTAGTATGTATGCATATTTTTTTATTCTGTGCCATCTCACCAGTTCCTGGTTGTGGTCCAGATGTGCACGGCCAAAAAAAGATCAGAAAAAAACACTAAGGCATCTCCCCATCACCCAGCCATCAGGGTTTGCTCCTCACACAAGAGAAAGTACATTTTCAGCTTCCTATTGGGGGGCCCTCGTTCTCCCTCCCTTGATGGTAAATGGGCTTTCGGTTGCTCTCTTAATGCGATCATTGGTGATGTGCAATCAAGTGCTCTCTGAGTTGAGGCGAGTGCACTTCACCGGGTCTCAGGGCACACACGCTCCAATCAAACTGCTGTGTTTCGCTCCGTCTGCAATAACACACCATTACTTTTCACCATTGCTGTGTAGCTGTCCACTCCTGATGGAAGACAGGAACCAGGGAGCAAACAAACAAGCACACAGAAACCAGAGCCGTTACTGAACCAGCGCAGAGGCTGCATCTTTGATTGACCTCATCAAAACTGTGAGGCCGTTGCACGATATCACTGGTGAAGCAATACACAGTGGCAGTGTCCTCTTTATATGTTTCACACTATTTATCCTGTGTGTGTGTGTAAGTGTATTAGTGGTGTCAAATTACATTTAAATCTATGAATTGTATGAGTTATAGTTAGTTGCAATTAATCACAAACTAATTATCAATTTTGTATCTGTTCAAAATGTTCAAGTCTGTAATACTTTTATTAACACAGGAGTGGACAATATATGACTGCTTTATGCAAATGTGTGTCAATTACCAACCCAAAACAATGACAAATATTGTCCAGAAACCTTCAAATGGTACTGCATTATTAGCATGAAAACAGACTGCAGCAGATGGGTATAATGATTAAATGATCTGCCAAATTAACATTGGTAATGAGTACTCACACAATGTAGTGTACTGTCCACCTTTACGCCAATACAAGGTTCACTAAAACATCAATAAAAAAAACTAAATGGTGGACCTCAAACAGGATTATACAAAATAAAACGAAAAGTAAAGATACTGAAGCATGCTTAAGCATGCATAAGTGTTTAAACTGTTGCTTCATTTTACTGGGTGGAGACCCCTGGAACCCCCTCAAGGACCCCTGGGACACGGACACGCACGCACGCACGCGCACACACACACACACACACACACACACACACACACACACACACACACACACACACACACACACACACACACACACACACACACACACACACACACACACACACACACACACACACACCGCATATACCATACAGTATATAATATAAACCTATACATAAACAGAGCCCTCTGTCCCTCAGCCCGCTAAGAAGAACAAAGCAGTGAATCAGTACACTATCTACCATAGCAGTGACCACACAAGTAGAAGGCCTCTTTCTATTAACTTTATCACATATTTATTCATGTGTGCAACAGAAGGTCAGCCCTTTGATGATCTTTTTTTTTTTTTTTGTTATCAATTATTTTTATTTTCCAAAACATGAAATTAGAGACATACACATGAATAGAACAAGAAAAAGTAAAACATTGATCAAAAGAAAAATGCAATTAACAGACAAACAACACAAACAATAGCAAAACAAGAAAAGGAAAAGAAAACCCACCCACCCCCTTTCCCCGGACCAACATGGAATGTACAATAGTGCATGCCTGTGCTAGGCTGTTACCACTATATAGTGATTTCTTGAATCATAGCCTTAAGCTTATCTGCAATGTCCGACCACATATTAATGTTTTCTTCTTTTGCTCCGTGTAACCTTGCTATCGACTGCTCTAAATATACTATATCTAGAAAGGTCAAGGCCCACTGGCGGAACGTTAACATATGAGGAGGTTTCCACCGCGTAGCTACCATCTTCTTCGCCGCCGTTAATCCAGCAAAGAAGATGCGCTTGCGTATATTGTTTAGTTGCAACTGTGAGACGTCATTTAATAAAAATAAAGAAGGAGAAGATATGATATTAATATTAAAAATAGTTGAAAGTTTGGAGGCAACCATATTCCAGAATGACGACACATTTGGGCATTCCCAAACCATGTGAAGGAAGGTACCAATACTATTTGAGGCGCAGAGAGTGCAGTTGGGATTATTCAAAATCCTCATAGCACATAGTCTGCGGGGAGTTAAATAAGTCCGATGAACAAAATTTAAATGAATTTGTTGATGGTCTGGATTTCTAGAAGATAGCCTAATGTTAGACCATACTGTGTCCCAACAAAAGTCAGGGTCCAAATTTGGTACATCATTCCTCCAAACAGTATCAACAGAAAGGGGCCCATAACTACAGTCTAATAAAAAACCATAGAGGGTGGAAACCAAACCTCTTGTTCTGTTACCATCACAGATCTTTGATGATCTTTTTGTAATTATTTTTATTAGCTCCCAGGAGAAATTCTAGCCCACCAACCAAATCAATAGCTACACCAGTTTCAGCCGGAGCATAAAAGGAAGGGCTCCCCAAAGAGATATCAGTTATTCTGCCAAAAGACATGTGCGCGTGCTGATCACATGTAACCAATGGCAACCTCGGACCCAGGCGAGAGCTCCTGTCACAGACAGAAGCTCCATAAAACATTAAACTGGAAACCCCAAGATACAGACCAACATTAAGCATTAAGCTGCACTGTGGTCTGGGCTCTAAAATGGAGGAGAGAGGACAGCACTAAACTCAGTACACAGACAGTACCAATAGCAGGGTGAATATACATTAATCTAAAAAGGGGGGGGGGGGGGGGGGGGGACTCAACAAAATCTCTGCTCAATTGAACTATTCATTAGCTCATTCATGTTGTCTGCTTTGTCTGGCACTCTCTATTCCAGTTGTTCTCAAAGACGTTCATTATGAAGGACCCCATACAAGATTTGTGTTGTTAAAAATATTTCAAAAATTCTCTCTTCATCGCAACGCGTTGTAGATCAGCCATTTCCAAATAGATAGATGAACAAATGTTGATGCTATAGTAAGTAATTTTGCTGGGGACCCCCTGTAACCCCCTCTAGGACCCCACTTTGAGAACCAATGCTCTATCTATCCAGTAGTGATCCATCTGATCCATCTCTCTCTCTCCCCGTCACCCAATATCTATCTCTGTCTCTTCACTTTGCTCCCTGTCCAGTTATGTCCCGTCTAAGCTGAGCGCAAGGGGGTGGGGGGGGACAAGGGTCATATCCGTCATGTCATCAAATGGGAAATGTGAGAGAGTGTCAGGGGGGAAACTGAGGGTGGTGATAGGAGGATGTTACTGGTACCCCTGCTCACGCCTCTGCGCTGCCTGGCTGGCTGGCTCGCCATGACACTCGCACACGCGGCTCGCTCGGCACCTAAGATTCATCTTCTTTACAGGGGGCTGTCAGTGGCGTCACAGCACAGCAGCTCCAACATACCTCTGCAATGTGCATGTGTGTGCACACGCGCACACACGCGCACACACACACACACACGCACGCACACGCACACACACACACACACACACACACACACACACACACACACACACACACACACACACACACACACACACACACACACACACACACACAGGAGGTGTCACCAAAGACAACCTGCTGTCTCTGCTGGAATCCAGCCTGGTCCCACCGCATATGGCCAGCTGATGCAGACTGGAATACTGTATACAGAGCTGCATTGCATTCTCATATAACAGAGAGACAGACAGAAGGACAGACAGGGGAGAGCTAGACAGAAGGAAAGAGGGAGACAGACAGGGAATGAGAGAGCGATAGAGCGTACAGGTGCAGAGCAGATTCCAGCTTCATCCTCAGACATAGCAAGGTTTCTCCACAGATGGAGAGCGAGCTAGCGAGCTCACATGCTGTGCTCAGTTCCACCTCAGCGCACTGCATACTGCTTCCCCCCCCCCCTTCTCACTGGTAAGATCTATACACTGAAAGCAAACACAAGAGCGCCTGGGTAACTCTAGGAGCTGCTCAGAACCTTTCACTGCAGCCATACTTGCTTCCAACAATTATCAGATTGAATTCCGCTCTGTGAGAATATTTCAGGCTGGGCTAACACGGCGGCATGTCTTATTGACTTTGTGTATTTTTCCCCTCTCCCTCGTGCAGTTAGAGCATATAAATAGATAACTGTGGGAAACGGCATATCAGATTCTGTTGCAAGATGGCTGATTCACATACCTTTCATTTCAAGCAATGCCCCCCTCAGTTCCTTTTTTCACCTCATTCTCCCTATCAGCATCTATCAACAGCAAGCTGATGCTATCTCTGTTCCAGGAGATGTCCTGTCAAAGCAGAACTGAGATTGCCGACTTGAAACAAGACAATAAAAGGGAGGTGTGTAGATGGGCTTTGGCTGAGTAGAGGTGGGTTGGCTTGATGAGGACACTTTGTTAGTGAGACAAGTGCAGTTCAAGTCCACAAAGTATATCACTACTTTTGTGTGCACTCATTTCCCAATACAGAAGCAAATTCTATATAGCCTAAACCCTTAACATATATATTTGAACCACTTTCAACCTGGCGTCGCTATTTGGGCAGGTCATTATAGGCATTTTAATTTTTTTTTTTTTTTTTTTAAAGATTCAAAATATTTTCAAAAATAGCAACTTAACCTCACAATATGTTGCGATGATTGTAGATCGAATATTCTCGCTATATAAAATACAGATGTGTGGCGTGTGTTGAGGTTTTGGTGCGCCTTGGGCACAAAAGCTTTGAAATCCACCAGTGAGAGGAATCCAGATATGTCTCTCTGCAGGACTGTCAGGCTACTGGCGGGGACACTGAACTGTGTGATGCAGATCAAATGATTTCCAATGCCCAGGTCACTCAAGCGTGCAGCTCACTCTCTATGCCCACCTTGCACAGCCTTCACAGCAACCTGTGCATATAGTCATGTCATGTGTCTGCCTGCCTCTGCAACATCTGAGCGAGAGTGTAAAAATATAATGGTCCGTTGTTACACTCTCAATGTTAAATTAACAGTGGATTTTGCTGTGTATTGATGGCCTCTGTTGCATCTTCTTGGCTTGTAAATAAAAAATAATAATAAAACAAGCCCAACATGGTTATAAATATCAGACTTGGCAACATTCATGTGACTTACGTTCCTCTCCTCTCTACTCTCAGTCTGCGGCCAGTCAGTCAGTCAGTCAGTCAGTCAGTCAGTCTGGCTATTAGTGGCTATGTTGCAATTGCATGCTAACTGTATAGCCTATAGACGGGTTTCTTGTTTACAAACATTGAGACTAAATGCACAGCTGACTGTATCATGTAATCAATTCCGTCCAATCCCCAAACCTGTTGTTTTGGGGAGCGCTGGTTTCATTGGCTAATTTTGGTACGGACCCTGCGCACGCATTCTAGTTTTAACGTGGACCAGAAACCCATCTATAGCCACTGGCACTGCAGACAAACCTCCATTCCAGTGTAAGATTGAAATTCATCTTGATGAGAAATGTACAAGCTAAGCTGTGGTCACCCTATGTGCAACAGCTTGTAACTCACAGAGCCAGTCAGCCAGAGGGTGAAGCTATCAAGCTGAAGCTAACGTTAGCACAGCAGCTTTTCATAAAGTGTGATGAGACCTCTAGGGAGAGCGGCCGGAGTTATGTTTCGTAGTACCTCCGTGTATGGCCGGAGTTATGTTTCGTAGTACCTCCGTGTATGGCCGGAGTTATGTTTCGTAGTACCTCTGTGTATGGCCGGAGTTATGTTTCGTAGTACCTCCGTGTATGGCCGGAGTTATGTTTCGTAGTACCTCCGTGTATGGCCGGAGTTATGTTTTTTTTTTTTTATAATTCGAATATTAATTTTTATGATCGAATATGCATTTTTCCCCATATTCGACGAATATCCGATATTCGAATATTAATTTGGCAGCCTTAGGCTACGGGCTTAAACACACACAGCTACCTACCTACATACGCAGCTGAACGCGATCTGCTGGCGCAAGTAATGATAAGCTGTGGGGGTGTGTGTGTATATATATATATATATATATATATATACACACACACACACGTATATATCTGTATACTAGTAAGACGCCTCAGGGCGACATGCGACCTCGAGGTCGTGCCAATTCTTGGCCATCTGGCCATTGATGTATATCGGACCAGTTACCCATATATGGAGATCCATGTACTGTAGTACATCCCTTTTATGCCCATACATGGAGATCCCTGTCTGAACCAGCCACACAGATATGGGTGTCTTTCTCCATATATGGGCATTCCCATATGAAGTCCTGTTAAATATGGCTTAATATTGATGACATCAGGGATCTCCATATATGGGTATAAAGGGGATTCTGTTAGAGTGGTTCCCATGACATCCCAACATACAATATCTTTTATGCCCATACATGGAGATCCCTATCTGAACCAGCCACACAGATATGGGCCATGTATTGGCCATCTGGCCTGTGATATATATCGATGACATCAGGGAACTTCATATATGGGCATATAAGGGATTCTGGGGAATACCCATATATGGACTTTTACACAGGTGATGTCACCTGTGATATCACCTGTGATGTCACATTGATGTGTCAAGGGAACCACAGTGTCAGGCGTGACCTTCAGAGATACACGGATATGTGGACAAGATGTACTGGACATCACAGTGACATCAGAGCATGATGTCAGAGCGGCAAACCATAGACAGTAAAAATGTGTACACGTCCGTCTACACACGGACAAGCTGTGACATTTCTCATGCATGGTAAACTGCGACCTTTGGTCGCAATTACACACACACACACACACACACACACACACACACACACACACACACACACACACACACACACACACACACACACACACACAGTATGCTAAACTGAGAATCAATACATAACTATATTATATACTTTAAGAGTCAAACTATCAGTCATACAACAACAATGAGGCTGTGCTTTGTGCAATACAGTACATGTAGAAGCAGTTACACTCAAAATTGTTTAGCCAATTCCCTAGTTTAAAGTGAGGGCTACTCGAAACAGCCCATACCACGGGGAGGAGAGGGCGGGGGCCAATGAAATGAATGGCAACGATTGATTCTCCCTCAAGCATTGTAATCTCTTTACTCCACCTGCATTGCTGATCTGCCCCAGCAAATTGAATAGGGAGAAATAAATAACTGCTTTATTGCTTTCGAAATGAGGGGGAAGGAAGGGGATGGAGGGGGAGGGAACAGAGGGGGGCCTTCAGGTGTCCATGATACACAGTGCTGAAAGATGAGTGGATAATTTGAGGTGCGCTGTGAGGCCTGACCTGTACTGAACACATTGCAATCTCCCTGCATGTCAAGTAGGGTATTCAGCACCTTCAGCCAGCCCACTGGCCCAGGGGCCAGCATGAGAATGTGTGGACCAAGACACACATCCAGTCCACATACCATCTGTATCATTGACTGAGGTAGCAGAGAAAGCTAATCAAATGGCCCTGGGAGTTCGCCGTTTGTGTTTTCCTAAGCTGAAGCATATAGGGCCTCAGGATGAGATTTATTAAATTCCTATTCCATGGGACACTTCATCTGGTCTGGCTTAAGGTGAGAAGGTCAGGGGTGCCGGCAGTAAGTGGATGAGGAACTCGTTCAATTTACCCAGGGCCATATATTTGTTCTAACACAAAAGCAATAGGCTTTGATGGTCCTTAATGTTGCCTACAGCCACCACTCCAAAATGTCATAACTCTACCACTGGCCGCATGTTACTTTTAGCCTCTGTGTGACTAATGTCTGTGAGTAGCTCTGCAGAAACATCATCATAATCCAAGAAGTGGAGCTGGAGAGTTCAAACGTTCAACGCTACGATTAAGGCTTTCCTCCAATCTGCGGCAATGGTTGTGACATTTGGCTCATGCCCTCCCCTTCACTGAGACTTCTACAACAAAGACAGGCTCACCAGCAGCACAATGTATAAATCAACTCACCCATGGCTATGGTGGCTGCTTTTACACAGCCCTGCAGTGCCTAGTACACAGCAGGGACACAAACAATCCAAGATACAGTATGCCAATGACAAGGCAACACACATTATGTACCTTATCATACCATAAGGGCAACATGAACAAAATCAAATATTATAATATGCTTGACCAAATAGCTCAAAATCGAATTTGTGGTGATTATTGTGACATAGTTGTGATATAGTTTTTCTTCTTCCTCTTGGATTAAAATCAGTTTCATATACAAAGCATTTTGGTGTAACAATTTAGCATCAGCAACACGTTGGCGCACGCGTGCATACACATGGACGCATGTGCAGTACATGCATGTGCACACCCACATACAGTGCACACACAAAAAAAACACCTTAAAAGACAGAATAAATTAAATAATGTCAGTTGTCCCACGATCTTCAACAATACTCTAAGTTAAAGTAGAATTTGGCTATGCGTGCCCGCGTACTATAACGTTGATTTCATGTGATTGCATTCCAGGGTGTTTTCAAAGAAGAGAGCACGGAGTGAGTGGGCCGTCACGTCTGGGTGATCCATGTACCTGGCTGGAGATGTAGATGGTGGAATGGGCCGTTTATTCACAGACTCCACCAGCACTCTGCGCTGCATTACTGCCGTGTGACGCCGCTGCTGCGTGTGACGGATATGCACTCAAGTGTCTTGGTCTGGGCTCTCCGTCTTCACACATGTCACAGTGAGCGACAGCTCATGCATTTTCATCAGCAGGTCTGAACTTATCTTTAAGACACTGGTGAGGCACTCAACTCGGCCACCACAGTCTCACAAACACTTCACGGTTAAGTATGACGTATTCATATGGTTTTTTGAATCACAGAAACAAAACAGCGGATGAAAAGAGCAAGGTGATAAATCTATTGCCACTGTAATCAAAAGACTGCTGAAATGCTATGAACAACTAACATGTACAGTATGTGGCTTAATGCGTGCATGTTATACACCGATAATAGAGCCTTCTGCATTTGCATTCCATGATATGCTATACATGCTTTCATAATCATTCATACAGTATAATCTGTATGTGTGTGAGAGCATTTGTATGTGCATGAGTGGTGCCTTGCCTTCTACATAGTGGTTATTTGTAAACCGATGCCTGTCACTCAACCTGAACATCTCTTCCCTATACATCTTTAGGTTGCCATGATGAGAGACAGCCAACCAGAGGCAATTGGATGCAGAGTAATTAAGGCGCTTTCCCAAACTACCACATATTACAGAAAAAACACAGATAACGTTCCCTATCTGCCATAGGATTTAAGAACCTACTGTAGTGCAGGATATAGTGCACCATGACTTCCCCCCATTTCTTCCACTGGTATGCTAGTCATCTTCTGGGGTGAGAACAACAACAGAGGAATCTATGTTTTATAGATTAATGATGTGGGTCGTGATTGTTGCCAGGACGTGTCACTGATCAATAACAGGCTTATTAGTCATCATCTAATTATCTGTGAACTATATAAGAGTAATTATATCAACATTCCCAGGCTGTCCTGAGCTTATAATCGCGTGTTTGGGAAACAAGGACACAGAGAAAAGATCAAGGATTAAGAGTGTGTCTGTGTGTGTGTGTGTGTGTGTGTGTGTGTGTGTGTGTGTGTGTGTGTGTGTGTGTGTTGCGACCCAGAGGGGCGAGCACAGGTGTGTTTTATGTAAGTACAGGTGTGTGAAACAGGTGAGGGCCCTGGCCTCCCTCTGCACCTTGCAGTGGTTCATGCTCAATAAATCATATCACCACTCGCCCCATCCCCACCGCCTCCACAGGCCTGCTTATAGGAGCCTCACAGGTGTACCACAACTCCACCTCTGTGTTTGAATTCCACCCCCATACACGTTACAAAGTGCATGTGAACTTGAGAGAGAAATCAGGGGGACCTACAGAAAATGAGAGATAAAAGAGCTGCATAGTGACAAAGACAGAGCAACCCTCTGAAACACAAAAATGCACAGAGAAATGAGAAAGGAGAAAGGAACAACTATCGTTGAACTTAACCCCAACACATTAAATATCTCCTTTTGCCTTTCAATCTCACATTCTCTCAGTCTTTTGTTTCTCTAGGCAAAAGCATCCAGGCATTAGAGTCTGTGTAAATGTCAGGGGTATGCTTGGCTGACGCTTAGCGGAGCGAAGGTAAAACAGGCAGAAGTGGTATTATCTCCTCTACGCTCTGTAATTCCTCGCAGCACAGTCAGCCATGTGCAGTGTACGATGCAGCTGACATTTTCTCATGCCATTTCTGCTGCGTGGGAATATAGCAACGGTATTAACCGATATTGTTGGAGAATCCCAGTGTCTGCTTCATCTGTCATTTCTGTGACCGTTGAGAATGCCTTTTCGTGACCACGAGGGAGCTCGCAGAGCTTCCACTGTGTTCTCCAAGCTGAAGGTGTGGAGTGATGCCTGTTGAAACGCGATCCACAGAGTAGCCAGGAAAGGCTGTTCAACTATCATAGGAGTTGACAGCCCCCCGTCACAAGTCAAACTGCATGCATGTAAGCGTGCACGCACACAGCTCACACAGTGGGACTATGAAGTATGAACAGTAATGCTACAAGCACTGCACTATACTCTTTATTCTCATCCCATAGTTCTTCTCACCACCTGATTCACTCGCT
The DNA here is from genome assembly GCF_963921795.1 of Nannobrachium achirus. NCBI lineage: Eukaryota > Metazoa > Chordata > Actinopteri > Myctophiformes > Myctophidae > Nannobrachium > Nannobrachium achirus. The sequence goes on from NC_137817.1 coordinate 34,392,095, forward strand.
GTCCTTACTCGGCAATACATTTTTGATGTTAACCAAAGAGTAAACAGTGTTCTTAAGTGTGTGATGAGGATGTGTGCGAGTGGCCTTGGTGACAGTGATGAGAGTGCAGGAGACAGTGCTTCCTGCAGATCCCAGATGAAGGCTCATCATTAAGGCAGGCCCATCCAGCAAATGAACCTCAATTACAATAACGCTGCCTAAACGCTGCCAACTCAAGCAGAACAATCACATTTGGGTGCGACGGGCGAGACATTACAATGGCTCTTACACAATGACCTCAGCCTGCCTCATCATTCACGTACACTATTTTAATCTGGGCTTACTTTCCATTACAGGGCAATGCTTTAGACCTTTCTCATTCAATCACAACCATGAAGAGTACTGTTACTCTCCTGGGGTGTGGGGGCCTCAGCATTAACCACTTTCAACCAGGCGTCCCCATTTAGTTTGTATTCACAAAATTACACAAAATAAAACAAATAACACATATGTTTCACAATTATTTTAAATAGCAAGAATATTTTCAATATTCGTTGTAAGATTAAGTATAGGGCTTAAGTCAAAACTAAAGCCTTGTGTGCATTCTCTTTAAAGGAATAGATCAAATATTCTCTTAGTTGTCATGTTTCTCTCTTTCCCAAGATGTAGGCCTACATTACAGTCGTGCGCTTTCATGCACGCATTCGCACTTGCATTCCCTTGACTCTGCAGAGGGGGATGGACAGTGTACTCTTATCTGGGCCATGAGGGACTTCAGGTGCTCTCATAGACATACTGGAGTTGGGCCACATTTCACCACCTCTCAATGTGTCACCCCAAATAAATATGATGTCACCAGCCACAGGATCAGACACAAGTATGCAGGCGTTCCTCAGAATAGCACAGGGTCAAGAGTGCAGGTCCACTATGCTATGCATGTTCTATTCCAGCTTCAAAAGACTGGTCTAGGCTTGGAGATGACTCAACAGGGAAAAAGACAGCTGCTCACTGATAAATTCAAAGAAAAATAAATACCATCTAGTCTAGTCTAAACCAGTTTAATTCACCTTATGCGTACTTCCATCCTATAGTCAGATTATTCCCTCTTCCTGCCCGCCTAGTCTCGTTCTACCATTCTGTAGCATCCATCTCACCTTTTTATTTGCCTCTCCAACACACACACACACACACACACACACACACACACACACACACACACACACACACACACACACACACACACACACACACACACACACACACACACACAGTAGTATTAATCACAGCACACTAAACAGTGACTGACGCCATTCACAAGGCTTGGCTTTGTTGTCTATGGTGCCCAGTGAATACAACTCCAGACCTTTTTTGTCTGCCTAAGTGGACTCTTAGCAGAGGCTCCTCCCTCTCTAAGGACCCTCAGAAAGGCTGTTTGATAGGGAGTTCTGGTGGGGTGGAGGAGGAGCGAGGAAGAGGGGGAGGAAGGTGACAGGGAAATGATTGGGAGAAGAGATTCACTACTGCTCCCAGGGAGATGTGCTGCCCTCTTCCTCTAGTCATCCAGCCATTCCATCAGCAAGTGCTTAGCAACCAGCGGGTTCAGCTCAACAGAGTGTGGGACAATGAAAAGAGGAGGGTGACGCAGAGAGAGAGAGAGAAAGAGAGAGAGACCGATAAATAGAAGGAGAAATGGAGATTCAAATCTCTACAAGAAGGTAACCAGGCTTGTTGGAGCCGGGGGTCGTGACAACTGCTAAAACACAAGACAACCAAAGCAAAACCCCAGCTCTGATTTGTAAACCCTGGTTTATACTTGGTTGTGCACTTGTGTGATGCACCAAAAATCTCACCAATATTGTCATCATATATTTAACTTAAGACTAGGGATGGGACGATACGCAATATTATCGTTTATCATGATAAAAAACACTTGTTGAGATTTAATTTATCGCGATCTGTCATGCACTGGGATCAATTCACCTTTTATTTGCCGAGCTGCATATCCGGCACCATTTAACCCCTCTATAATTGATAAATAGATAGTACACAATACATAACAATATTCATAGACGTAGCATATGGCATGGCATGCATTATTTGAACAGAGGAAGAACGTTTTTCCAATTTACAAATAACTTAACAGATTGCGGCAATAAAATAATTTCAGCATAGATGGCTGAGTTATATCTGATCTACAAGCTCACAAGGCGTTGCAGTGCGATGCATTGTGAACTTGTAGATCAGCTCTTTTTTTGGGGTGCGCAACACCGGTGCGCAACAAAGTATAAATCATCCTAGAAGGTACAAAAGAAATAGCTGACAGGCATAGGAGGCCTGCAATGTCCTGCCTTCAACAACAGTAAAAAGGAGAGGCATACATTTATTTAAGCTGTGCAAATAACACAAAGCAAACAGTGTGAGTCATTGCTTATGATAAAGCAAGTGTGGAAATAATGTCCCATTATGTAACCGTTTGGAAGAATTATTCATAAAGGTTTGTAGTGTCCTATTTCCTCATTCCATTATTGTGATCGCTTCATTTTGAGTGAGTGCATGGATGTGTGTGTGTGTGTGTGTGTGTGTGTGTGTGTGTGTGTTACAAGGTGTGCCATCCCCTTCCAAACGGCATGATTCATATTTCAGGTCTGTGAATTGTAAAGGTCTATATGTCTTCCGTTCTGCCATCATCATCCACTGATGACAGATTGGACCAGTCCCTATCAGAATTTCTGTCACCTAGGCTACTCCAATTTTGTTGATTTATGCAAGTCATCACATTTACTCTGCAGTTGAGGCTGTTTTAATTCCCCCATTAAACCAGCTCACTTGTAGGCGAATGATTACCAGGAAGCCTTGTAAAATCGTAAAAGAAAAAAGGAAAAAAGTGCTGACTTAGCACTCCACATTATATTGGCTGACCAGGCCTGAGGCTCAGCTCTTGAATGTCCACTATATAAAGAAATTAAACAGTATCAATCTTATCTGCAGTCAACATCATTGTCATTGCAATACATATTAATCGATCAAATGTGAGGTAATGAACATGGGCACCATCATGGCTTAGGTTTATAACAGATTACAAAAAGGCAAAACCATTGCCCTGAAAAGCTAATTTCTACTGTAGAGACCTCTGTCAAAGCAGTAATGTTCACATCCCTTCATTCTCCACAGCCTATTTCAGAACCCTGTATACCTTTTTTTATTTGGGATGCCAGTATCCCGAATATAAAAAGGCATACACACACAGTGTTCCGAAATGAAATGGGCTAGATTTTCCACTTGTTTGGTTTCCAGTTGTTGTTTTTTGTGTGCTTTAATATATCTAGTTGTTGTTGTTTTTTTGTGTGCTTTAATATATCTAGTTGGTCTGCCTCTGGTCTGTTAATTGAAGGAAATTGATGTTTTATAAGAGATTAAGAGATTTGATATGACAATATGTAATGTATAGCAATGATGATGATGATGATGATGATGATGATGATGATGATGATGATGATACTAATAATAATAACAACAATAATGATTATTAATAGTATTACTAGCCTACTAATACTACTATTATTGCTGTCTCACAAGGAAGGGGTTTAAATCTTGGCCCAAGGGAGCTGTAGACAGTTTTATAAAACTTGAGGAACTTTCATAAAGTATCTAAATTCAGACATTATGACAACATGTTGACTACAATGCCATCTAAATGAATAAAATGTAGGCTATAGATTTCAATTAGGTCTATATAAAAAATAAAATAAAACACACAGCAGGTGTCAAAAGGAATGGACAAAATGGGCTTTCAGTTGCCCTGATGCTGTTCCACATCAAAGAGTTAACATTCTAACCTGTATTCTTACCCTTTCAATGGTAACTTAAGTTTAAAGTAGCTGCAATAAATAGTCTAATTTTAAAATAGAGAGAGAAAAAAACACATTGAGTCAACAAATAACTTTAAGACTTCAAGGCTAGCCTTGAAAAGCACCAGTTGAACAATTTGCGCTTGCGAGGAAGCAATCCCAAGTTAATTTACAACCACTACAGTTCTTCAGTCATAACTGAAAATGCAAGGAACATTTTTGAAAAAAGGTCACGAACGTTTTCACAAAATAAAGCCTTGGAAGGCAAGGCAAACCAATTAATAACTTACTGGCAGTGTCTGTGGACCACTGCACAACACAAGTAGCAACAAAATACAGCAGCATAGCCTAACCGTATTCTCTTGACAGGGAGCAGAACTGCAGAAGAGAAAGTTTTTAAACCAAACGAGTAAAATGAGTTCAACTTACCATCAACTTGAAAATACAATAATCCACCGACAAGGATGAACGCTAGCGGACCCATACTAGCATATTAATCCACGGCTGTTGCGCAAATCCTTGATTTGACAGGAGGAAATATGTCCAGATGACGGACAAATCTATCCCTTCTGTTCTGAGAGTTAGATATAGGTCCTAGTTACTGACAAATGCCAGTTTCAATGTCAAAGAATCGAGAGGATCCATCATTTTAGTACGCTACCCAGATCGAGAGAGAGACATCATCCACAAAACCCATCAGTTACTGGAGATATTTAGTAGCCTATTACCCCCGCTTGTCCCGGGGAGTTAATTCGCAATCATAGCCTATATTTTATTTCCAACCTGAGCTAAACTACAGATTAATTCGAAGTGAAGCACAAATGAGTTTACAAATTCAGTCAATGTCTGAAAAAGAAACATTTGCTTCCTTGCGCGTCTTCGGTTCCTTGAGACGTTTCTTTTGCACCTCTCAAATCTTCGCCGATGTCTCTCCACAGTTCAGCCCAGCGTGGTGGTGGTGGTTCAGCAAAGTCTAAAAATCCCCGAGAATCTCTTCTCAGAATTGGGTTTTTATGACAAAGTTATCACGTTCCCAGAAACTCCGGACGATTATCCTGGGCTAAACCACTGTTAAATGTACAGTCAAGGAGACGCACTGCAAGTCAGAGACATGATGATGATCCTCTCCCTGTTGGTTTCTACAGCACTGCCACTATGCGCCCATGTCTATGTGCGCTCCACTCCGCTCGGCTCAGCCGCAGCCCCGACTGACACCAAGCACTGAGAAGAAAACCAGCAGCGAGAGCAGAGCATGCGAGGATAGACGGCATGTATGGCAAAGAAGCGGCTCAACTGGGCTGGGCTGGGGGGTCTGAAACGGCCAAAGTTCTGAAGAAGTAGCCTAGACTGAAACCTTTGAATATAGGCAAGAAATTGTCGCTGTTTAGCTGTGTGCATGGCATGTGCCATTCATGATGGTATTGGAATCAATGGCAGCCTACACTGACACTGTTTCCAAAAAACAGTGGGTCGGAAGTCGGAACCCATTTGTGGGTCACGGACCATTTGTTATGGGTCACCACTCGAGTAAAAATCTGCATTAAAAACACATATTAAATAGCCTAATGTTAAATCTAAGAGATTCCATAAATAAATAATAATTAAGAAGTAGGCTATAGTGAACTGGCCCAAGCCTACATTTGTAGGCTGGTAGACCAACTTGGTATGTTGTTGTTGGTATGCACATGAATGCAAAGATGCAGATGACATTGTGAGTTGCAGCAGGTCAGCATTATTCGACATCAGAAATCATATTTCTGAATTGATCTCAGGTTGGCTATACTAGTCAATGTCTGATCGACAAGGAAGGCATTATATAGGCTTCTCTGAGGCGGAGTGCCAAGTGGCATTACTGCACACAAGCAATTGTATGATATGCCTGTAGGCCTATGTTTACTATAGTCCTGATAAAAATTAAATAATGAAAAAAGAGTGCACACACGCGCACGCACACACACACACACACACACACACACACACACACACACACACACACACACACACACACACACACACACACACACACACACACACACACACACACACACACACACACACACACACACACACACAGGATGATGCTCATTAATTAGGCATGTATATGCAACACCTACTACAGACCTGTGTACCATATTGACTGGTCGGAAGAAGCTAATAGATTAAGACAAGTGTCCATTCAGTGCACTGCCTCAGAATACTGGAGAGTGAAGAGCTGTGCCCGGTCCATACTTTTGCCCAAAGCCTGTTATACTGGTGAGCTATGAGCTGCGAGCTCCCCCTACTGGTCACATTCCCTGGTCAACTATGCTACCCAAGTGGCAAGTGCAGGGGAAAAGCAGGCTCTTCCCCGCTGCATTGGTTTATCTAGAGCAGCTAGGGGTCTTCAACGTTTTCACAGGTTTCCACAACCTGTTCATAGATTCCATATAGTTTCATTGTTTGACAGCACAATTATCAGTATATGTTAGATTGATGTCAATTATACTTATATGAGATACTTAAAGTGTGGTTCCTGTGGAAATAAGCCTCGGCTTTCTAGGATCTCCTTTTAGTTGACCTTGTACCAGTGATTTGTACTGTCATGAAACTGTACTTTTTTCTATTGCAAACTTCTAATACATTCTTCAATCAATCAATCAATTTGTGTTTTCAGATATTTAACCACTTGAACCGTCAATACTTAATAAACTCGACCTTTCACTCTGTACTTAGTCTGCTCTTTTTCCCAAATACACCAAAGCTCTTTGACAAAAATAGAAGATCTACAAGCTCACAACGCCTTGCGCTGCGAGGCGTTGTGAGCTTGTAGATCTTCTATTTTTGGCAAAATTTCTCCGAATATGGATACTAGGGTTCAAGTGGTTAATATAAAAATATATATATATCACTGAAAGATTTGGAGGACCCCCTGTAGTGACTTAGCCTCGTACCCGCCCTCTTCCGGTCGTTTACTATAGGCTAGTAGTGACTCTGAGGACGTCCCTAGGGATCACGGACTCCCTGTTGAAGACCCCTGATCTAGAGATACAAATAACATACATACGTTTATGTAAACACTTTAAGTAAACACTTAATGACTTATGACTATTCTCATTACAATAACGTCACAATGAGTATTTTTACAGCTTTTGTAAGAATTGATGTTTTGCATATAGGCATTATCATAAATATAGAGGCACAGCAGGCTATATGCCTATTACATAATCAGTTTTATATGTTTTACCAAATAATTACACTATCAGATAAAACATACCAAACCTGAATCTGCAAACAAAAAATGAGCAATTATAAGCATCATTTCGAATAAAGAGAACAAATGTATCTAACCCAGCAGCACAGGTCTAGGATTCAAATTTAACAAGTTGGTACAGATTACTGTTCCCTTTGAACCTGAGCAAACAGCACACGAGCAGCAACATGGCCTGTACAGATTGAATGTCCCCTTTTATATCTTTTACATCAAAGAAAACCATAGAAGAAAGATCATACAACAAAATCACACACGGTATGTGCCCTGAGGCTGTTTTAGAAAACTATACCCTCCCAATAAAAACACAGCAGCACCCAACACCATGACATACCCTGCTTTGGGTGAGGGAACCACTTCTATTGCTTTTAGCTTCAAGTGCCTGTGTTTTTCATCTTTGTTTGTTTGTCAAGCCACATGTTAGAACTTGCCCTATAAAGTCCATACTTGCAACTGGCGACATGTTGTACGCTTGCTAGTTTGCTCCCATTGCAGGCTGTGCTGTCAGCTGGCCAGACACAGTGATTTGTCTTCATATTTTAATATGTTTGTGAGCTGCATGCAAATGCGTGGCTTTCGCACTGCCTCCATTCTGTCCTAGATTCTACCACCAAAGGCACAAAACACACACACACACACACACACACACACACACACACACACACACACACACACACACACACACACACACACACACACACACACACACACACACACACACACACACACACACACACGCGCGCGCACAAGCACGCACGAGCACACGCACACACACACACAAAGCCAGACAGAAATGTATTGTGTCATCAGTGTTTCTGAAGGTTCACGGAGACCAGAAGAATAAAAGGTCATTTAGTGAGAAGAATACCGCTCCTCAAACATAAATAATGAAGTATAATGGCTTCATTTCGTTCAGGCTCAGCCCAATGTTTCTTTTGAGGGGAAGTACCGTTTTACCTTGGCATTCTAACCATCGTCTGAAAGTGGATTTATTTTAATTAAAATGGAGGTGATGTTTACTCTGAGCCAGACACATAACATATAAATGAGATAGCCGCGCAAAGGGAGGAATTGGGCACTCATGGGCACTCTAATATGAGCTCATCCTTCGTTCCAGTAAAAGAGGAACACCTTTAACTAAGACAACACTAACAATATCACTTGACTATTACATCATTTACTAGGTTGAAGATGTGCTTTAAGCCATAGCAACATTTTGATTTATAACTCTACAACGACAACCCCACTGCTTGCACATGCTGAAATGGATCGTTTGCTTTTACCTAAACAAATCATGCACCAATTACTGTCCGCTTTTTGTGCAATTATGTGTCTTTAATTAAATAAAAACTGATAGTCAATCAAATAATATCCCCAGACCATCTGCTCACCACAGGAGGGATATTGGGCAAACCCATTCACTGTGATGGTTGTTTGAAATGATTGATTCATGACTACATCTGGTCAAGTTGATTCCCCAAAGTCCTCTGACATCAGCTTAAATGATAAAAGGATGAGTGAATTTAATATTACCTATTCAACAGATTATACTGTAAAATCCTCATTCCTCAGAGTTCATTTATGCTTCTCTGAGAGTGTTCAAATGACACCAAATGGACCTTACATTTTGTACACTCAGAATTGAATTAACACTGTCGCCTCACAGCTAGAAGGTCCTGGGTTAGATTCCTGCTGGAGACACTGTGGGTGCTGGGGACATGTTCTCTCCTCCGTGTCATCAGTGCCCATACCCTAGGTGGGGTTGGCAAAAGAGCCTTTCTGTATGGAGTTTGCATGTTCTCCCCTTGTCCTCTAGGGTAGGTACCCTTACAAAACATGCAGCAATCCTGGTCTCTATGATGCCTCCCCCGGAGGGTAAAGGAACTGGTTGGACTAACGTGTTCCTTCCACGTGCTACATCCAACCAGGGAATCTCCTTCCTGTCAGGTGAAAAGAAGTGATTGGACCCCTCATGCATAGAAGGAAGCATGAGGTCAGTCCGTTGCTCTCCCCAGGTTGGCAGGGGAGTGTAGTGCCCAGGAGTACATTGATTAGACAATTGACACCGGTGGAAAAATGGGTACAATAATGGTGGGATAAAAAAGAAAAAAAAAGAAAAAAAAACACTCAGGATTATATTGTGTACCAATCTTGCCATCTAGAGAAACGGCACTGCCGTACTGTAGAAGAGTTTTGCATGATGAATTTGTCTTTCAACTACAGAGTCCTACATACCCATTCATTAAACTGTCCTCTAATTATTGCTATTAATGATTAAGAATGTTATTTTTTAATCAAGCAGTACAGTGAGAGATACAGTGTTTGTTTGTTTAGGAGATCATAGGGGGTCTCCAAGTAGAGAGTGTGTTATCTCCAAGACAATCGGGAGTGTACAGCAACAGCACACACCCACAGGGGGGTTTGGAGGACATCCAATCTTGCAACAATGCATGCTGCATTCTAATTGCATATAACCAAGGGTACATTTCAAATGCAAGCCATGAAGCAAATGCTCACGATGAAAAAAAAAAAAGTGTATTCAGGGAAAAGCTGCTTGTCCTGCGAGTGTGAGGGAGGAGGAGGCGGTGGCGCCTTTGGGGGGCAGAGAGAGGAAAGTGTTTTTAATTGTGTGCCAGGTCAGAGGTTCAGGTAGCAACATCACTCACGATCAGATCAGAGTGGTATTTGGGGAGCTCTTAGCTGGACATCTTTCATGGCTGAGTATCCTGTTACTGGGTTTTGGCCTCTATGTGGGGATGATTAGGAGCTGGAGGTAGGGGTGTGTAGAGGGCGGGGTGGGGGGTTTGGGGGGTGTGGGGCGTAGAGGGGTGATTAATGTAGATGTCAGTAGCTGCGCTCCCTCCACCACTCCCCCTCCAGCATCCGTAATGACACCTGGGGATGGGCAGAACGGGTCTACCTGAAACCCTGGCTCCCTCAGCAGGGCATGATTCTTCCCCATGATCCTCCTCTGTCAGCAGTCCTGTCACCGGGCCTGGATCAGAGCCTTATTAATGGGCCTCTATGTCACCCATTGGATATTAAGCTGTGCTCCACTCGTGCTACTCTGGGCAATAACACTTAAGCATGTGCATGAACACAATCGCACACGCAATACACAGAGAGACCTACGGTAAGGTATACAGAACTGCATGCGAAATGTGCGTGCACACACATGCCCGTAGCGCATACACAAATCATGAAATATTATTTCCTTATTTAACGGATTGTACTGATTCCCACACAACATGTTACAGGATCAATAGATCTGTTTGATTTTTTCAGTCAACTCTCGTCTTCATTCTTCTGCAACACAGATGAAAGCCAATACAAAATTATGCTGAAAAAGCAATGAACCGCTGTTGATGATGAATTGTTAAGCTTAACAAACAATAGACTCTATCAATACTGTTAACACACGTCGTACAGTATACGGGCAAGCCTCTGGTGATGTCAATGCTGTGGCAAATATGTTCTCTCTGACATGGACTGCACACGTACACACGCACACACACACACACACACACACACACACACACACACACACACACACACACACACACACACACACACACACACACACACACACACACACACACACACACACACACACACACAGAGAGAGAGACACACACAGAGAGACACACACACAGGCAGACTGAGAGAAGCACTGTATGGAGGACATGACATCTGAGCTCAGTGCGGAGAGAGGATTCTATCAGCAGGACATGAACTCTGTATGTAATGCATCACCCCCACTTCCTCTGCTCTCACTGGAGGGCTGAAGAGTGAGGGTGGAGGCAACCTATCAAATGTTACAATCGGGCATTGGTGTGTACCTGTTTTCCACATCATGTATAGTCATGTAAGTGTCCTGGCCTCTGCTTTAGGTGTAAACGTGTTACCAAACTGTAGTTGTGCTCGCAAATTACAAGGACATACAGCTGCAACGAAGCAAAGGCACAGAACCATTACAAAGCATGGTATTCACATGTACAAAAAGATAACTGGGAAGAACTAGAACCACTAAGAATTCAGGTGGCTTTTTTCTAGAGGGGATGCACACACAAACCCTGAATGATGAAATGATTGTTCTTGTTCCCACCATACCCGAGCTGTATAGAGCCTAGGCTATAGCCTAGTAAACTGACTCCTCCCATCCTCTGTTCGAGGAGGAGCCTGGTTTACGAGGCTACCTAGGCTACACTAGTATGGATCTTTTTCTAAACGCACATTTTTGTATATCTGTATAAAAAAATATCCAGGTCCACACAAGTCAACACAAATATATAGCTCTACATGATCAGCTCCAACAAGCATGCCAGGCCAGTAGGTGGTGCCGTGGCGGTAAGCGATATGTGATACCATAAAAGAACAAGCGTGGGTGCATGCCAACCAAGCCCCCAGAACCTTGGGTGAGCTCTGAAGCGCCATGGACATGGTGGCCGTGAGTCAGTGCCCATGCAAGGAGCTATGCACTCACATACTACAGTATATCCTCGTAAACCAGGCTCCCCGGGCCTTGCCTTCTGATTTGAATTCGAATCAGAATGCAGGAGGACTCTAGTTTACTAGGCTAACGCACGCACTCAACGTCGTCATTTACACAGCGGCTCTGTTTTTCCAGTCCGCACAGATCCACTGAAGCGGATATTTTGGAAAATCTTCACTTAATTATCCGTTTACAAAAAGACCCCGTTTAGTGGCCGAAATCTCCATTTGCATGTGGCTGCAAGCCCCAATCGCACACAAATATGTGCAATTAGAAAAAGATCCATATTCGTGTAGCCATGATGGAAGGCCTATATGACAGACGTACGATCATTGGATAGTTTACGCGTCATTGGGAAAAATATCAACAGAAACGGCTAAAATCCCATAGCGGTGCCACTGTTTCAAAGAATATGCAATGGTAAAATATCCTATGGTAATGTTCATATTTTGTCTGACAGTTGAACCCATTGGGTTTCACAAAATCTTTCACTGCAACATGGGTGCCATGTTCCTTTCCTCACGGAACTCTGATCCCTTTATAATTTCCCATTCTTTTCATATTAATTTGTTCAGAAGTCATGAGTCAAAGCCTGCAGACGGCTTAGGAGGCATATGCCTTGGAGACAAACTCAACAAATATTGTGCGATGTGTCTTGATTTATGGCATTGCCTCCTCCACTGTGCAGGTTGAATGGCCCGGAGGGTGCGATGTCTGGCTGCAAGAAAGGGGAAACCGAGTTCACTCCAATCATGATAAAAGAATATTCGACATTAGTCACTACAGTATATGCAACTGTATATAGTGGAGTTCAGGTGTGTCAGACATGTTAGGTTGAATATCCTGAAGAGTTTTCAGATCTTCAAGGAAATGTATCAACCCCCGACGTTCAGTGCTTGTCTTTGAGACAATGTGACATCTGAGTTGCTCGTCAGTCTCAGTGGGGAGCAGACATTCCTTTGCTGACTGTCTGGATGTCATTTTGCACATAACTCCCTCTTCCAAAAATAAATCTGGGCTTCCCGTACTGTTGAGTGTCTTATGGCCACAATGGAAAACCCAGGCATGGCGGAGCTGTTCTACACCTGTATGGAACAGGCAAAGGCGGAGGCTGGGCTTTATTACCTCTGGTTGCTGTAATTACTGAGTGAATGGGGTAATAATTCACACCTGAGCTCAGAGGAAATTCCCAAAGAAGGCTAGAGCATCTGTCCACAGGTATCTTGAGAGCATCTTCAATAAAAGATTATGTGTCAGGGCTTCGAAACCAGTGTGCTTGTGCTGTGTAGTGTGCACAATAATGCCATTAGAAAGGGAAAAGAAAACATATAAAAAAAACACTTCAAATTTCAGTAAAAACTTTCAGTGACAAAAAAAGAAGAACATAATAAAAAAGTACTTAACGCTAACACCCACTGTGCCTTGTCCAGGTGTTCATCGTGTTTGTTTGCATGAACCTTTGTATGAGATTTCCAAACAACCACTACATCACATGAGCTAAGTTTAGGGGCAGGGAATCCAAAAATAAATTCCACAGGATCATCTATCTCCTTCCTCTATCATCTCTTTTCCATGTCAACCTCTCTCCCTCCCACTCATATTCTCCATCCAGCCTTGCTTTTTCTTCCACCAGATTCCTGTCCTTTCTGGAATTCCCCTGCCTAGATACAGAGCAGCCTGCACATTAGTGTCCAGAGAGCCGTAGCTCATTAGCCAGCCTCCTTTGCTCGAACAAAGTCTCTTAATCTCACTATGTGGAAACTTGTCCCGTCTGCCACCCCAGCCTCCATTGAGTCAGGGAAGACCTAGATAACAGGGTGCTAGCTGTTGTCGTGACAGGACAGGGTAAATAGTTCAGCCCACTGAGTGATGGCCAGCCGGTACTAATGAGTGAGGAGTGAATACTTGAGCTCTGACGAGTCAGAGTGTAGGGGGGGATGAGAGGGAGCAAAGAAGGGAGGACAACAGCTTCTCAAGCATCTCTCCAGCCCCTTTCCTTATCGTTCTGCACATTGGCCTTCTACTCAAATCCTCCTCCTCAGACCCTGAGCCACAGACATCATTAGCAGGACTCTTGGCATGTTACGCAGCCCACTATAGTCTCTGGCCTGCTCAGCTGACAAGGGGCCAAGGACAGCCTTCAAGTTTGGTGGGGGGAAACCCAAACACACTAGAATTAGCCAATCTACTGTACAATCTACTGTACAACACGTCACAACGTAATATGTTGGGTGCTTGTAGATTGGCATTTTCACTGAATGTGCACCCAAGAATATATGGCTATATGGATGCTAAAAATGCCAGCAGACGTTATAATCAAGGAGCTACAGTATCAAGCAAGCATAGGTCCACACAGTCAACAAACAGCATTTTAGGGAACTCAGTCATAAAAAGTATTTGCAAAAGTCTCCTCAAGAAGGAGACGGAGATAGATAAGAAAAAACATTATACACAGAGCAGCCATTTACCATGCAATCAAGAGGAGTCAGATCTCACCATATAATTCCTGTGTAATTATAGTAACAAGTAGTTTAATTGTTGACTACTTGGAGGTTTATGATGGAGGGTTGGAATGATAGTGACTTCAGGCTATAATCCTTCCTGCATGGTTCCAGTTTGTTCATCAGGGGGAAAACAAAACATAAAACCATTCTGGCCATTGAGATTTTAGAAGCTAGGCAGCTATAGTAGGCAGCCAATACATGGCTTCTTTTAACTCATTCTGTGCCAATGACGTTTTATGACGGTTTTTGTGTTTTTTACATAGATTTTTTTTTTTCATTTTTTTTTTTAAAGATGTCAAAATGACCTGAGATCAGAGAGATGCTTTTCTCTGTTTGTGTGTTCGCTCCCTCGTTTAGCTGATTGAGAAAATGTGTGTTCATGTGTGTTCATTCTAGTGGATGGACACTTTTTGAGCGGTGGTCACACCGTCTCCTATACGTGGCCGTGTGTGTGGGTATCCGTCCGGCCGTCCGGCCGTCCGTGTATGTAGCCTCAAGCCTGCAGTACCTTTTCTGACCACACATGTTAAGGGAGGGGCGCTGTTGTTCTCTCACACACACACACACACACACACACACACACACACACACACACACACACACACACACACACACACACACACACACACACACACACACACACACACAGGGGGGAAGGGTGGGTCAGCATGTGTGGTCAAGTATTATTATTATTATTAACAAACTGAATGTTTTAGGGTCAAATAAATGTGTGTGAAGAAACTACAGCATTGTAAAGCACACTAACCCCGCTGCACCCACCCAGTAGTGCTGTTGCACAGCCTCCACGACCACCGCTCAGTTCACACGGGTGTGATCTTTTTCATTCAAACAGCTTTATCTCTGGAACCATTTGTCTGATTGACAAAATTCTTTTTGCCACTGAATCACAACAACTGTGTCTGTTTATGTGGGGAAAAATTATAAAAAAAAAAAAAATCATTTTTTTCATTGCATAGTAAAGAAAAACATACAAAATCCTGGCACAGCTACCTTGGAGCCATTTTGGCATTTGGCACAGAATGAGTTTAAGCGGAAGGCTGTATGGTGGGCTTGGCACTAAGGTTCAAGGTTCAAGTTTTTTTTTATTGATGCATGATCTTGTGTATGGGTATTGAGCAAAAGATTAAAATATGGTTCCTCAAACTTTGCAAGAGCAATACTACTACTACTACTACTAATAATAATTATATATATATATATATATATATATATATATATATATATATATATATATATATATATACACACACACATATATATATATATACACACATATATATATATACACTGTACAACAATTTACAATTACAATTTAGGCATTTCGCTTTCGCTTTGATTTACAATAAGCAAGGACAGCGCAAGGTGATACATCAAATGCATAGAAATAGTAATCTAGAATAGTAAGGAAGGAATAATAATAATTAAAAAAATGAATAATCAAAGAACAGCAGCAGTACAGTTTGTTTGTTGATCCGAGTGCTTAAGGTGCTTCACGTGCTGTGTGCAAGATTCCTACTCCTAAAGACTTCAACCTCAAGAATAGAGCACAAAGCTTCAAACATGGTTAGTAGGCTAAAAGAAGCAGAAGAAACTACTGCTTTCTTACAGTAGAGTTTCTTTTTTTTTTTTTTTTTTTTTATAATTATTTTTATTAACTTTTAAACATTTCATCCATGTTACAAAATATTGCTTTAAAATCATTACAACACTATTACAAAATGCATAGTTATCAAAAAACCCCTACCCTACCCTATACCAGTACAAAATTCCCACAATGCATGATTCCCTTTTCTATTACCATAAGACATACTGTACATAACACATTTGAACATGATTAGACATAATTATTAGACATGATTATTAGACATAATTATTGGACTTAAGTGAACATGACAATGACGTAATGTAGGCCACATACCACTGTACACATGTTTAAAAAAAAAAAAAAAAACAGACAAAAAAAAAAAAAAAGAGAGGAGAGAGAAAAAAAAAATAATAATATTAATAATAGTAATAAATGCGGATGCTGGTGTTTAATTAATTGTCTCCAATTCTCTTCCCATGCTTGGGATGTAGAGTTTCTTGGTTAACACAAGAAACGCACAACTCTTTAGTTAATAGTTACCATTGAAATAATTATTTTGGCAGATAGGTAAAGTATTCCTTTCAAGCGCATTTCAAGCGCATAACATACTTGAGCTTTTTTTCCTGCTAAATGGCTGTTTCTCTTGTTGGAGAAGTTTTCCTCAGAATGCGTGCTTCATTACCCTCTCAACTGAGAACTTTATTCCTGAATGGAGACCTGAAATAAAAATATTATTATTTCAACACAAGCCCCATCTTTGCCCTCTCTACTTTCCACTGTAGACTGGCTGTAATCATGACTGTGAAAATAATATTCCACCTCAAGGACATTAGATTATCTGTTACTAAACTTTAGTCAGGCGATGGAAAATGGATGAATCTCTATTATATGTTGAACTACTGTCTATAGCTCAAAGCTCTTGGATATACAGTAAAATATCAAGACAATATTTTATTTATCCATGAACAAAAATCATATTCACTGTCAATGATCTAACTCTCAGCTAAACACTGGAATCACAAAATGGATTTGGATCTCAGTTTCTTTTCACAGGGAGAAAACTAATACTGATAATACTGACTCTCTCAGGCCACAAATACAATTAGAATTCAAAGTCTAAAATTGAGTAGTATTTCCCATTAAACAGACAGCCACTCCGCTGTATGATATTGACAAAACCAAGTGATGGGAATACGTAGTGTAATTGGAATGAGATTTAGAGCCTGAGGTCAGAGTCAATCCCAAATTAAAGGCTGCATCAGGGCACGCTGGCTCCATGCCAGACTACAGCTACGGTGACCCCTTTGGGAAAGACAACTGTCTGGTCACTAGGGACCCCCAGGCACCCTTAACTGTCCGATGTTACCCATCTGAGGCCAATGGATGAGGTGACACAGACAAAGCTACACATAGACACTTACTGACTCGAAATTAGTTTAGGCCCATTTCCCGAAGGGAATCCACAACATTTCTGGATGAAAAATAGCCGGCATATAGGCATGTATATCCACACCACGTGCCCCCCGTCCACACACAGGCATGCACAAATAGATGCATACACACAATAATGGCAGTGAAAAAAATACTTCAAACCAGTAAGACTCCCTAATTGGGAGATAAGCACCGTCAGGTCGCATACACACACCTTAGAAGGCAATCATAGCCAACCAGGAAAGAATATGGGAAATGGGACAGATCCATATTGATAACATTAGAGATACTAGCTGCTTTGTGTGGTTTTAGGCCAAAATATGTAGGAGCAGTGTCCAAAAATGTGTTTTGCAAACATCGGCCTCATGGTGGCGCTAGAAGAGGGCCATGTGAGAAATCATCCATCCAAGGAGTGTGTGTGCAAAGTTTGGCATCGATAGGGGCAACGGTCCCGGATATAAGAGTAGGGCCAAAAGTGTGACGTGACGTGGCGGACAGACTGGCGGAGGGACAGCCGGTGGAGGATTTCATAGTAACTTGCGACCTGACGGTCGCAACTACACATACTCCAATGCAATGAATGCACATTCCTGAGGTGGAAACTGTGTATATGATATATAATATAGTGGACAAATGACAAGAGAAGCGGAGAAGATCTCAGTGTCAAGGCTGAATCACTCAGACTGGTCTCCGTTCAGACCACTATCCTGATAATAAATGAATGGAGGCATGTACAGTAAGTGGATTCCACAGTGAGCAAATGTCCACGGCTACCCCTAACCTGTGACCTCTCTCTCTCTGTTTTCTAACTGACTCTCACAAATCACCCCACCCCCCTTGAATGGATGAATTACACCGACAGTATGGATCGTCATTGTCTCCCTCGCGCTCTAATGAAGCCGGGCTTTGCACCCCTGACATTTCCATCCCTCTGGGCCTTCGCCGTGCCCGGGCCACAGCCTCACACCCTGCATGGCTGGCCTTGCTGCTTCACACTCTAATTGCTGCCTCATAAGCAAGCGCCACAGCAACAAATCCAGTTAACGACAGGGGCATATTGATCCCAGGCAGCCAGCACCCCCTGTCCCTGGGTATGGGAGGAGGGGTGAGCAGGGGTGTGGTAGCTTTCAAAACCTCAGGGACTAACCTGTACCAAATAAAGAGCAGATCTCTGTGACAAAATAAAAAACCAAAAGAAGGTCAGATGTGAAACAATTACTGCTTGGTGGGTCTATGACCCCAACTGTAGAGGAACAATGGTCTGCAGGTTGGTGGTGGAGGTGTGTAGGGTGTACGTTGGGGGGGGGCTGAAGAAGGAGGCCCTCATTACAGAGCCAGAACAGGAGACCTGCTCAATTTGCTCCATTAACGAGCGCTGAAGAAGCACTTTCACGCCGTCCCAGTAGAGCCATTACAGGCCGAGTTGGAGCGGTGGGGAAGTCAGACGAAGGACTGTGCCACAAATACCGCCTGCAACACTGGAACATTAGGGCAAATGGACCTGAAAGCCATGAATACACAAAGGCTGTTCAAATAGCAGCTTGTAAATCCATCCATGCTGTCATCAATCCAAAGAGGTTATATTGATAGCTTAAATACGTTCCGCTTCAATGGCGCTTTAATCATAACTTCTTGTTATTCATGGCTTCCTAACAGCCATGCATATGTTGTTTAACTAATGTCAAAAATAAAGTTGGTTTATAACAAGTGTGCCAGCACATATTGCAAAGTTGGAAATTGTACGGTATGCAGAAAACAGAATGCCTAATTGGCAGTGGAAGCAGGAAGCATATTATGTAAACCTCTCATTTACACACCAAAACAGCACAAGGAAAAAGGTAATGTTCCATTTTCATCTATTTTATTAACACTGCCGAGCTTACATTTTGAACACAATGTGATAGAATGAGGCCAAACAAGCGAAAGCTCAGAGAAAGCCTTTTTGCTGAAGCCCAACATTCATCAAAGTCAAACAGCCCTAGAAAGTTACACACTTAGACTGTAGGTAGCCAATAAGTAAACACCCAAATTAGATTTTGCAGGCTTATCTGGCTAACTTTCAATCAAATCAGCATGTTGTTTGACCTGCTACACTGAGAATACGTCTTTTTTTGTTTTTAGTCTGCCGGTCAGACCATCTGTCGACCACTTGGGTCCCAAACAACATATCTCGAAACCAAATCGGCCAATTTGGCATTGAATTCACTGTGAATGTTCATGATCAGAAGAGGATGTCCCCAACTGATTGTTGATGATGCAGTAGCCTTTGTCTTGGCATGACCATTAGGGCAAAATATTGTATTCCAAACTTTGCAGGAGTGTCTCGTTTTGCACGAAATAATAAACGCAGCTCCAGGTTGCTGTGACATTTTTCACATCGGCCTCGTGGGTGTGCTAAAACTATGGGGTTATCTTTGTGCCATAATTAATTCGTATTCGTACTTTTCCTTTTTTTTACTCGTAAACATTTTTACCAAAAAAATTACACGTAAACAAATTAATTTGAAAAATATATCCGTAAAAAAAAAAAAAGTATGAATGTTTTTTTGGAAGCTGCCGTGATTATTATGCCAAAACTAAAAAAACAAGCCAAAATACGAATATTTTCTTACTGTTTTACGAGTTGTTTTTTTGGTTACTTCATCACGAATGCTTTCATCATCTGGACGACTACGAATCTCAGTCAGCAGTTAGGAAACTGCCAAAAATCACATGATCGACAGAGAGCCAATGATGTGAGGCCTGTCCCACTAGCCAATCAAAAGGCTCCGGAGTTGACATGGCAACCAGCTGTTGCCATGTCTTGTAAAAGTGAGTACTCTGGGCTTTCTTATCCATAATTTTAGCTAATTCCATCACCAGTCCCTATGGAAGTCTAAATGCTCAAAAAATAATACATAAATACTACAATGAAATGAAATAAAATAAATAACAAAATGATATAAATAAAAAATACATAGTTCTATAGATCTAGGGAGTCATCCATATGTTTTCAGATCTATATGCCCATCCCCATGTTCTATTAATAGATCTATGGAGTCATCATATGTTATATTGTACTTATTTTAAATAAAGGGGCCTCGGCATCGGCCGAGGGACCCCCCGGGAACGCCCTGGAGCTCCGGGGACCCCCGTGGACCCCCTGGCGCCGCCGCAAAGGGGCTCCGAAGGGGCCCAAAAATAGGAGCGGCACTTTCATGGGAAATTCGGGACTTTGACCGTGCGGACCCCCTCCATGGGTGACGGGACCGGGGCAAACGTGACAGCGCGGCCTGGTGGCGGCCCCCCGGTACTGCAGCGCACATAAAATGTCCGGGGACCCCCGGCAAGGCCCTGGTGGTGGCCGAACGCCGGTACTGCAGGCGGGTAAAAAAGGCCATTACTCTGCCACCGGGAGAGACGGGGCCGGCTGCAGGGGGGTCCCCGAGGGGTACCCCACCCCGGGGAACCCCTGAGTTTCCCCACGCCGCCCCCAAAAAATAGGCTGAAATACCCAAAAGTAGCCGATCTACGAGCTCCGGCTCCACTCCGCGGGCATATGGATGACTCCCTAGATCTATAGAACTATGTATTTTTTATTTATATCATTTTGTTATTTATTTTATTTCATTTCATTGTAGTATTTATGTATTATTTTTTGAGCATTTAGACTTCCATAGGGACTGGTGATGGAATTAGCTAAAATTATGGATAAGAAAGCCCCGAGTACTCACTTTTACAAGACATGGCAACAGCTGGTTGCCATGCCAACTCCGGAGCCTTTTGATTGGCTAGTGGGACAGGCCTCACATCATTGGCTCTCTGTCGATCATGTGATTTTTGGCAGTTTCCTAACTGCTGACTGAGATTCGTAGTCGTGCAGATGATGAAAGCATTCATGATGAAGTAACCAAAAAAACAACTCGTAAAACAGTAAGAAAATATTCGTATTTTGGCTTGTTTTTTTAGTTTTGGCATAATAATCACTGCAGCTTCCAAAAAAACATTCGTACTTTTTTTTTTACGGATATATTTTTCAAATTAATTTGTTTACGTGTAATTTTTTTGGTAAAAATGTTTACAAGTAAAAAAAAAGGAAAAGTACGAATACAAATTAATTATGGCACAAAGATAACCCCAAATACAACAGCCCACTTACATTATCTCTGGGGTTGTGTGACCAATAACATCAAGAAAATACAGATACAGGGATCTCCATATAGACCTTTTCCCAGAGTGCTGCCATGTAGCTGTGGTGTCAGTGCACAGCCACACGCACACATAGGTGCCGCTTGACACCACAGTTAATGGGCAATATATCGAAAAAATACTGATATCGAGGTATCAACATGCAAGGTATACATATCGACGAAGACGGCTTGAAATGAGGTATTGGTGTATGTGTCAAATAAATGAACAGACACACTATGCATGCACGTAGCACATTTAAAAAAACAATCCATCTGTAACCAGGTGTGGTTATTTCAATAAAACCATTGTGGGAAAATGGAAATAAGGCATTTAATGTCTTTATTCTATGTGTACTGTGCAGTGTGCATGCATGCTATTCATTATCTGGGTTAGGCAGGCAGTGGACCTAAAGCAGAAAAAACATTAAAAACTATATAATGCAATTGTTTTTACCAATATCGTGAGTAATATCGATATCGAGGTATTCGGCAACGGTATCGAATATCGAAGGTTTTCCTAACCCTAGGGCTCCACCAAAATGACGGCGTCGTGCCGGCGTCGGACGGCGTCAAAAAATGAACCGGGCGAATTTGAGCGTCCGATGCTGACGTTGACGTCGGCAGTGGAGCACCCTTCATTAATTAAAACGGGAGCGTTCCCAGCGTTGACGTTGACGCGACGCTCGACACGCCCGGTGGAGCCGGGGGGTTATATCGCCCAACCCAGCCTTAGTGCCGCTCTGAGAAATCGGTCTATAACAAATGGGACACAGAAAGACAGGCGGTGAGCGCCCATACCCTAGGTGGGGTTGGCGAAAGGGCCTTTCTGTGTGGTGTTTGCATGTTCTCCCCATGTCCCCTAGGGTAGGTACCCTCACAAAAACATGCAGTAATCCTGGTCTCTATAATGCCTCCCCATGGCCAGCCAGGGAACTGGTTGGAATAACGCATTCCTTCCACACGCCACCCAAGTGCTTGGAGCTGGAGGTATTACCACTGTGCAACCCAAATGCCTACAGATACATAGGCTATCTAATCAAAGCAGCAATGTTAAATCAAATGTGCAAAGGAGTCAAGCATATACACAACACAATATATACTATATATAGCGTAGAATAATAGACAATGTCTGTTCCTTCACTTATAGACATATATGAATGCATACAAATGAATGTACAGTCTATCAACAGTGAATATATGAATTAATATATGTACAGTCTGTCAACATGAATATACTGTATACACAGTCTATGAACAGTTATCCAATTCCTAACAGGTATCTTTTCAAGTTCAGCAATGTACATCCTTGTAGTCCATGTGTATGTGTGCGTGTGTAAGAGTCCATGTAGTCAAAAGTCAAAAGTCAGTATCAGAGAGTGCATGTTTTACGTTCTCATTTGGGGGTCAAGCTTAAAAGGACTGGGCAAGTCGCCATGTGGTTTGCAGAGGAGTGATGAGTCTGTGGCTCATCATAGGGATGGGAAGTGCTCAATAGGGTAGCATTCCGGTTCCTCCTGCCTCCCCACCACCCAATTGTCCACTTCAACTCCAACTACAGAGCTGGCCTTCCTCACAAGCTTGTTCGCAGGCATCTAAAACCACAAAATACAGACATGATCAGGAGCATAGCAGAACTAGACTGCACTCTGTCGAGGTGCCAACTTCTGTGGTCTACATGTGTGCCAGCAGAGCGTGCAAGTACTGTGATTGGTGATGAGTGCTGTCTGTCTGTATGTATGTGGGTGGACAAGTTGGCAGTGGCACTCTGTTAAGGTGCCAACTTGCGTCTTGTTATTTATATCAGGTCGCACTTGTTGGTGGTGACGTCACCAAGAACGCTGCTCCCTCACTGGCTAAAGGCCCTGCTTTTGTACTGTTGGCCGGAAATAGACGTCATAGATATAAAACCTAGATACCTCATTCACCGTTGCAGTTTATTAGAGCGACCTGTAAAAACAGGAGGGGGGAAATGCACACTGCCACTCAAAAAGACTACATGGCCAATCACAGCGCGCCTTTTTGGGAACTTGACAGAATCTAGGGTGCGTTCAAATAAACAAATGACCAGAGGGAACACCAGTGCCCTCAGTTCTTATATCCGAATGACCCTGGGTTACGAAAAGACCCGCCCCCACCTTCCTCTTATTGGCCTACCTAGATCATGCTGGGCCAACCGAACTTCTGTTTCTGTGACGCACGCGGAAGCTTGCCCTCCCGCCCGCGATACAGACGCCAACCTTTCTATGTCCATGGATAGCGTGAACCTCTGCATGCAGTATGCCCTCCCAGTGAAACTCCTCACTGTCAGGTGAAGAGCAGCGGCTGGCGACTCCATGTGTAACGGAGGAAGCATGCGGTTGTCCACAGACGCAATCCCCAGGCTATCAGTATCGTTTGGAAGTGACAGGAACCACATGGGGATTGGCAACGACTAAATTGGACAAAGAATGAAAATAACAAACTGTTGTTTTAAAAAAAAAAGCTCTTTTCCAAAGCTATACCCACTGATTTTTTGGCTACAAATTATCCAGCATAATGAGACATTACTAGTTGATTTCAGACTCTTGTACAGGCTGCTGATTAGCAGTTACTTCAAGGACATTCCATTGCCACCATGTCACTCCCTCCCTCTGTTGTACCATTCATTTCCCTCGGTCACAGAACAGTCATAGCATTCATATACAGTATGCAGGAAACACAAAATATATAGAAACACACATTCAGCGATAAGTAATAAGAACAGAGAAACAGAGACATTTTCTGCCAGCTGACATTTAATTAATAAAATGTTACGATATAAGCTGGTGCACCGTTCTAATACAAGGACATTAGTTATGATATGAATACATTAAAAGCTGACATACAGTATAGGTTAACAGTAATTGTCATGAATGTACTATCTACAATTCTACATAATCTAGATGTAGATATTAAAGTGAACAATTTCAGAAATGTCCATCAGTGCTCTAGATGTCATTGTGGTGAAAACACACAAGAACAATGAAAGGTCATGTTGATGTCACCAGCCTGCAAGTACAGTTTAAGCTCTAAAGTCACTTCCAATTACCACTCCTATATGCGTTTAACCACATGAAACATACTGTATTAGTCTATATTCTGGGCATATCATACTGTATAATATGTGAACATTCAGCAAAAATGGCCAATCATTCTGTGAAAATACTGTAGCCAATCTACGTCTAAGTTTACATTGTGAGCTTCTAAATGGGCTATTTTCGGTGAAGAGGTGAAGAAGAAAGGAGGGGACCAAGTATAGATCCTGGTGGTACCCTGGTCAGTGAAGTATAGAGTATAACTTTTTTTCTATTGATTACTCAAGCCGTGGAGCGAATAATATTTGATTATAGTAAATTTCCCCTTTGATTCCGGATGGAATACCAAATGCATTTGGGTCTCCATCTGGAATCATTGGGGGTACATTTATTGTAATCAAAATATTGTCTTAGGAATGTGATTTAAAAACAAAACATATTATTTAACTCAAGTCTCCATGGCGTGAGTAATCAATAGGGGGAAAAAAATCATTTTGGGTGTTAATATTCATTTCTGTTTGAGTTAGCATAATGTGTGTGCCAAGACTGAAACATTACTATATACAAAAACAAATTATTAATTCATTCCCTTTGGGAACAGCTCATAAATAAAATATAGCTAATGCAAAACCGGGGAACTCATGACTCTCCATTCCCTGGATGTTACCAGTAGCTGTGGTTAGAGCAGTAGTCTGCTGGGCAGTAAACAGAATGTGTGTGTGAGCACGCAGCCTTGGGTCAACAACATGATTTGTTTTTTTACTACAATGGCTCCACAGTGCAGCGCTGCTGCACTTGAAACTTTACTGTCTGCCATTATGGTCTAGCACATGGAAAATAAAAGGTCATTTCTGCTATAAAAGAGTATGAAAAGAGAAAAACAGCAGTAGATAGATAGATCTTTCTAAATATGGGTGATATTAAAACTATTCAAAGAAGGAATAACGCACATCCTCCGTTGTTTGGTGCTAAGCTGAAACGGCCAGAGACAAAAGAATGGCTCGCAACTCACTTTCAGTAGGTCCAAAATGTATTTGAGACGACAAGCAGCATACAGATAAACATTTCGACCGTACTTGGTCTTCTTCAGTATATCCGGAAACCAGAAACTGTGTAGTGATATTAAAACTAGCGTATTGCACAAAACATGTAATTAATCTATCCATATGGCTTTACATTGTCAGCTCCTCTCTGTTACTCTGTGTATGTGAGTACATAGAAAAGAAAAACGTGTTCTATTCTACGAGCATGTGTTGACTGAAAACGGGAGGATTCAACATTCGGTTAAAGCTGGTCAGCCTCTGAAATACTGTGTTATTAGTATTCCAAATGACTTCAACATGAAAAGAAGGATATCAGAAAAAACAAGTGTGGATGTGCAGGTCAAGCGAGATTGCAACAATTTGCACGTGGTGAGCAGTTTGAGCTCAGCTTAATGATTTTCTACGAGACAGTGTCATTCCAACACCTGGAGAAAAAAGGCCCCGTTTTAATAAGGCCCCTTGTTCTGAAACTACCTATTGATTTTTGCTGTAGCGGCTTGTGGTGGGGCAATGACCTGCTTTGGTTCCTTGCTCCCACAGAAGCTAAATTGAGCCATTTAGAAGCTGGTTCTGTCTTTAGAGACTTCGGCTCAACATATAGTCCCCCGGCTAATTTATTTCTATCAGGTGGAACTTTTCTCTCGTGCTGCAGAATTCTACCCCAATGGGTCTGCTTCTGGAGAGCCGGGGCTCCCTGGCTCCCACAAGACAATTTCCCATTTCCTCTCATCTGGCTCCACTGAGTTTAGGTCTCACCCCTTTGCTCAATTACAGATGAACAGCGTGTGTATCACTGTACTGAACTTAAAAACCCAATATGCAGTGTACAGCTAGCTAGAAAAAGAAAAGCTAATAAAATTAGATAAAGAAACACCCCATCAAATAACGTGGTGAGCTATAAAGTTACCACAGTGTGTTATAGTATATTGCTCTGTACTGTATCTCCATTAATGTTGGGCTGCCTGATCCACTCAAACTGAAATGTGCCGATTGTTGACATGAGAACAACAACAACAACAACAACAACAAAAACAGTGCAGAGAGCTACACATGCACCAGATAACAACGTAACAAGATAAGCAAGAATTGCACATCTCTCTCCCCACACACACACACACACACACACACACACACACACACACACACACACACACACACACACACACACACACACACACACACACACACACACACACACACACACACACACACACACACACACACCTCATAGCAGACAGATATTAAGACTAATAGTTGCCAACCACAGCTGTGGTTATTAGAGAGTGCAATGGATCTTGCAATAGCAAATGGCCCAATGTAGTGGTGATATCGCAATTGTCAGTACTAATCGAGTTAACAGAGAAATAAGTGCAACTGAAGCCATGATTATTGGAATTGGAAGAAGAAGAATTGTGGAGTCTCCCAGCGATAAGCTAACTCTTCTAACACATGGTGAAGTGGAGTGCATTGAAACCAGTGTAGGAAAGCCCATCACAAGCACTTTATCCAACTAATCTTTCACACAATAATCTAGCAAGAAACCAAAATGGATACCTGTCCATTCTTATGGACTGTAGGTTCTACAGCACACCCCATATCAACATATCACATTGAATAACCAATAGTTATGGAATAGATGTGGATGTTGACATTTTTCAATTTAGTTCCTTTTGGTCCCACTTGTAATATCTTCATGGTTAAATTAACACTGTGATTTTGCTGTGTGTAGTTTTCATCCAAATGTACTCTTGCTGGAAGAAAACAGCAGACGAATGGGGAAAAAAAGAGACCCAGTATAATAAATGATATGAACCAGAGAACCAGAATTCCTTCAAGTGAAGTAAAGAAACCAACTCCCTTCCAGATCCAGAGCGATGAACAGGGGGTGAAATGAACGTGAACAGCATGTTACAAATATGTCTGTCTTTAAGAGGATATACCCAAAATCATGAAACAATCCAGAAAGGGATGGGGCAAACAATGATATGAAAATAGAGGAGAAATACGTACAACTCAAGGTCACCCTGGCTTTAACCCCTCAAGCCTGCAAAACATTTTACTGTACAATACCACAACACATTCACAGCTCAAGCCAATTTTGCTGGAGGAATCAATATGGCTGAAATATTGGGCTTTTATCAGTTGCTACATTCAGCTGGGAGCTATGTGAGTGTAGTAATGTGTTCAGATAGATTAGATTTAAACAGCTAAGACATTGAGAAGGGGGTTTGGCATAATAACAGAACACAATGGGTACAGAAGACCAATAACTTCGGGTTATAATAACTAGTAAGAAGCCTAAGGGCGAAAAACGACCTCGCCCTTAACCTACAGTATAGACTATACATGTCAGTCTAACCAGTGTGGCTGGTTCTACAGACAGGGATCTCAATATATGGGCATAAAAGGGATTGTATGTCGCCGATGTGGCCTCCATATATGGGCATGTAGAGTTGTTGATGTCAGTGTTGGTCAGCTCCATATATGGATGTCCATGACATCTGTGATCTCCATATACTGTATGGGCAGGTCAGCCTCCATATGGGCAGGATGACATCAGGGATCTCTATATATGGGCAAGTCAACCATAGGCATTGAGGTCAGCTATAGACATTGAGGTGTTACGGCCTAAGGCTTTCATACTTAACTGCAGCATTTGGTCGCAATAATAATGATAATCTTATGATAAATGCACAAAATCTCTGTACTTACATACAGTATGTATGTACCTCTCAGGGGGCCAGTTGTCCGGATTTAAAATGAAGCAAAC
The DNA here is from genome assembly GCF_963921795.1 of Nannobrachium achirus. Classification (NCBI taxonomy): domain Eukaryota; kingdom Metazoa; phylum Chordata; class Actinopteri; order Myctophiformes; family Myctophidae; genus Nannobrachium; species Nannobrachium achirus. Next base: position 34,420,237 of record NC_137817.1, read on the forward strand.
ACAGAACTAAAAGTTCCTATGATTGGCCGCTAGTTGCGCTGTTCTGGTACCAAAAGCAACATGTTCCCATAGAATTCCATTCATTTCTCCCGAACTTTAACATTTGATTTTCTTACCTTAATAAACATTGTCATGAATACTTTATGGTTCCTGTCGCTAGTTTAAAGCCTTGTTTCAATCACCATATGCATTTTGTGAAAATATGGTCCAATTTATGTTATAATTGATGTTAAAGCAGGGTATGCTATAAGAGGGGCTTGTGATGATTCTTCTTCGAGTGCTTTATTTTCGGTAAGCTCAAGACTATGTACCATGTATCCCTGCCGTTGCACGTGACCGTTGGCAGCCAATAGCATTCCTTGGGTTCCATGATGGCGACACCCATACAAGGGCAAAAAAGGTTCATTTTCGCAGCATAAAAAACCAATGGGTTCCCACCGTCCATATTTTTTACAGACTATGGCAGTTCACATATCTCGAGAACTGTCTGACCGACCAACTTCAAATTCAGTGTGTGCATTGCAGATAACCCGAGGAACATTGATATGTCCAGTGTCGAGTTATATGAAAATAGGTGGTTGTCCAGAAACACTGAACTGACTGATATGCCCATATATGGTCATGCACATATCCCGAGACCCATGCAATTAATTTTTCACATTTTACTGATACTATACATGTCTAATACTATACGACTCTACTGGGTCCTGGTGTTCCGTACGGCAACAGTAGCTTTAAAATGACCTATCATGTGTGGGGGCGTGGTGAAAATGAGCACTGTGATAATACTGTATTCGTAGGAGACGAGACATAAGGGAGCGCTAGTTTCCGCCCGGACGGAGGCACACTGTCTAAAGCAGACTTGAGACATAAGAGACACTGGCGAGCAAGTTGCCGTGCCGAACATTGCAAAGTATGCGTTAGCCGGCTCAGCGCCGTTCGAGTTATGTCCCGATAGTGACAGAAACGTAAATCAACGTAAAAAAACGTGTCAGTACCTCTGAGATGTCAGCGTGGTCCACACTAACAAATCCGGGCGCTCCCTATCCCCAGCCAATCAGAAGCAACGGCGTCTAGCCTCCTACGGACACTATTATCACCAGCACGTGTCTGTAGTGCACATTTTTCAAAAGACAGGCCATGCCCCCCAAATGGCCACACCCCAACACATAATACATCATTATAAAGCTATGGATGTCCTCTGTAAGGAACACCAGGACTCAACAGAGTCACATGTATAGTATTAGAGATCTTACAAAACCTGAAGAAAACACTGGGTTTCAGGAGGATATGGGACTGACCTAACTTCAAACCGTGCATGTACATAATGGAGATCCAGTTGTCCAGAGACGCATACCCAATATGTCCATATATGGGCATGCCCATATATTGCAAATGTCCAAGTTGCCTTGAAATAATAATAACTAGTAAGACAACTCAGGGCGACATGCAACCTCGCCTGCGCCAATTCTTGGCCATCTGGCCAGTGATATCGGACCAGTTACCCATATATGGAGACCCCTGGTACCCATATATGGAGACCCCTGGTACCCATATATGGAGATCCATGTACTGTATATGGAGATATGCTGTGAGAGCCCAAAAATGCTTACTCAGTTATTTGTTATGTGAAATGTCTATGACATCTGACATCATTTATGCCCATACATGGAGATCCCTGTGTGTAGAACCAGCCACACAGATATGGGCTGTCTTGGCCATCTATCTTGGACAGCCAGCTATCATTCAAGGCACACATTGCATCAGTCACCCGGTCCTGTAGGTTCACACCTACAGGACCTGTAGGGTCTGATTCTACTGATTCTACATCCGTAGAATCAGACCCTTCCTCACCCAGGAGTCAGCCCAGCTCCTCATCCAGACATCTGTCACATCAAAACTTGACTTGACTTGACTAACTCTCTCCTAACTGGCCTCCTGGCATGTGTACTTAAGCCTCTCTAACTGATCCAAAATGCCGCGGCACGACTGGTCTTCAACCAGCCAAAATTCTCACATGTCTCCCCCCTTCTCCGCTCCCTCCACTGGCTCCTGGTTGCGGCCCGCACTGAATGCAAAACACTGATGCTGACCTTCAAAGCAGCCAAAGGTACGGCTCCTCCATACCTCCAAAACCTGATCAACCCCTACAACCCCACACGTACACTCAGATCAGCCAACACAGGGATGTTGACAGAACCCTCGCTAAAAACCCCAGGACAAAAATTCACTCGTCCTGTGTATGTAATAGTAAATTGATGTGGCCTCCATATATGTGCATACCCATATGAAATCCTGTTAGATATGGGCTTAATATTGATGACATCAGGGAACTCCATATATGGACATAAAAGGATTATGTTAGTGTGACTTCACAGTGAAGCCAGAGCGTGATGTCAGAGTGGCAAACCCATTCTGTTAGAGTGGTTCCCCTGACATCACAATGACGTCAGAGCATGATGTCAGAGCGACAAACCCATAGAAACGCATCTTAAGATTTTATTAGGCTAAGTTCCATTATCCCTACCTACATGCGTCCATCTGGTTTCCATAGCAAGCCATGCTAAGGCTAAGTATGATTTCAAACCACAGCAACATACATGATTTGGTGAGAGAATTTGAGGGCAGAAACAGGAAGTAAAATTAATGAGAGGGGAGCTTTAATGTGCAATAAATGGACTCATATGTTTTCGTTTCATATTTCTTTATAAAATATAGGATAGAGGATACATGTACAGTAAATTGTGTCTTGAGAGACCAGCATGCTTATGCCATACAGACAGTGTTTGTACTTAAGGCCTAATAGCAACAGTAATTGATTGTCATTCATATTTTATGTTGTTTAATTAGATAAACACAAGACCCAATTCTCATTATGCTATACATTACATTATTTAGTGTCTCCTTGTTTTATTTGTGTCAGCAAGCATGCTGCAGTCACCATGCAGGCATGGGCTTTATAGGGTAGAGAGAATAATTAAATGGTTTAGTCCTATGTACATACAGTGTATACAGTATATCGTCGTTGTATGTCCAAAACCGTTCGTTTCGTATTTATCATCTATAAAATGTACTAAACTAGTGAAAACAGCCGATCTACAAGCACACAACGCCTCGCGATTTGTGTGCTTGTAGATAGATCTGCTGTTTTCACTAGTTTTGTGCGACAGTCTTGTATATGAAGCAGGGCTTTGCTTTACCAAAAGACGTACACATTTGAAACTTGGAGATACGAGGTTTCTGCCCGACAGTGACGATATGCAAGCGTTTTTATGAGGTACAAATAAATAAATTAGGAACACGGACGGACATACTCCTCATACAGTATCTGCTTAAGTACAGTAATTTGTGCTATACATCTGCATGTCACCCCTGGTATGAGGTGACATGAAGGTGGCTGCTGTGGAGTCTGCGCCGGTGGCCTCTAGGAGACCCTGCCAAAGGTTCAGAGGTGTGGAATCCAATATGGTGTCAGCCCTCCTGCTGTGGAATAACGGCTCAATCAATCGGCCAGAGAACAGCCAAGGAAACCATTACCTGGTCATAGTGCCAAGGAAAGAGGTGGGCCACTGGAGCCCCCGTGGCAGTGCAACAGTCATTAATGCCCTCAATTTGGTTTAATGGCTTTCTCAATCCCAGTTCTTAGTTCCATCTACACCCCCCCCCCCCCCCCCAAACACACACGCACGCACGCACGCACGCACACACGCACACACGCACACACACACACACGCACACGCACACGCACACACACCAACCAAAACCCTTCCCCACCCCCACACCAGGCTGTATTTCGCCTCCGCTCACTGCTTGTAATTAATCCATTCATCTCTAAAAGATCGGATCAATGCTGTCTGGAATGAGGGCTGCCATTCCAATGGATCGGCAAAGGATAAACATTAACAGTATATAAATAGTGTAGACAAATGTATTTACAAAGACACTGAATATGAATATTTGAAAAACAATCGCATAAAAAAATCTGCAACACAGGTTTGAGCTCGGGTTTGAGCTCCTGGCATGGCATATTATAGTACTAAAAAACACAACAGCCATTCCAACTGCAGATGATATTTCAAATTCCTCTGCCATCATATTACTTTCCTAAGCTAAATGTCATGTACAGTACATGAAAAATCAATTTCCAATTTATGTATTTTAAAGAGGAAGAGACAGTGTGCAAGGGGGAGGACTGCTATTAGAACAGACCACACTGGAAACCAGCTCGAGTCACCATCATGTCTAATATGAAGCTTTCATGAAGGCAGCGTTAATGAAAAAGTGCATTTTCAGAGGGAGAAACGAACCCCAGCCTGTGTGTGTGTGTGTGTGTGTGTGTGTGTGTGTGTGTGTGTGTGTGTGTGTGTGTGTGTGTGTGTGTGTGTGTGTGTGCGTGCGTGCGTGCGTGCGTGCGTGCGTGCGTGCGTGCGTGCGTGCGTGCGTGCGTGTGTGTGCGTGCGTGTGCGTGTACACATGTACTTGCATCTTGTCACTGTCGGGCAAAAAACTCATATCTCCATATTTAAACTTTTTATGTTCTTTCTTCATAAATGAACACCCTACTTTGTCAGACTACAGTGTCACGCAAAAGTAGCAAAAATAGCAAAAATAGCTGATCTACAAGCTCACAAATTCACAATGCCTTCCATCGCAACGCGGTGAAATGGTAGATTTTTTTAAAACCTTTTAAAAAGAGAAAGTGAAAGTCTGTTTTTAAGTCTGTTTATATATATTATTTTATAAATTGATCCAAAGGAAAGTAACAAGAGCTTGAGACTAAATAATAACTACAATTGTATCCATTGGAACCAGAATGGAACTTTTTCTATTTATTTTATTCATTTCCTGAAAAGTAACAATTTTGGACATACAAGGTTTCCCTGCGACAGTGACGATATATGTGTGTGTTGACCATTGTAGAAATAGTGGCCAGGCGGACCAGGCGGCATGGGCTCTCCCTCTGACCCCTGCACTAAATCCCGCTCCCCGGCCTGGCTCGGGATCAATAAGTAATTTTTTGGAGCTGATTAGTTTGCAGCAGGAAGGTGGCCGCTGTCTGATCTGTCCTAAGGATATAATCAAGCACTAAAACTCAGCGTTATTGTGACTGTAATGGGAGCAGGCCAGGCGTAATGATATGATGTGATACATGTATTTTTTTATTATTTTTTGAGGAGGTGATTGTGAAACGTGTGATTCAGAGCCCTTAAGAGCAGGCGCGTCACAAGGGGGGGGGTGAGTCGGACTGAGTTACCAGGGCCCAAGCTGGAAGGCCCTTAATTATTTTATATTTTAGCTATTGAAAAATAGCAGATTTACAAGCTCACAGTGCAGTAGATCTGCTATTTCTGAAAAGTTCGTGAAAATGTGTGCAAATCTTTGAATATATGTATTTTTTAAGCGAACATTTGTAACTCAAATTTTGCTTCTGGGGGGGGGGGTCCCTGGAACTAAATATTTAGAGATGGGGGTCCGTGGCCAAATACATACCATTTTGGGGGTACTTCACATGAAAAAGTTTGAGCACCACTGACATAGAAACATAGGTTTTTCAAAAAATCTTAGAAGGATTTGAAATATTCAAAGACTTGCTCAAATGTTCATGATTTTTCAAAAAATAGCAGATCCACAAGCTTGCAGCGCGGCACTCGGTGCCGTGCTGTGAGCTTGTATATCTGCTATTTTTTCAATAGTTAAAGCACAAAATAATCCAGTGAATCCTTGTACCCAGGGCCCAGAATTTGGTGCGACACCCCTGCTTAAGAGCCCTCCATAGAGCAGGCTGGAGAGCGGACTGGATTGGGGAGGATGCTCTCTGCCTTAAGAAAGACAAATAAATGCTATTCCATGCACTAAAAGCATGGTTACTGAAAATTGAAAAGCATCTGGATTGTGCTTAGGTTTGTGAAGAGGATGATAAGAGAGGAATGAGAGAGGCCCAGTGAATCAAGTGGGGGTGGCTGGGGAAGAAAAAAAGTCATTTGGGACCTGTTAGGCTCCAGTGAGAGCTGCAGTAAATTTAGCTGTCTCTCCCCAGACTGATGGTTACACTACAGATATGAGGGCAGAAGGCATTAAGTAAATTTATACCGTGGCATGGCTGAGTTCTCCAATCTGATTGGCTGGAGGGAGGCCATTATTTTTGTATAACTGGACACCACTGGTTTTATCACCGTTCTAAAATGAATGTGCTAGCAAGGTTTTAGCATTCCATTTCTACCATACACACATAGATAACGGCATGAACAAATAGCTTTTCGAGTTGCCCTAAATTAGATTTCTCTTTTCCCGATAATAAAACTGGGACACAGGATGCCATATATAAAAATTCACAATGGCCCAATTCATCAACACAAATTACAGAAATATTCATGCATGCACCTAACCACATGCAACCCACCTGTATTGCATGTGCTGATATGCATTTTGCATGCTCAGTGTCTACACAGTATGTACTGCAACACTAAAACCAAGACAAGAAATGTCTCCTCACCATGTTCACCTCCAAACCAAGATTGAAATCTGCAATCTTCAAAAGTAACATTATTCTGTCTAGATATTACAACAAAACTGTACCCAACTGTGACTCTCAGGGCCCTATTTAGACAATCTATGTCTAAACGCAGGGCATAAATTGCATTGTAGGTGTCCACACCAATATTGCTAGTTAACATTTTCTAGTCGCAAAGCCCAGCGCATTTTTATTTATACCCTGAATAAAGGCCCATTCCCACTGGGCCAGATAAACAGATAAAAAATATCTGTCTCCATTCAAGTGGATGGTAAGAAAGATACAGATAAAAAATATCCGTGACCGAAGGTCACAGTTTACCATGAGAAATGTCACAGCTTGTCTCTGTGTGTGTACACATTTTTACAGTCTATTGGTTGGTTCCCTTGATCACTGTGACATCACAGGTGACATCACCTATGTAAAAGTCCATATATGGGTATTCCTCAGAATCTCTTTCATGCCCATATATGAAGATCCCTGATGTCATTGATATATATCACTGGCCAGATGGCCAAGACATGGCCCATATCTGTGTGGCTGGTTCAGATAGGGATCTCCATGTATGGGCATAAAATATATTGTATGTTGTGATGTCATGGGAACCACTCTAACAGAATTCCTTTTATGCCCATATATAGAGATCCCTGAATGTCATCAATATTAAGCCCATATCTAACAGGACTTCATATGGGAATGCCCATATATGGAGGAAGACAGCCCATATCTGCGCGGCTGGTTCAGACAGGGATCTCTATGTATGGGCAATTTGGGCATAAAAGGGACTATATACAGTACATGGATCTCCATATATAGATAACTGGTCCGATCTACATCACTGGACAGATGGCCAAGAATTTCTTACTAATTAAACTATACTGTACATATTTAGCAAGTTGGAGGAGACACAAACTGATGTCTAAAATTCCATTCCGCCATCTATGGGTATAATGATTTCAGGAGACGCAGGAGGAAACAACTCTGCTCACCAAAACTAGCCTAAACATCAGCTGGAAAGGAGAGGTGAGCAGGTTGGCACAGTGGCTGTGCATCTGCATTATGCTCTCTCCGAGCTTGAGGATGTGACATACTGTACTTTGTCATGTTGTCATGTTCAAATCAGAAGTCATTTTTGTAAACCTCATATCATGAAGACCCATGAATGGATGAATATGTGTGTGAATGTGTGAATGTAATGCACAATCTGTAAAGCACCTAGGATAAAGTCGCTATATAAATGCACCATTTTTACCATTTACTGAAGGATTACAACACCTCTAACCTCCAGTCTCTGTCCTCCCCACAGGCTCCTTTTAGCTAGGTAAGTCATCTCTCCCTCAGACGAATTGTGCCGCTGTAATTTGTAAAATGCAAGCTATACCCAGTGTTAAATCCTCAGAGTAAATTGAACTCTGAGTTTTCAGACAATTAATACTAAGGATTTGATTGCATACCAGGAAAACATTTGTGTGGAGAATGATGCCATTATCTAGTGTGCTTTAAAGTTCTGTGCACAAGGTTATCACCAGGCTATTAACATCTTTTGTAAACTTTGTGTGCAAGGTTATCAACCAGTTATCAACATGATGTAAACATTGTGGGCATGCAGAATCTCAGATATCATAAAATGACCTATGTCCTTGGTTTAGTTCATCACGCAGACTTCATGGGGACTTTCGGGGCCAGGGTGGGGGGTGAACGGGTGGTGGGTGGTATTAGCGTTTCTCAAGTTTACTTTGGTTTTCTTGTTCATGTGATTGATTGTTTGGACGGGAAAGCTCTTCAGTAATCTACTGCTAGGTAGTGGCCTTGTGACAATCTGACCATTTTCCATGTGACATAATCTGAAACAGTATGTGGTTGTGATGGTCATGATCAGCTCTTCTCGTTTTGTCAACGTTGAGAGCCAGGTTGTTCTCCTGGCACAATTGTGTCAGGTTCTTCACCTCTCTCCTGTGCACTGTGCATCATCTATGATCAGGCCTAATACTGGAGCTGTGCCTTCTGAGTCTGACAAATTCATCCATGTCTAAGGGATTTGTTATTGATTTCTCATGGGCCAAGATCACAAATTACTCTTTCTTTTATGAAACATGGTGCGACAATAGGCGGACAGAACTCTCAGTCTCTGGTAGTTAGACAGGTCTGTGAATAGACACAGGCAGACAAGCACTGCATGTGTAAACGACATGTGCTCTATTTAATTTCAGAATCAATACAAAGTTTTTAGGGTGATCCTTCATATTGGGGAGGTGACAGGATTGGCTTGGTCATAAATGTGAATCAGCCCCCACGGACTCACTCCTCTACTACTCCACCAACAACAACAATTGGCAGTGTAGTCCTTGAAAATGTGGAACAGTTCCTCTGCAGTTCTGACCCGCTTGCAAAGACCAAGCTACTGGTCCACAAGGCTAGCCTGGAATCCAGACTCATCCCGCTGCTTTGAAATAGGATCTTTACTGAGTAGCAAAGTGAGGAAAAAACTTTCCGCCAAACAGAGCGAATCAGTCTGCATCCCAGGCTATCCCAGTTATCCTACTCGTCCTAAAACCAAAGGTGCTTAAATAAAATCCTTAATATAATCTGAAAAGAGAAGCGCACTAACATCAGTGTACCCAAGGAAGCGAACATTGACAGCCACCATCACCATCAAACAACAGCTGAGATGGACAGGCCATGTACAAATGCCTGACGCACACGTTCAAAAACAGATCCTCTACTCAGTGCTAAGTACTGGCCAGCGAGCTCCTGGAGGTCAGAAAAAGCACTTCAAGCACAACATCCAGATCAACCTCAACAAATTCCACATAATAAGCTCTAACTGGGAAGACCTTGCTCAGAAGAGAACGACATGGAGCAACAGTATATGCCTTAAAGTTAAAGCTTCAAACAGCCCAAAACAAACTAATTAGGGTTGTGCTTGGTCTCCCTCCTCTGACCCACCTTACCGATCATCACCACGAAAGCGTGGGATGGCTCAAAGTAGCTGACAGAGTACAGCATCTTGCAATGGGCCTGGTGTACAAGATACACTACACCTCCAAGATTCCCATGTACCTGACAAACTACTTCTTAAAGGTCAAGGATGTTCACGACCACAACACCAGAGGCAGCTCCACTAATCATCATCAACGTAGATTTAACACTAAACAAGGCTCTAACTCGTTCTCCTGCTACACCATCAACATGTGGAACGCCCTTCCTCAAGCCCTAAAGGAGAGCAAATCCCTAGCCTCCTTCAAAATTGGTATGAAAAGTCACCTTCAGACAGCTGCTACCCGTGACTTGTAAATAGACTAAGCCCCCATGCCCCCCCCCCTTTTTTATTATTCTTTTTTCTGCCTTTGTATTTGATGTTATGCTTTTGAAACTGATATTATCCTAGATAAAGTACTATGTTCTATCCGTCTGTCTTTCAATGTTATATGAGATACTTAAAGTGTGGTTCCTGTGGAAATAAGCCTCGGCTTTCTAGGATCTCCTTTTAGTTGACCTTGTACCAGTGATTTGTACTGTCATGAAACTGTACTTTTTTCTATTGCAAACTTCTAATAAATTCTTCAATCAATCAATCAATATGAGGGAGCCAGCATCCATGAAGAAGAGCGGCACCAAAGAAAGAGTGTGTCCAACAAAAAGGCTCTTCCACGGACCACATCCCACTTCCAGCACATCACTTCAATGCCCGCACACAAAAAGTGTGTGGTTTCAGAATTTACCTCTTCGGTCATCTGAGGACACGCGATAAGGATCCTCCAGGAGGACCATTAGGCTTGAGTGATCGCAAAGATGGTTTCCAAAGCAGTAGGTTTATTTGAGTCAGTTCTGCTGATCTAGTAACTACTTTGCATTTAGAAGTCCACAGTTGTATTGTACAAGCGGAGATCTCTGATCATCTGGCAATGTGAGATTAAACTGGAGTTGAAAACAGTCGTGCCATCTTGTATTCTTGTCGATAGACTCGTCAGACATTTTTTTGGCCTGTTGGTACTGTACATACTGTAAGTGTATATGAGTCTCATATTCATTGTTCATAGTCTTTACATAATATGTAAAGTCTATGAATATGAATATGAGACTGTCTGATATAGTGTAATGTATGTACAACATCTATATCGATTCCCAGTATATTTATTGGCGATTGATTAACTTGCTGGTGACAGAATGCACATTTATAGGATACTTATATTTACTGATAGAATATACACACATCAGCCAGACCCAGTGCTACTGTCAGACTATTTTGTACAATAATATATATATTTTTATCTTTATCTTTATTCTTATCTATCTTGTTTTGGCTCTTGACGACCTCGTCCTTGACTAATATTATCTGTATCTGTACCCATCCTATTCACTCTGTTGCTGCTATGACACCTCAATTAACCCATGGGGATACATAAACATTTATCTTGTCTTAAATATGCAACAAAAATACATGAAACATTTAATAACTACTATACTACCGCACAATCACATGTTAATTTCAGTTTGAAATTCACAGAGAACATTCCTGTGGGAGATAGGCAGTTCTTCTCTGTAAGCAACAGGCAAGCAACAAGAGAATTATCAGGAGGACGTGGTTGGTCTTATGCAACTCCCAGGTACATGTGTCCAATGATGTCATTGACTTCAGCATTCATATGAGCCGCAGCAATGCTATAGACGGAGCTACCACCACCCACACAAATAACCCTCTGAAAGGCCAGAGCATCTCCTCTAATGGATGCCATGAACTCTGGATGCCATGAACTCTGCTAAGTGACATTTCTCATTCCTGAGCGGCCGCTTTAAGCGTGATAAAAGAAGCCCTGCCGCGTGGCTTATCCAAGAGGTTTAAATGTTGTCACATCTGTACCAGTGATTTACACGTTCAGTGCTCAAAAACTGTCTTTGAGATTCAGGCGCTGACCTTTTCCCTTGCGCCAGGACCCCAAGCGACCACTATTTGTTTCCCTTTGCAGGAAAGCCACATTGTTAAGCTTGTCTCCCAGGGGTGCCATGACGGCGGCCATAAAGTGGGTGTGGGTTTAACAGAGCGGTGGCCAAGGCTGTTGCTAGGCTATGCTTCTTATATTTTCTGTATGCATACAGGTATACCTCAACTGATTTACAATCTGACCATAAAAATTATGTCTAGGAAAGGCTCTGGGATTTAGACCAAGATATAATTCATCCGGTCACATTCCCCCGTTACTTGTCTTCTTCCTCTCTCTTACTTTACACACGTTACAAAAGGCCCATTCTTTCTACTCAAATCATGGCTTTGGCCTCATGGCAAAATATCAATAACACTTCTTAGCAAAATAAGTCTGAAAAAGCAATCTGTGCGGGCAACATGGGAATGTTGGAAGGCTTAACAGCACTCTCGGCACTGTTCATGGACATGTCTGCTCCATGAACTCCAATATTTTCATTTTCCATTTTTAATGGTTCTCAGTTGCAGCAGAGGAGAACAGTGCAGTATATTTCACTGAAGCAATCTTACAGATGCAAACTAGCAAGCAAAATGTGCCCTCTACTGGATTCTTACAGCATTGCTTATAATGGATGCCTATAGTACAGCAATGCTTATGATTTCAGACATTTAAAAGAATTCAATAACATAAGCTCTGGAAGAATAACTATAACAAGCTCAGGGTTAAACAACTTGCATCTGTAACAAAAACAACAATATCAGCTTTCAGACAAAGTGACCTAAATTGCTCAAATAAATACAACTGGGAACAGGGTATAGACAGGTTACAATGTAGTTGTCTGAATGAAGATAAATGGCAGGGTATATTTTCTGACAAAGGAGTCTCTGGTGATCAGGTGTAAGATCTAAGAGAAGATCTGCCGCAGCAAGTAGAAAGACTAAAATCTGTCTTTTAAAGAGTCCCCAGATAGCAGTAAAAATCATTGGAATAATATACGGAGCAGAATCAACATTCATAATGAACGGAGAAAATCTTGAGCCAACATCCATATGCGTCCACTACCTGGGTCTCACACCACCCGCTCAGTCCATCACACAAAGGCCATCTCCCCCAGTGCTTCATCTGGCCGGTGTCAAAATGTCAGTCCCCCAGGGACTCAGCAGGACACATCTAATTTCATTTTGTGTGATCATGTAGGCGTGTGGCGTTTTAGAGAGACATGATGCAGGCATGCATTTGCCGTGAGTCTTATTAAAAGAGAAAGAAAGCTTTACTGCTATGTCCGTCACAAGTAATATAATTGCTATCCATGCCAAGGTGACAGACATGGGTCTAATGCAAAGGCCTTTTTTTTCCTGCTGGCCAGTGGCCACATGAGTGAGTGGGGGTCTGAGAGGGAGTGGTTCTTCTTCTGTCTCTGAAGTGAGGCAATGGACCGTTGTACGCCACTACAGGTTGGGCTTTACAAGCCGGATCCAAATCAAAGCAATTAGTCCATAATGTGGTCCATAAACCCAGAATGAAAGCGGCCAGTGAGGGGGAAAATTACAGGAATACATTTACATGTCTAGAGTTTTACATGGAATGTTAAGGCTGTATTCGAAACATGTAAGCATAGCAGCAAGTTAAATCCAAATCTACTGTACTGGCTCATATACTCATATGCATATACTATACAGTATGTACACACATGTACGCGCACGGTCGCACGCACATACACACGCACGCTCTCTCTCTCTCTCTGTTCCCTTGCCTACTAGACACCACGAGGGATCTAAATGTGACAAACAGGATTTTTAAAATCACAATCCACAATCCACACTGCCAATTAGGGAGGTTAATTGGTTGGGTTAGTGCCAAGTAGTGCGAATGACAGATGTATGAAAAATCTGGACTGAGACATCCTCCATTTCATTTCCATCAACAACAGAGCAGTGGCACTAGCATTAAAAGACTGGAAATGATTTAGCATCAGAGGGGTTAAAAACATGTGACAGCAGGGCCATCTTCTTTTTTTTAATAGAGCATGTCTGTACAGTAGGTCAGCATGGAAGGACAACTGAAAGTCACCAGCTAGTGGTCCAGCCTAAGACCCTGAATCACAGTGACAACAGGACACCAAAAACATGACAGACAACGATGACAGAAACAGACAAGCTGTAGACCTACTGTATGAGATACTTACTTGGGGTACATAATGGTAAAAGATCATAAAGAAATATTGAAATTTACAGAGACTACACCTGTGTAATAACTGATACGAGGGCGTACAAATGTAATGACATTTGGTTAGAATTGTACTCCCATATTCCTAGAATTTGGGAATGTATGACGTAGGAGAAAATTGGCTGCCGTGTAAATATGGTCAATACAACTGCGGGGAGGCACACATCCTCTAACGTGTCTTTCCTATACTCCTAGTAAGTTAATAGCCTAGGTACAGTAACGCAGCATAACTTTTGAGAGATATTCCTCTTTCACAGAAGTATTACATGTCCCATAATCTAATCGCTGGCTGGCCCACACAATAAGAGCCATAACAGATAGGGGCCACATCTCATCCCTGCCCCCGGTCAGCACTGGTCCTTATCTGTAGGAAAACACATTTTGGCTGGAGCTCATCCCTGTGCAATGGGGCTGGGTGGGTTGCTGACGTTGGACTCCCAAGGCTTAACCCGGGCTTACCTCTCCTCCTGTCTCCCAGCAGATATGTCCCATCACCCTCAGCCACAGCACTAGTGTCTACACAAGACACTAGCATTGCACAAAAAGGAGTATTTACAAAGCCTGTGGAGTTATTAAACTTTAATCCCGTGAAGAAGAGCATAATATTCCAACGATAAATTATAGATGACACAGGTTAGAATCCAATATATGACCTCTATTCCACCCAAACCCATCACGGTGGGTTTTAATAAACTGCATTATCAACTGCCTATGGACCCTGTCGGCACCTAGATGGAATTTCATTCATACAATAGAAAACTAACTAAAGCCCTGGTAGCCAGTCGGAGACAAAATCTAATCTTGATATGAATTACCACTGGGGTTGCTCAGGGTCCGGCTAAACCTGTGTGTACAAGTGGACTGTGCGTTTGGACAATGTATAGAGGGAATACCTATGGTGCAATAGGAACGAACAGTAATGTTTGTTCTGTCACATGGGCGAGTCAGTGAAAGTACTGCAAGTGATGCCTTTCCATCTGCCGGACCCACATAGACATCAAGGGGGGCTTGAGCCCCTGCCCTTTTATCTGTCTGTAAAAAGTGCCCTCTCCAGACCATGCAGTTTTTACTATGGTGAAAGTAACGCAAGTGCCCTCTTTCCATGCCATTCCTAAAGGCAGCATTCAAGAGAATTGCCTTGTCCAAACTCTCTTGAACTTGAATGCAGCATCTTATGTTGAAAGAATTGCCCTCTCTGTGTAGAAATCAAGCATCGAAAATAGCCAACCTCCAAGCTATTTTCGATATTTTCACCAAAAGGCCCTTTTAGAAATTTCAGCCCCTGCCTCTAACATTCTCTGCACGTCCCTGCCAGGGCATAAACAGTTAATGCTGTAGTTGTGGCACTGAATTGCCACTTCCCCATCTGTCAAAAATTGGCAAAAGGTGGTAAATGTTTTCAAAAATTCAGCAGAGACCAATTGTCCTTCATCTCAATGATTTGATCAATCCCCCCCATCCAACCCCGCCCGACATGAGCAAAGCTGGCTGTCCTCCAAACAGCACCAAGGGCTGTGATTGTCTTTCCAAAAGGTTTCAGGTTGTTCTCTAGCCAGCATGGAAAGGTTACACTGACAACTCTATGGCATGGTGTTGCCCTCAGGCAACCAAACTACCATTTTGAAATATATAATACAAAAGAAATCAAATCATCAGACATAAATGAGGGACTGAAGGGGGGTGGGGGCAGTCCTTTCCAGATAAATATCTCTTTTTAAAAATGTTTAGGGTTATGTATATGCATATAAATGTATACGTATGCACATTATGCAGGTGCATGTACAATAGTACACGTTTATTTCCTTTTTTCTGTTTGCTGCCTTGGGGCAACATTCCGCATTTACACCACTTTTGTTCGGGCAATATCATGCTAAAGTGGTCCTAGCTGAGACGAGAGCTCACAGGCGAATAGAAGGAGTGCAGACAGGCGGTGTCTGTTTGTGGTGTTTCTGAGACTTCCAATGTGGTGCATGGCAGTGGTTTAGTCTTACTGAAGGCCCTCTCAGTTGGCTGTACTCAGGCCCTTATTGGGCCCTTTACTATTCAATTAATGACAGTTATATGGAGGAATGCGATATATTATTATTATTAATGCGACATATACATACGGTACATACAGCATGCACGCACGCACACGCACACGCACACACACACACACACAGGTTTAGTGACTTCATAGATATTGTCAGGGACCCCCCACCCCACATAATTAGGAGAAGTCCTTTTCTCACGCTTAGAGTTTCCTGCAAAGAATAAAAGGTCATGAAGATTCCTGATATTCCACACCATTCCCTAGATGTATCAAACATCTATAAGTTGTGGACACCTTATGTATAATCTCTCTTGTTTTTAAGGGAGAATTTGTTAAATAGTTAATAAGATAAATGATCCTAGAAGCTACAATAACCTATTCCATCGTTTTACTGAAACGGTGCTGACAAGTATATATTTTGCAGTGCAAACGTATTCCAACTTTACTCATGAAACCTACATTTTGGAGAAAGGACCATTTCAGCTGATTCCCACTTTTTCCCTTTGTCTGAGACGGTAAGAAAAAAAAAAACCTTCCCTGCCCACAACAGAGCACACCAGTACAGCTAGATCAGCACGTTTCATGCCCAGGGCAAAGGTAGAAGGTACTGCACACGTCTGAATGACTTAATGTCCCAGCTCAATTTCATAAACAAGCATAGTATGCCAGTACTGTATGATCAGCCTAATGTCTAAACCAGGGGTCTTCAGGCCAAGCACCACTTAGCTGAGAGGGAGATAAAGTAGGGACCCCCACTACATATTGTATAAAATAAAATTGCGTAGCAGATTTTCACAGATTTCATAGATGGATTCATAGACATACTAGTCTATGTTGGATTTGTATTTTTTCAGACATTTAACCACTTAACCTCTACACCAAACCTATTTGCCAAAAATAGCAGATCTGCTGCGAGGCGTTGAGAGCTTGTAGATCGTTTTTTGGCTAAAGTTCTCCTCAGAATAGGGATGTGAGGGTTCGAGTTGTTCATTTAAAATAATTATCCTATCACACAATGATTCTGGCGGCCCCCCTGTAGTAACTCTGAGGACCCCCTGTTGAAGACCCCTGGTCTAAACAGTAAATATTTCCCACAAATTACAAGAAATATACTGCCGATAATAGATGGTCATTCTCATTATGATACTGAGAAGTGGGAAAACAAGGCCTGGCTAGTCAGCCTGGATTATCAGTCGGAGAGATCAGATTATGGCCCAGACAATACTCTAACTCTTTGTGGCTGGGAACAGTTTGCAGCCGTCAGACATAGTAGGTCATATACTGAGGCTGAGGTCAGTGTGTTTGTAGTGTGACCCGGTGCCGGGGTGATTTCCTGTATCCCATGGTTATCCCATACAAGTCCTGACCAGGGGCCTCTCATTAGAGACTAGAAACTCTGCTCTTAAATTGAAGGGCAGTGATGTTGCCTCCCTGATCCTGGTGTAATGGGACCCAGGGTCATCATTATCAAGTGTGCAGGGCCTACATCACGGAGGCCTTTATGGCTCTCAAACAGCTGCTTTTATACCCCCCAAACCGCATTCCTCTTCCCTCTCCTTCAGAGAACCTCCCTTCCCCTCAGCAGGGGCGTCACACCAAATTCTGGGCCCTGGGTACAAGGATTCACTGCGGGCCCCCCATGAATGTTAACTATTGAAAAATAGCAGATATACAAGCTCACAGCGCGGCACCGAGTGCCGCGCTGCGAGCTTGTAGATCTGCTATTTTTGAAAAATCGTGAAAATGTGTGCCAAGAAACCTATGTTTCCATGTCAGTGATGCTCAAACTTTTTCACGTGAAGGACCCCCCATCTCAAAATATTTAGTTCCAGGGACCCCCCCCAGAAGCAAAATTTGAGTTACAAATGTTCACTTAAAAAAAATACATGTATTCAAAGATTTGCGCACATTTTCACGACTTTTAAAAAATAGCAGATCTACAAGCTCGCAGCGTGGCACTCGGTGCCGCGCTGTGAGCTTGTATATCTGCTATTTTTCAATAGCTAAAGTTACTAGGGCCCCTCCACCTTGGGCCCTGGTAACTCAGTCCCACTTTCCTACCCCTTGTGACGCCCCTGCCCCTCAGTGCTAATCCTGGACAGTTAGAGGAATAGTGTATTTATGGGAAGTAAACATTTTGTGCAGCTGCAGCCTCTCAGAGTGGGCTTAATGCTGCAATATACTGGAGAGAGGAGCGGAACACTTTTGGCTCCATTGTCCACCTGAGGATTCAGGTTCTCATTAGGAACTAAACAATACACGTTCAAAAGTGTTACACATCATCCAGATACTACGATCTAAATTGATTACATTTTCAGCATGAAGTGAACTATAGATGAAAAAAAATGGCCTCTATATGTAATGGGGTTGCATACTGCAACGTCTTCTCTGTCCGCATAAGCATAAACAAGAGCTGTACCAACGGGACGTGTTTGTTCCTCTGGGGATCTTTAGAGTTCAACGAAAGGATAAACAATATTCGCGAGGCACATATGGCTCATAGCTACAGAGGCTTCGGAGACCCAGCAGTGGCTGTCAGCCGTGAACATGACTATCAGCATGGCGGAGACACAACAACGTGGAAGCAAACACAGTAATTACCCAGTCAGAGAGCAGGATTGTGTTTGTGGGTAAATGACGGGTGGTTATGATAAGTGGTGAGGCTATTGTGCCAGCAGGCCCTGCCTAGCCCCACCAAAGGTGGGAGTCATGCTGGAGAGAAGATTACCGTTGCAACTGTCTCATTGGCTCACAACATGTGGGCCTCGTAAAAGAGCGAGCTTGATAGCTGCCATTACAGGGTGTTTTTTTTCTCGCTTAGAAGCAAAACACCTCCAGCAGTCCCTCCTCCCCACAGAAATGAGAAGGAATAGAGCATTAGTCAGTTTATTGCCTAAAACACATTGTTTGATAGGGAAAACTTTCGAGTTTTCCATCACAGTGGTGGAGCCACGCAGGGGTTATAATTGAACACATTTCACTATTTCCATGTAAATGAGGTTCATTGAACACTGTTGGGGGTTACAGTTGCATGCCCTCGTTAATATGCACATCTTTGACAAGGTGTGCATATTTTACAAGGGCAAAGAAAAAATGATATCCTTTCAAAGCTTGGAGTGAAACCGAAAATCAAGTACAGTTAATATGTTGCCTCTAATGCTGTGACCAATAAAGGCTGGTGTGTTTTAAAGCCTTTATTGCCTGGGGCATGCGGCAGAGAATGAGCATCTGATTCTTCCCTAATGCCGTTTCCCTGTAGAATTTGGACCTTGCTCGGCCTCATGGGTGAATGTATGTTCCGAACTGCCCCCGCCCTAAGCATGCTGCATCTGAGGTGCGTCAGAGCAGCACCAATTGGCTGTGATCTAACCCTCAAGGGGCCAGGCCAGTGTGTGGTCCTGAGGTCAGCCAGCCCCCCCCCCCCCCCTTTAGTCTCTGCTCTCTGCTTGGCTTCTTTCATGCAACTCTCTCCGCTAGTTACAGGAGCTCCGCTTCTCTTGCAGGTGCTGACCTCCTTCTCAGGCAATCCATCAGTGGCCTATGTGTGCACCATAGGCTACTCTGTGTGTGTGTGTGTGCGTGCGTGCGTGCATTTGCATGTGATAAATGCTGTATAACACACACACACACTCACACACTCACACACACACACACACTCACACACTCACACACTCACACACTCACACTCACACTCACACTCACACACACACACACACACACACACACACACACACACACACACACACACTGTGTCATCACACTAAGTAAAGCTGGGCCAGGGTGGTAGGTGACAGCACACAGAGGATCTGCTGTACAGTAGATGGTCTGGGTTGGCAGTAGTGAGGATGTAAAGATGGGACATTATAAGGAAGTGGCTTACATCTCCCTTTAATTTGTGAATAAGCATCTAGCACTGGAAGTGTGGCTGTAGTGCCCTCCATGTTACCGGCACACAGAGAGACACAACAGTCTCTTAGTATTAAGTGTAACCGTCAGCAGAGCACCGCGAAGAATAAATCGAACAGCGCAACCAAGCAACACATTAATTTCACGTAACATTAGGGGACTGACTGATGATTTATCAAAACAGTGTTTAGTAGGAGTAGAAGGGGAGGAAAAAACAAGGTACATGCATTAACTTCTGGTTGACATGGTTGTACACAATGGTTTATGCCGCCTTTAAATGTGGCCAGAATGTACAGGGGGAAGAACACATTTGAATTTTATAGTCAATCAGTCACGAGAATAGCGAGTCGTGCTAAAACTATATTTACATACTGAGAGAATGAGGAAAAAGTGAGCTTTGCTCTCAGAGGGGTGGTTGTACAACAGCATTCTCTTGTACATAATAGCATGCGTGCACATGCTTCTATCACGCAGATTCACAATGGCCTCTCAGCACATTGTGTAATTGATACTTTAAATGTATAAAGAGTTACAAAGGAATTTAGAAGGTTGAGTATACTAATACACTGAGGAAACCAGTAAGACTCCCTAATCGGGAGATTAGGGAGAAATAGGCCAAAAGTTTGTTTTACCAATTATTACACTCTTAGCAACCAACTGTTTACCATAGCAACCATGTTTTTTTCCCTAGCAACCAACTGTTTACCCTAGCAACCAATGGTTTACCATAGCAACCATGTTTTCTTACCCTAGCAACCAACTGTTTACCCTAGCAACCAACTGTTTACCATAGCAACCATGTTTTTTACCTTAGCAACCAACTGGTTACCATAGCAACCACTGTTTTAGACCACTGTTTCTTGCCGGTCTTATATAAGGGTCATTTGTGTACGGTGTGATGTCATACTGATGTCAGCAGTGTGATGTCATACTGATGCGGAGATATGAGCAGGGCAAAGGTGTGACGTGTGACCGACGGACGGACGGCCGGTGGAGGTTTTGATACTAAACTGCGACCTAACGGCCGCAATTAGTGTTTTCTGGATTCAAGAAGCTGTCTCTCAGTTGCAAATCTAACTACTGAATTTAAAAACTATTACTTTTACTATTACTAACCCTGGTTTCAGAATAATGTCATGAGGGAGAGCCTGGAACTATAGGGAAGGTGACAAGGTTGAAGGCTCATGGCCATGTTGTTAAATTAGCATAAGGAGATTAATCTACCAATGGAGAAATTATATATTATTCATCATCCCATAAAGCATTCCCAAACTGTCATTATGGGTGATAATCTGGAATTTGTCTGTCTCTGGTTAATACTTCCCAACATGGGTGCCTGCCCACCACCGCGGAGGTTGAGGATTCAAATCCACCATGGTGCACACAAACACAATTGGCTCGTCGATCCGACCGATATGCCCATACATGCCAATATGGGCTATACTGATGGATCTCCATATATGGATATAAATGGCACACGGACAGACAGATATACAGAGATTTCCATATGGTCATAATGTAAAAGGTACAGAGCTTCTAATCTTCTTAAACGTTTGTGTTCTAATTTATGGCAATTCTCAGATTTTCTTCATGAAATTACTGAAAAACATCATAGCATTTTGTTTTTAAAAACAGCAAAAAACATTTTTTTTTTGGGGAATGTATTTTGAAAATATTTTGAATAATAATAATAATTAATACACAAAATGTAGGAAACAAAAAACAATAAAGGGACCCATAAAAATCTGTCTGCGACCCAGAAATGGATCCTGAACCACTGTTTGGGAGACAGTACTCTAGTAGGTGCTACAGATTTATTTCCCCTTTCAGACGAACAGGCTACAATGTTTGTCCAGTTCTCCAGTTCCAGCCTGTGGTCCAATATTAAAAACCTGTTTGGTTTTATCAGAGTTCAACCCCAAGAAGCAAAGTGAGCACACGGCGGGGCCCTCTGTGCATTGCTTAGCCACATTATCCACCCCCACACACATACACACACACACGCGCACACACCCAACACCCCCCAGCCCAAATGTCATTACTCCCTCATTACTGGTTCAAACCCAGCCATGGGGAGACGGCATGGAATCATAAAGCACTCATTTAGTGACAGATCCAGCAGCAGATTATACTCTGTATTGGCCTGGACGGCACTGTAAAGCATTTCCATTGTTTCAAGTTACAGTCAAGCATGCACAATGGGAAGGTACACACATAACATGCATTTTGGTTATGTTGGGGATGTGAAATATGTTTTACAATATTGTGTTCATGAAATGAACACATATCTACAGGTATATCAACAAGGTGCTTATTCTTTGTGAATTGATATGAGACATTTCTGCTGTTGTACGTATCAATAAAGTATGACTGCATAAAACAATGTTTCAATATTTCAGGGTTCATACACCAGGTCCGAGGAAGAGCCTGATTTACAAGGCAATTTTAATATAAGAATAAGCAACATATCAATTGGACAAGCTGCTGTCATCACAAAGTGACTTTCGATTTCAACCGTCCTAACTTGTTTAGTTCAATGAATGAGCAAGATGTTTGTAACAATGAAACAGCTGTTAAGCTAGACCTAGGATGTTCAATTAATGATGGCAGAATTACATATTTAGATGAGTCGAATTGATAGAAAAAAAGGACAATGGAGATAAAAAAGCCAATGCTGGATATTAACCAATAATAGGTGGGGAGTCAGTTAACACACAATAGGAAGTCTGCAGCCACTCATTAGACCCACACAACCACAGGCCCTGCCCTCTCTCACCTCTGACATTTGCTCAGTTGACAATATTCCCCCATTGTCTCAATGCATACATATTTGCCCTGACCATGTACTGTGGGCACAGTATAATAAATGTATTTACACTTACCTAAGAGAGAGAAGGTAAGCCCAACGACCAGTCCAGAGGCAAAAAAGGGGAGAAATAAAAGAAAAGTTAGTTAGTGCAGGATATAAACAACACAGGGCTGCAACCCAATAAGCATGACATTTCATTGTAAATGGTGTTCAAAAGTCAGGTTTTTCTATGTCCATAACATGACAAAAATACTATGGATGGCTGTAAATGTACACATTTTCACAGAAATGACAAGCACAGTACAATGCATTGATTGATTGATTGATTGAATACTTTATTAGAAGTTTGCATAGGAAAAGGTACAGTTTCATGATGGTATAGTTCACTGGTACAAGGTCTACTAAAAGGAGATCCTAGAAAAGACTACCGGTAAGCTTATTTCCACAGGAAACCATTTAAGTATCTCATATAACATTGAATGACAGACGAATAGAACACAGTACTATGCAGTAGATATAGTCAGGGAAAAAAGAAAGAATAAACGAAAAACAGTAATGCAAATTTGGAAGGGTCAGGGAAGGGTAGGGCTGGACTAGGTTTGTTTTTACCAGTTGCGAACGGCTGCCGCCTGTAAGTGGTTTTTCAGGGCGATTTTAAAGGATGCTAGGGATCCGCACTCCTTTATGGCCTTCGGTAAAGCGTTCCACATTTTGGTGGTATAGCAGAAGAACGAGTTTGACCCTTTGTTGGATTTGACTCTGGGTTGAACGTGATCTGTGGCGCTGCCTCTGGTGTTGTAACTATGGACATCCTTAACGTTTATAAAGTATTTTGACAGGTAAATGGGTATCATAGTGGTGTAGTGTATCTTGTACACCAGGCCCATTGCAAGTTGCTGTACTCTACTCTGTCATCTACTCTGAGCCACCCCACTCATAACTGGTGACGTGGTGAGTAGCGGTGAGGTGAGTCTGATAGGGAAGGTTATACGCAGGACCCTAATTAGTTTGTTTTGGGCTGTTTGGAGGTTAGTTTTTAGGGCTTGTGGGGCGTCACGATACCATACGTGGACTCCGTAGTCAAAGACGGGCTGGATTATTGCTCCAGCTATGGTCTTCAGTGTGTTGAAATTGACCATCGGGGCGATCCTCTGTAGGAAACAAGTTTGTTGGTCATCTTCTACATACATCTTCTACATACATCTTCTACATACATTGCCTGTCTTTGTATTGTGGAACATGAAATCTATTCACCAAGCAGGATCTTGACATCCTGAACGATTGAACAAGGCACCTTTTGTCAAGCGTAGAAAGGACCCAATGAACATAATGGAAAATAAATAATTAAAAACATCCACCTTTATGATTATGGCCATTTCCTCTATCCATGTTTATGACCAGGAAAGATCTGTTTAAGAGACACTGTCTGATCTAATGAGATGTCACTTGATTTAGGGTGAGTCTGCTTGAACGCTATGCTGTTTCACAAGGGCCGCGCTGACGGTCAATAGAAATCAATACAGCCGATACAATTATTAATACAGTTCTAGGCAGTTGGATGTGAATGAGACAGATGACATTAGGCCAGAATTGATCTGGAGGGAAATAGGTTTCATGAAGCACTGAATGCCTTCATTATATTTCGCATAATGGAGAGGCTCTGGGGTCTCAAATGTAGGAGCAAAGCATTTCTTCACTTGCCACGACGATGTTATCACCGGTGACATTCAAATGATCAATATGCAGTTTTTATGACACAAACCATTTTTGCCAGTTATTGTTGGTCCATGTCTGGGAGTCATTTACTCTCTATTACATTTCCTCTCAATGTCTACTTTTAACCACATGATTTGTTTTTATTTAATTACACATTTCTATAGGAAAATAAGGACAGATGATGAAACATAATTATACAATACAAATGGTAAAAACACGTGGATATTCTGACTAGACACAATGTTACACTCAAACACTGTGGCCAATAGTAAAATACTGCTTTTCAATCACCTCACTAATAAAGCATGGGGGGTGTTCTCATCAAGAATATACAGAGTCTCAGCTGTCTGTCACAAATGAATATTCACCCTGCTGACTAAGAGTCTTTGGCAATAAATAACAGAGCATTAACATTGGGAAACATAAAAACATGGTCCCTGTATTTGGTAGAGAGGGTCGTGTTTGAGTAACCTCTAGGTCTACAGCACAAATCCCCCGTAGCTTTGTTTAAATTCAGAAGCAATATTTTCTGTTGTGGGTGGGGAATTGAGCAAATTAAATGGGTTTTATTGGAGATTGTATTTAATCTGAAGCCCAGTGGTGATAAGCCATTTTGATTGGAGGAACTGGCAAGCTAAGTTACTATACACTACTATATAGTAACCATGCTGTGTTTGCTCATACACTTGTGACAGCATCTAATTTGGTCCACATTATAGATTCATTGTGCTTCCATAAACCAAAGGATTTATTTCCTGTAATGAAAAAGATTTTTCATTTGCCAGTGAACTGGACGAAAAAGTAAAGAGACGATAACCTCTTGATGCTATACAGACATCATGATCAAACTAAATTAGCTACATACCTTTATCTTTATACAAATACTTCTTAAGTGGAGATAATTTAGACAAATTCAATATTGACCGGAGCAAATTACAAAGTGCAAGACAGCTCTATGCATAATGGCAGTCCCGGGTTTCCAGAAGGTGGCCCCATTTTCAGTTCCAGTTGAGTTTCCCATACAAGGCATTGGAAAGCAATAAGCAACGAGTCACATCACATCACAACGCAACACAACTATTGTGAGCTTTTATTTCTGCCATTTCTGTCGAATGTTCGCCCCTATGCAGAATCGGGCTCTTATAATGTTTTCATATGGTGTTATATCTGTTAAGTAAAAGCCTGGGGAAGTGCAATGCATGGAGGGAGGAAATAGAACGAGTCACAGTGTGCCCTGGATAGTGTGGACACTGAAGCAGCTGGTGTTTGAGCTAAGCAGCTGCTCTTGCTCCTCCCAGGCCAGTCAGACAAGATGGGAGGGCTAACCTCTCTCCACACAGGTAGAGTGGCAAGGCCACCATCAGTGTCAAACATAATTACTGTATAGCTGGGCACACACGCGCACGCACGCACACGCACGCACGCACGCACGCACGCACGCACGCACGCACACACACACACACACACACACACACACACACACACACACACACACACACACACACACACACACACACACACACACACACACACACACACACACACACACACACACACACACACACACACACACACACACACACACACACACACACACACACACTAAAGCACTATTAACGCATAGTTTAGACCAGCACGAGAGTTCACCCCTGTCAGTCTCCTGATTTGTCCCTGACCGACCTACCGCCAGGCTCCTTCTGCATAGCAGCGGTTGTTTATGAGTTTGCTAAACATGAGAAAAATATCCAGTTTATGGAAGAGACAAAAGTACCAATGACTATACTGCACCCAAGATGTTCCTTTTTACGAATACCACGTTTAACATAAGAATTGAATACTTTAAATATCAATACGAGGCAACGGAAACGTATTAAACTAATTATTTTTGTGGTAGTGGATGGAGAAATCTGGAAGACGAGAAGACGAGAACCAAAATATGATATACTGTAAATATAATATCTATCAAGGCTTGTCTGGAGCATGTCTGGGCTCTGAAGATAATAGTGGACTTCTATCTGCCATATAAACAAATCATTGCTGAAGTGACATGAATGGCTGAATATTGTTGATGTGACTACTTTGGATCAGCGGAAGCAGTGTAAAACACGCAAAAGATTGTTTTATCATTTCTCCACAGTCTCTCTCAGTTTTATCTACTATGAAGATGTATCAGGTAAGGTTCCAAAAGCTTTGGCACAGTTCAGGTTCACATAATAATGGTTCACACTGAACATGATTATAACAGGATAGCCTTTATAGTCTAGTCACTCTAGTGGGAAGAGGGGAGTATCATTAAACTACCAGCTCTTACGCCAGAACACCAAGCTTTTCGTCTGAGAGTTCCGACTAATTCGGGGTAATGCTTTTCAGAAGATGCAAGTGATGTAATTTTGTAGTTGAACCGGACCTTTCCGACGAAAAGTTTGGTGGTCGCCTGGTCGGAGACAGTATGGACAGGGGCAGCGCAGGGGTGTCCAAAGTGTGGCCATTCCTAAATTGTATTATAAACGGCCCCCAAACACTGTCAAAGAAGAATATTTTCCCAGAGTTTGTCAGGATTCCTTGTTCGGCTTACTCGGGAATCGTGGGCTATTACTTTTCTAAGAGAAAGGTTCTATAGTTTAATTGATATTAATTTATTAGTGAATTAATTTTCCCCATTGACTTATAATGGGAATTGCAAAAACTCACATTCAATTATTTGTCTCTCGCAAACCATAGGGGCTAGAGTTTCAAGACTTGGAGAGGAGGTTCATAATGATTTCAAGGATTAAATAAAAAATAATTGTGTCATTTGGCCGCATGGTGGCGCCATAACACCCCACTTTACGTTTTGGCCTGTAACTCTTGAACCGTAGGTCGGAAAATTAAAAATATTTTTTCCCTGGATTCCTTGGGTCATGACGCATCTCCCCATATAGGCCACGCCCATTTGCGCCATGATAGATTTTCCGCCATCTTGAATTATCTCCAAAACACACTTTTTGCTCCTTTTCCTACATATTTTCTTCAAATGTCACAAAAATCGGTACACATGATCTACACACACACACACACACACACACACACACACACACACACACACACACACACACACACACACACAGCTCCACTTCACACGGGTGTGATTTTTTTTTTACCAATGATAAAACAAAGTGATTATATTGTAATGACAGCACTCATTTGCACACCAGCATGCCACAGGTAAATGTGATCATTTTGTGATCCTTGATCCTCAAAACATATTTGTTCAGTTAGGTGCAATATTTGCTGATTTATAGTGAAAATAGACGTTTCAATAATCATGTCACTAATTTGCATATACTGTACTATAAATGGTAGATGGGACATGATTTTGACAACTTAACATAGCTCATCATTTTTGTACACATTTTTTCCAATCTAGAGACACTGATTAGAAGTATATTTCCGCGGGGTGCATGCATGCTACCCCCTTCATCCCACTCTACTATTAGCTCCAATGTGGGTGAACACACCAATCAAATAATTTTGAATTCAGCAGAATTCAAATCTAAAATGATACCATGGCTGTAATTATAGATCAGAAGCTTAACTTCATGGAGATTTGAACAAAAAGGGACAAACACAGCTCATTTTAATCACGAGTGACTTTCTGCACGTGGAACTGTGCTAATAATTATTTAATTAACATGTTGAATATAGGGATGGGAAAGGGTAGTGATGGTCCCCTCCCCCATGTTTCATTTCTCTCTCTCACGCTCTCTCTCTCTCACGCACGCACGCACGCACGCACGCACGCACGCACGCACGCACGCACACACACACACACACACACACACACACACACACACACACACACACACACACACACACACACACACACACACACACACACACACACACACACACACACACACACACACACACACACAGTGTTGATTTATGTGCCAATAGGGATGGAATTGGATGATTTTCAATTATCCAATCACCTTTGGAAACCCACATCACCTGTGATTTTTATTTAGATGAAGCTCCCTGTTTGACCAGTAACGGTTATAAATAAAGCAATAACGTGTGTGAGTGTATGCAGGCTTTCTTTCTTTTTGTGAATGTTCAAAACTACAGTACAGCACTCCCTTTCACCAAATTTCTCTTCACTACTAATCACTAGTATGTGTGTACCATAGTGGAAATCAATGTCCCCTTCACTATGTGTGTGCCTACAGTATGTAGGCAGAGCATAGTTGGAGACAGAAGAATGGACAGCAGTAGAATCTGTGAAAGAGGGAATTAGGTGCATTCAGTCTTAGTTGAGGCACCACAGCAGAGGTAAACAAGCAAGTGTCACAGTACACCCCTCAACCCAAACCAACCCTCACTAGGCTGTGCGACATGCCTGCCGTGAAGGTTTTCAGGACATTTTCTGAGTGAATCCTGGGAAAATCCAGTTACACTGCACTTCAGTCTCCTCCCTGCTAGATGGGGAGCAGAGAGCAGCTGGAGAGAGGAGATAAAGTCATGTTCTCGGGTTCCTTCAGCATCCCAGTCTACCAAGCCATGTTATCCACAGTGCTGGAAGGATACTGATTGAAGCTCAAACCTCTAGAAGGGCTGGGAGTAGATTAAAGAAAGTGTAGGCTTTCATTCCTATTACCTGCACACAGGAGAACCTTGCACTACTACTGCCTCTCTGACCCTCTGTGTTTTCAGTTGCTGATTGATGTGCGCACCGTTTGATTTTACTGATCATCCTTTCTCCATCGCTAAACACTATTCTGTAACAATATAATGCAGACGCCTCACACGCAACTCAACACCCAAAACCACAATTTCTTAATGAAATGAAGCCTCACTGATAACACTGCCAGTGGCTAACTGAAGTGACAAAGAATATCATCTTCAAAGGTTACTTATTTCTTCTGGGTTCATATTGCCTTTTCTCCTGCCATCACAAGTACAAGTTCATCACTATCCTAAAGCGATAATCAGAAGAATATGAGGGGCTTTTAAATGGCATCAATAAAACATTGTTGTATAATTCCAGCACTGAATATTGAGAATTATATAATATCTCGATAATCACTTTACTATTTTTTAATATGTTATGATTAGCCATGAGCACTTTATCATCTAATGTCTTTGTATTCTGTGGTCAAGTCTGTGGGGTATATTGTGATATTAACCAAAAATCGAATACGATTAAATTAAATGTCAACTGCATTCATCTAAATATTGGAACGAGAGGGTGCCACTGAGGGATCAGACGTTTGTTTTATTTTATGCAATAGAAAGAAAGCATCAAAACCATCATATATCAAATTCATTGGCAGTTAATTAGAATCCAGGGAAAAGGCTTTTCCAGTATAGCTCTTATGACTGCTTCAAAGCACTAAGCCTTTCACACCATTTTCACATGCCGAGTTAGGGTTTCCCATCCCCTGACTATGATTTAAAGCAAAATGGCCACCACGTGTACAGTATATTAGGTCAATGGGCAGGTTGTGTCATGATCCAAGTAATCCAGGGAACCTGTGGTGGACTTATAGGCCTTCCTAAGTAGCCTACATGCTCGGTAGGGCCCTTGGATCCTCTAGCCGCTGGAGTCTAGCGCCTAATACAAAATGGTTGGAGAAACAGCTTTATAGCTTTATATCATGGTCCCACACACACCAGGGGATCTCTCTCTAGCTCTCTCTCTCTCTCTCTCTCTTTCTCATTCAAACCTTTGTTTAGGCACTGCCACACGGACCGGCAGCCGCGCGGTGCACCGGTAACTGCCGGAAATGGACCAGCAGCCGGCATGCACGGACCGGCAGCGGTGGCAGGGACGGTTAGTGTTAAGGTTAGGTTTAGGTATAGTTATACTGAGGTTAGGGTTAAGCCCTTTGCACACAGGCGCGTTTAACCGCACGGATAAAACGGACAATATAATTTTTTGAAAAGAAAACAATGATTCTCTATGACCTCATGCACACCGGCTCCGAATTAGCCGTGCGACGAGTGGCTGCCGCCGTGCGTTTTTCTCGATCGAACCCAGTTCAATTTGTGCGTCTTGTCGCATGCGGTAAAAAACTCATCACTCCTTTTATGACTCCTTTTTGGATCCGCAGCGCCGATTCCGCACAGCCTTGCACACCAAAACCAATGTGTTTTATTCATGCCGCAAACGAAAAAAAAAAAAAACGCAACTGTCCTGTGTGCAAAGGGCTTTAGGGTTAGTGTTAAGGTTAGGGTCAGGTATCTGCCAACAATGTCTTGCTGGCAGTTGCCGCGGCTGTTGCCGCTGCCGGAAAATGCACTCGCTCTCCCTCCCTTGTGGGCAGCGAATCAGCTGGGTTGGGCTGAAAACACTGAATTTCCCTCGTGGGAGGAAATAGGTATCTATTATTACAACACCCATCTGCTCATCAGGAGCAATTACGGGTTACGTCTAATTTTGTGTGTCTGTGTTATTATTACTGGAGTTTTCTACTTAGATGCAAGGCAAATTGGCTCCTGAGTAACAGAGACACATTATTGTCTACTTTGTACCCTGAAATTGTATATCTCTCTCCAAATCCCAATATGAACACCCATCTCTTCAGACAGAACATCACGTCCTGCTCGCTCCCCTAGTCAGATCCCCTTCCTCATATCTCACTCTAATTTATCCTTGTCTCGATTAAATAAACTCTTCTCTCTACCCTCCCTTATGATGGCACAGGCCGCTTATCTGATCTTCTGGGCTAACAGGAACATTATTACTTGCGCCAGCAGAGTGCACAAGTAGGGTGATGAGTGCTGTCTGTGGGCATGGGCACCGACAGTACAAAGGCAGGGCCTTTAGCCAATGAGGGACCACCAACCAACCAACAAGTGTCGTCACATACCACAGACTGTTGAGACACATACCCACAGACAGTGCTCATCACCCTACTTGTGTGCTCTGCTGGCGCACAAGTAGGCCACATTTGGCTATGAGTGCACAAGCTGCAAGTTGGCACCTCGACAATCTAATTTCTCATGTTTTTCTCAGATAATACTTGACACTTGTTAATGCCAATGTTTAATTGCGACCGTAGGTCGCATTTACTACCAAAACCTCCACAGGCTGTCTGTGAGTGAGTCAGTGAGTCCGTCACACGTCACACGTCACACTTTTCCCCTGCTTATATCTCCGCACCCGTTGACCCGATCCATGCCAGATTTTACACACACACTCCTTGCCTGCCAAACTACAACCTCCAAGGACCCCCGGAGCCCCAGGGACCCCCAGGTCCCTGGGGGACCCCCAGATGTAAAAAATGACCAAATGTGCAAAAATGACCAAATGACCACCCCAACGGGGCTGCTCACAGGGAATTCCCGGGGACCACCGACTCCTGGTGCTCCAGAACGGATGCAAAAGTGGTGGCGCCCCCAGTGGAGGACCCCCTGCCACTGCAGCGCACATAAAATGCCGTAACTCGGGCTAGGAGCGTCCGGGAGAGCCGGGGCCGGTACCTATTCGTCCGCCAAGGCAACGCGGAGACCCCACCCCTCATTTCTCACATGGCCCTATTCTAGCGCCACCTTCAGGCCGATTTTTAAAACACATTTTGGGACACTGCTCCTACAGTTTTTGCCCTAAAATCACGAATATCACTACACAGCATGTCTACACTCATGTCATCAACATGGATCAGGAAGATTTTGGAAAAACACATTTTTGCCCTATTTGTGGAGATAAGCCACCTACGGTCGCTTATCTCCCGATTAGGGAGTCTTACTGGTATATGTACTGTATATGTATATGTATATATATATATATATATATATATATATATATATATGGATGTGTTGATGTGTCTTCACTCTTCAGGTTACCTAAATGACTGAAAGTCTTGTCACATTGTTTACAGCAGGAGGGCGTTCTCCTGTGTGGACACACTGGTGCCTTTTCAGATTGCCTAACATGGCGAAACTCTTGCCACACTGTCTACAGAGGAAGGGTTTTTCTCCAGTGTGGATACGCTGGTGCCTTTTCAGGTCATTTGACTCACTGAAACTCTTACTACACTGTTTACAGATGAAAGGTTTTTCTCCAGTGTGGATACGCTGGTGACTTTTCAGGTGATGTAACCGACTGAAACTCTTATCACACTGTGTACAATAGAATGGTCTTTCTCCTGTGTGGACACGCTGATGCCTTTTCAGATTGCCTAACACGGCGAAACTCTTGCCACACTGTCTACAGAGGAAAGGTTTTTCTCCTGTGTGGATACGCTGGTGCCTTTTCAGGTCACTTAACTCACTGAAACTCTTGCCACACTGTTTACAGATGAAAGGTTTTTCTCCAGTGTGGATACGCTGGTGAATCTTCAGGTTCTCTGAAAGACTGAAACTCTTGCCACACTGTTTACAGATGAAAGGTTTTTCTCCAGTGTGGATACGCTGGTGACTTTTCAGGTGATGTAACTGACTGAAACTCTTATCACACTGTATACAATAGAATGGTCTTTCCCCTGTATGGACACGCTGGTGACTTTTCAGATTGCCTAACACTGCGAAACTCTTACCACACTGTGTACATAGGAAAGGTTTTTCTCCTGTGTGGATACGCTGGTGCCTTTTCAGGTCACTTAACTCACTGAAACTCTTGCCACACTGTTTACAGATGAAAGGTTTTTCTCCAGTGTGGATACGCTGGTGACTTTTCAGGTGATGTAACCGACTGAAACTCTTATCACACTGTGTACAATAGAATTGTCTTTCTCCAGTGTGGATAAGCTGGTGACTCTTCAGGTTCTCTGAAAGACTGAAACTCTTGCCACACTGTTTACAGTGGAAAGGTTTTTCTCCCGTGTGGAGTCTGTGGACAAGCTGGTGTGACTTCAAGTTAGAAATGCGACTGAAACTCTTCTCACATTGTTTACAGATGTGAGTTTTCTTTCCTGTGTCAGTCCGACGATGTCTCTTTACTTCTGGCGGAGTTAAAGTCTGAGTAAACTGTTGACTACTGTAAGGTCTTGATTCTTCTGAGTTTCCTTGCTGCTCCCGCCAACGAGCCACACACACAAGACGCCGTTCCATCGTCAAAGCTGCTGCTATGTATGGGCTGCAAGGGTCCAAGAATGTAATTATGTGTGACCTTACGATTCAGGATTGGTCACTCGGAAATTACCAGCTGAATATCAAATGTATGGCTCTCTGCTGGAATAGTTCCTCTCGTAGACGATGAAGGCTTCCTCGACGTCTCTCACTAGACTGTCATTCACACTGTGCAGTCTGGTTTTAAGCCAAGCTGATTTAAAGATCATCATTCTGTTGTTACGATGATGTCAGCCATGCCCAAATATTGAGTTCCATGTCCTTGTCCCTTCATGCTCATTATGGAGATTGCTGATGTCATCAGTATATGCCAATATGGGCATTGGGCATGCCCCCTTTTGTGAGCTGACTTATTTCTTTGCAGCTGATGCCATGACGAACACATTGAGGTAAGACAATACACTCCATATTTGGGTGTAGCTGCATTGGGAACTCCTTATATGGTTATGGCTATCAGAGGACTGCCCATCCGCCGGTCGGCTGGCCGACATTAGCCAATTTGAACATGGACATGAAGCATCAACTGACTAATTAAAAAAAATCTCCAAACACAGATGTTATCAAATGTAACTCAATATCATAAACGACAAATAGTCACACATAAGTCTCCGGGGTGGTTGGTTTATTTTTGGAACACAGTTCTTATATGACACAATCTAAGATTTGCCTATGGGAATTTCAATACAAAGAAATTACAGGGGCCAAGCAGGAAAGGCTGCTGTCCTAGAAAGCTTCATTCCCTTCAAAGCCACTTTGTCCAGAACGAGAGTTTAAGCAAGCCCCCCCCCCTCACCCACCTCCACTCACCCTCACCCACCTCCAACCCACCCTGGGCAAGATTTGACTTCCGCTTGGTTCCAAGATTTCTAGCGGAAGTGCTGCGTTTAGCGGACGTTACGTTCATGGGGTGCTAGTCTGTTTATATTCCCAAGCGGAAAAACTAAAATTGATTGTAGCTCTTAATAGGTGTAATCGCCTGAATCAATGTTTTTGTTTGTATATTATTTATTGCGAGCACAACCGACGGAGCAGGAGACGTAGACCAGATTTTTTTCCAGCGGGGAATACGTTTGTAGCCTGCTTTCAGACCACAGACCCCGCCCACTCTCAGAGTGGACTCTTTCTCTGGTCTGGAGCTGAGTACATGAATCGGCATTTATTTTCGGCTGCTCAAATGAGCGCGGGGGGTGGGGGTGGGTCTAACGAATATCCAATCCGCGCAGCAGTTTAAACGATTCAAACGAAGTTCACACACACAGGCAGGCTGAGGAAGGCACACACACACGCGCGCGCCAAGCTGTTAATGTTGATTACATGTTTCTGGTCACAGTTCTGTGTGGAAGCAGTCACTGGCACAGACAGAGACACACACACAATCACACACACACTCCGCGACCGTGCTTCGCGTCCACCGTGCGTCTCGATCACTGTGTGTCGCGATCACTCGCGCGCGGATGCGCGCGTGCACGCTCGCAAAAAAGTCCCTCCCCCGTAAATCGCTCAGAATAGGGCACAGTTTCCGACTACTGCGTGAGCTGAGTCTGAGATCAGGCTAATACGTTTGCAGTAGTCTCGCGTGGCCAGACTGTTGCCTCCGCGATTTGCAAATGCTCCTGGCATACAGTCTGGGGCACGGAAATAGAAACGATGAGTGCGAGATAGAGCGGATGTGACGCAACCGCTCCCTTGGTGCAGTAGCGATAACAAGTCCTACTGGAAGCGTTATGTCTTCTTTCAATATTTTTGGGGGTGTTATTTCGTCTTTCTCTGGTGTTGTTGGTGTTACTTCCATGTTGTTTTCAAATGTTTTCTTAAACTATACACGCATAACAAGAATATGCCGCTCAAATGACTCTGTCTGTGCGAGTGTGCTTCTGTTATGTTTCCAATGGGACTACAGTTCCGCCAACTTCCGTGCAGCACTGGCTCCTTCCGATACTCTCCGTTCGGGAGCTGCCGTTCCAGACTCTATATAGCATTCGGAGATTGAGGTTTAATAGCGCCTCCTATAGGTTGGTCAGAAGGGAGAGGAACTGGGAGTCATAGCGTGTTCCCCTGCACTGCAGTGTGAAACTCTAATAAAAGATCAAGACAGTTAACATTATTAGGGTGATTATAAGGTTCAACCTTTGAATATGGCTAGGCATTTGTAGTAATATCTATTAAAATGACAAATTACATGTTGAATAACAATTCCATAATTGTCATAAAGTACCAAATGTAAATGGCATTCTTGAGTTTTCATTTCGCACACATAAGTGGAACATTTTGATGTAATATGCATTTTCCATTCAATTACACTGCCCATAGACTATCAACAATAACTTATCGGGAGCTTTTGGTTATGGTTTTTGTTATGTCCAGTGTAGAAGCTCAGAGTCGGCAACATCGCAAATCACCAAGGCTTGCTGCTGCACTAATGAAACAATAACTCTACCGTCAGACGTTCAAACATTTGGCATTCAAAGCTAGCCAGTTATCAAACATCTGGACCCAGAGCTGCCAAGCGTGGACCCAGTGGACTCTAAATGACTCTGTGGGCGCCACTGTTCACAATACAGTCCTCAGTTCATTAGGAGCATCCAAACGCTCCAGCAATTATCACACATATCTGAATCCTGAGGTGTTATTGTGGGGGATCCATCTTGTCCTGAATCCAGTGGTTAATGTGGTCACCTGCTGGCCAGTTGGCAGCTGTCCTGGACTGGGCAAGGGCCTCGCTAGTTTGTTAGGCCAGTTCCTCTAAAGCCAAAGCAGGGGGTTAATTGAGCAGATGTTGGTAAACATGCAGGTCATTGGTGGAATGGAATCTGCACCCCTTTACAACAAGAAGAAAAAGTGTCTTTAATGCTCCTCAAATGAACTGATACATTTTGTAGCAGAAATGCGCACATATGGCTGAGGGACGAACATCTGGCCAATGAGCTATTCATCTTTCATAGCCTTTTCTGTAGTGCCAAAAAGAAGTGTCAGTCTGGCAAACAAGCTAGTGTTAGGAGGACGGATCAACTCCACAACAAGACAAATCACTGCTGCCTTGCTTCCATTAAAACTCAAATAAAAGCTTAGTCTTAACAGGCAGTATTTACTGTAGCTTATTGTCATATTTAACCAAATAATAGCCTGTCTCTATAAAACAAACAGGTAAAGAAAAAAAAAGAAAGGTAAGCTTGCCTAGTGAGAAAACAACCGATGTTCATTATGCTTTATTTGGGTGGGGAATTCTCATGCTGTCTCTGAAAAAACTACTTCTACTGGTCCACTGTTGATATGAATCAATGCACGGGTGAAGACATGACAAACAATGTTGTATTTCCCAGTGAAAACTGTTACAAATGAGTGCTCCGCTGCATTAGTGATGACACTTTTATAATAACAGCAATTTGCTGGTTCATACATAGTGAATGTATCTTTACTTGTGTTGTCTCTCTTGGCTAACACGGCCCTCGTCTTTCCCTAACCAGCTGTTTGTGCTACAGTAATTGCTGAGCTATTTCCACTGTTAATCTAGCACTGCTCTAACACTGCGCAATTCTAATTGCTTATGAATTGATAACAATAATGGAAATCAGCAGAGACAATGGAGTGAGATTACAGGCGAAAAAATACCCCTTTCTTCCTATAATGGCAGCATATCGTCACTGTCGGGCAGAAACCTTGTATCTCCAAGTTTCAAATGTGTACGTCTTTTGGTAAAGCAAAGCCCTGCTTCATCATATAAGACTGTCGCCGATCTACAATCATATAAGACTGTCGCCGATCTACAAGCACACATCTACAAGCACACATCTACAAGCACACAACGCCTCGCGATGCGAGGCGTTGTGTGCTTGTAGATCTGCTGTTTTCACTAGTTTAGTACATTTTATAGATGATAAATACAAAACGAACGGTTTTGGACATACAAGGTTTCCAAACGACAACAACGATATTGAGGGTGGGATCAGAGAGAGTACAACATATGGGAGCCATAAGAGAACCTTTTAAATGTCTTACAATAGCTGCAGAATTAGTCCTGAATGGCTAATATAGCATACACTTAATCCATCTGGCAAATTGAGGAATATTCAAATGAGTAATGGAGTGAAGGTGCTGGCTGTCTGCTTTCTCTGGGCTGATGTATGAGTTATGATTACATGTTGAGGTGTCACGGAGACAAACTTGAATGAAGCCTAATGGACGCATTCACTATCCATTTCTATAGAGGTGTAAAGCGACAGAAAACTGTCACACCCTGCAAAACCCTTTGGAAAAAAACATCATCTACACACACACAAATAAACATAAGTGGACAACTCAATCTGGAATATTAACAAAGTGGCCAATCGTGAGGTCAGTTAACTATCACAGAGGTCAAAACTCAATACTGTAGATAAATATGAAACGGCTTGAAAGCAGTGGTGCTCTGAATGGGGATTGTCTTGTTTGGCTTCTCATTGATATTCCCAAGCAAACCTGACATTTAGAGAGATTAATATAATAAAAAAAGAAAAAGTACAATTCACAACTTAGGCATTTAGCAGCAGAAGCTCTTATCCAGAGCGACTTACAAGTGCAAGATAAGAGTAAATGGCATGAACCCTTTAGTCAACAAACGACAGGGTAAATGGTCGCGTAAATAAAGCACAAATACAATTTACTGCTTCAAAGAAACTACATTACTACAGTAGGCTACTCTGTCACAGACCCAGAGGGGCTGTGTCAGTTGTGGGGTCCCAGCCGTCAGCGCACAAGAAAGCTGCGGGGAATTCGAGTTTTTCACATTTGTGCTGCCCCCTATGGGCAGAAGTGAATGCACATTTGGATGTGTGGTGTATAGACCACTCAATGTGCAATTGGGAAGGGTAACAGTATATACTGTATATGGTTTTACAAAGATTTATTTTTTAAGATTTAGGCTCTGTCAACAAACTATTGTAAGCAACTACAGGCAAACTGTATGGTATATAAAACCCCTGTTGATGGTCAATGTCACATGATTCATAATACCAAGGAAAGAAAACATGTTTCTGCAACAAACAGTGATAAGATAAGAATTATGATACATAATTCTGGTTTGTGTATGACGCTCATATGACCATATAAGGTTATATATTATGAACTGAACTCACAGTATAGAGACCACATTTTGTGGATACTGTAAAGCTCAGGCTAATAGATTACAAGTCATAGTAACTTTGGTTGCCCCGACTGTAATCATGTTTTGATATACTGTGATACTATGATATAAGTCACGAGTGGTGGAAAATTACCAACACTACGTGTCACTTTCTTCCTGTTACTTCCTTGTTATGATATGGGAACGAATGAATAAGTTCCACGCTTCTTACTGTCATAAACTGTATGTCTTTATATACATGTTTTCCTCCATCTTGGAGGAGAGAGAGAATGCTCGACCTACCGTTAGGGTGGGGAGAGATTTAGAACTGTCTGTCTACCTTGTCTGTCTCTCCTCAATACAGCAATTTAAATATAGTCCTTTGGCTCGTCTCTTCTTATTTTAACTATGGATTTAGAGATCCATAATTTATTTATTAAACAGTTACATTTCTAGTAGCCTATATGTGGCTCTGCATTGTTTAAATCTGACTGATACATGTTAATGGGATGGCAATTGGATGTTGCATTCATGATATACAGCATGTATGGAGTATGAAACCCTTGTTTGACGGTCATTGTCATTGTCTGTTTCTGCAACAAACAATATGGGTGGAATAGAATCACTTTGGGTTTAGACGGCCCTCAATGTGTGATTAAAATGTGGGGTAGGTGCGTTCATGATTTCAGACAGCTGGACTCACTAGTGTGGTGTACTGTAGGTCGCATTTTAAATAATAATCTTTGTTAGTCTAATGATAAAACATAATTGACTCAAGGAATTAGTGAACAAACCTACAGAGAAATTTAAATGAAAGAAATCTGTTAAGAGGATCTTGAGACAGGAGACATGTTGTAACTTGTGCGCACATATTGCATAAACATACAGTAACACAGTATGGCTCTGCGGCCCATCAGAACATAATACATAAGAGCAGAAGTACAGTAGGAGATCACAGGTTGACTATATTCTATGCAGGAGGGCTAGCATGAAAGAGATCGGAGAAGTGGAAAGTGTGGCAACAAGCAAGGCAGCACTGGATGGTGCTCTGTAGGATGACCCTAGAGTCAGTGTAAGCAGAAGAAGACAGTGAAGGTAGAGAAAAATATAAAAATAGTGGAGGTTGAAGGAATAATGCTGTGTGGAGTTCAGGGAGGATCAAAGATGGTTGCCGGAAGACTGGGCAACTACTGTAGAAGTAGTAAGGGAGACTGCAAATAAAACATTTGGGGTGTCCTCAGGACAGAGGAAGTAAGAGAAGGAGACCTGGTGGTGCAATGAGGTAGTACAGGAAAGCAGGGGGGACACATCAGTTCGACGACTCATTACCTGACTACGTGGCTATGCGTAATCTTAGGGTTAGAGATTAGTAATAGGGAGAGACGGACGAACGCAACGTCAGAGTAATGCGTGTCGGAACAATAACACGCACCCCAGGAAAGCATACAGAGGAAGAGGTTGGGCAAAGAAAAAATGGGATAGCCAGAGAGACGAAGAAAGTGGCAAAGGCTATGGCTAAGGAGTATGAGGAGCTTTGTATGAGAGGTTGGACACCAAGGAAGGAGAAAAGGCACTTTCTTGTTAGCATTGATGGACAAGCTGACTGATGAAGTCAGGTAGGCGGCACCGTGGACTATGATGTTCACATTGTGATAAGTAGTACTAGTGAGACAAGAGAACTGGTTGAAGAGAGTCTGGAAAGGTGCAGGCATGCACTAGAGAGAAAGGGGAAGAATGAAAGTCAGCAGGAGTAAGATGGAGCTGTCAGGCAAGAGGAGAAGAGAAAGGTCAAAGAGGAGGTTTATGGATGTGGTGAGAGAGGACATGAAGGTGGCTGGAGTGACTGAGGAAAAAGCAGATGGAAACAGATGATCTGCTGTGGCAATCCTGATGGGAATTAGAACAAAGAAGATTCAGCTCAGTCCTGACAATTGGGAGTTTGTGTGCGTGTGTGTATGTGTGTGTGTGTGTGTGTGCGCGCGCGAACGGACGCTGTGTTTGTATCTGTGTGTCTGTGTGTACTATATAGTGGTATATAGCGGGTTGGGTAGGGTTTGGGTGATCCAAAATGATTGTTTTGGGTCGGTGGGTCTCTCATAAAGGGTAGAGTGGGTCGGGTTTAAAAGAAAACTGACCCGCGCATCACTCATTTGTACACTTTCAGAGTTAAATTCACGCACAGTATATTCGGTATACTGTAGTACTAGAAGAGCTGCTAGATAACAAACAACCGGCCATGTGCTCCTCCATCCACGGTCTGCCTCAGTTCTCCATCCACCCAGGCAGAAACAAAGGCGCAGTAGATTGAGTTTGGCCCACAGAGGACAGCATGGTGGTGGAGCAATATTAGATCTCAGTTACAGCTGGGATACAAAAGGCAAGGGCCTACCCCACAGGGACCGTACCTTCCAGCACCTAATGTAATCAAAGCCTCACATCACACATGTGTTCACAGTGTGGGCACACACATGCACGGGGCAAAAAGATAAAGAGTTCTCAGCAAGCCTTGCGGTTAGTCAAATCATCATCGCTCAAATCTGATTTGGGTCCAGAGTGTCCTCCTGGCTGCAATTTCCTTTATTAAAACAACCAGATACCAATTTGGGCCCATTCTGTGTTTTTAGGATTTGGTATTTTTTAAGGGCGCAATGTGATGCAGGGCTGGTGGTTAGGGGGGGGGGGGGGGGTGTCTGTAATTGGCAAGCTGTTTAATGACACAGTTTTAATAGTGAGATAAATAGAGCCATGAAGTCTCACAAGGGCATACACCACTCTGCTCTACTGGCAGAGAGGAGAATGGATGTGTGAATGCGGCTGCTGCATCTGTCAGTTTGGGGCCGGCCAGGCTGTTCCGCATTCTCTATTCCCACAATTCTATTGCTCCACAATTCCATTGAAGATGCCAGGTTCGCTCTCCTTTACATAACCCTAACCCTTTACATTTTT
This sequence comes from Nannobrachium achirus, assembly GCF_963921795.1. Lineage (NCBI taxonomy): Eukaryota > Metazoa > Chordata > Actinopteri > Myctophiformes > Myctophidae > Nannobrachium > Nannobrachium achirus. The sequence goes on from NC_137817.1 coordinate 34,461,454, forward strand.
AATTAAAGGAGTAGTTCACCCAAGAAACAACTTATTTTCTATCAATTCCCCATGAAGCCTTGAATTCATGGAGATCTTTTTGTTTTTGACAATAACTTGATGACGGGTGGCTGGTCAGCAGGGACGTGCAGAGAATGTTAGAGATGCAAGAGCTGAAATTTCTAAAAAGGCCTTTTGGTGAAAATATTGAAAATAGCTGACCTCCAAGCTCACAATGTGTCACGCTGCGACGTGTTGTGAGCTTGGAGGTCGGCTATTTTCAATAATTCTTTCAACATGAGAAGTTGCATTCAAGTTCAGGAGAGTTTGGACACGGTCAGTTTCTTGAATGCTGCCTTCAGGTATGGCATGGAAAGAGGGCATTTGGATAAAAGGGCTGGGGCTCAAGCCCCCTTTGATTTCTATGTGTGCACATGCCTGCTGGTCAGTAGGAGACTCAATTGAATTTCCTCAAATTGTTGGAATGCGACAAAAACGAAAGAATCGCCACGAATACAAGGCTTCATGAGGTGTGTAATTGGTAAGTAATTTCTTTGAAGTACTCCTTTAACCACATGAACCCTAGCATTCCTATACTGGCCATGTCATAATAGGTAAACATTTTGCGGTAAATAGCAGATCTACCAGAGAGCCAATCTGTATTTTCAGTGAGGAGATTTGGTGTAGAGGGGAAAAAATGGGGACCAAGAATTGGACCCTGGGGGACACAGGTCAACGAAGTACAGTATATAGACTCTATACTGAATATACTTTTTATGTATATATGCCATTGACATAATGTATGTGGTTATGTCAATGGCAGATGTGTAATTAGTTAAAGTTATACCATGTCACTTTTTTTATAAAACAAATCTTAAAATTGTCCTAACTGTTAAATCGCTAAAGTTTTAGAACACCCACTCCGTTATTTTCAGCTTCTAAAGCCTTCTCTTTAGATGTTTTCTATGATCCTGACCGGTCCCCGGTTTTCGCGGAAAAATTACGTCATCACACTACCGGCCAATCACAGCGAGGGTTATACAGTGCCGGCCAATCACAGCGCATCTTGAAGTGGGGTCACTATGGCGGCCATATTTGTAGTCGCCCGTGTGTCTCTATACTCAAAAGGTAATCTCGCCTACCAGGCAGGGTGAAGTAGTCCGTTTCTCCGGAATGCCTGAACGCACAGGAACCAGGGACCCCTCTAAAGATAGATCTCGGCGAGGTGGAGGCAGACGCGGGGGTGTGAAGGTACGAAAAACGGCCGAAAGACGCGGACGCGACCGCGGTTTGCTATAGGGCTACTGACCACTAGTTGAGCATCTTACACAGTATAGCTTTAATGAAGTGAATAAATAAAAAAGGAAACATTAGTAGATCTGATGTAAGTACACCTTTAACCACAATTAACCACTTTTATATGTCGTTGTACGATAGTATCGTTTGGTAAAAATAGCCAATCTACAAGCTCAAAATGTTGTGAGTCTGCAGATCAGCTATTTTCAATATTTCTGTCCTAAAATGACATATTATGGAAGATAGCTATGCCAGGTTGAAAGTGATTAACTTCATACAGTATAACCACAAAGAATGTTCATTGGGTAAACAGAAGACAATCGATTTATGATCACACTCATACAAAACAGCCTGCCTCTCCCACTGAACAACACTTCATTTCACATGTGCGCCAATCTTGTGTGCCAGCGTGGTGAAGGTCAAAATGTGGGTATAGAGATATACTCCATCTGTTCTGTTAAATTATTAACAGCCCATTAAAATTGTATTCACATTAAATGTCTTCCATTTCTTAATTATGAGTCTTTGGGTTTCCTCATTCCCAAGACATTTGATCTTAATTTCTGATATGTCACATGGAAGCTTTGAGTTGTCCCTCATATTTGATTTTACACTGAGATTATTGAAATTGGAAATGAAAATGCTCCGCCAACACACATTTTGCCTAAAATGATTTACATTTTATGTTACGATTATAAATAAATAAATAAATACAACTGTTTAGAGCTGCATGCAGCACAAGGTACATGCATACTGTATGCATGTTGATATGTACTGTAGATTCATGTGTCAGTAGGAAGGCTACTCTAGTGATTCAATGTGGCATGTGCGCAACATCATAAAACAGCTATTTGTCAAGCTAAAAGCTCTCTGTACCTGTCTGAAAGCATGCAGGTCTGCTGTAGCTTCTTCTGTACATAAATGCTGCCACCTGGTGAAATGTTATAGACACCCCATCCATGCACAGTGAAACTGTAAATGTATACTAGAATTGACAGAGTCAATTTTGACAAGTGTGCCTGCAGTGCGCGACCTTGTGCAGCGGTTTGGACGGTGAGACAATCCGCCAAGTCAAGGTACAGTACACTACGGCACAGTAAGGTACAGCACAGAACAGTACAGAAGATACAGTACACTACAATACAGTAAGGTACTGTACACTACAGCACAGTAAGGTACGGTACAGTACAGTACAGTACAGTACAGAAGATACAGTACAGTCAATACAGTAAGGTACGGTACAGTGCAATACAGTGCAGGTACGGTACAGTACAATACAGTGCAGTAAAGTACAGCACAGTAAGGTTAAGTACAGTACAGTGCAGTAAGGTACAGCACAGTAAGGTATAGCACAGTACAATAACATACAGTACAGTACAGTACAGTAAAGTACAGTACAGCACACTAAGGTACAGTACAGTACAGTACACTACAGTAAGGAAGCAAGCAGTTCAAACTGTGAGACCATCCTCCGAGTCGTCTGTGTTTCGTTGTGAGAGGGTCGGTCCCCGTGAAAAACGCGTTCTGGCACGAAGCGGTTACGTTTCTCGCGTTTGTGACGCCCCCTAGGGGTCGAAGTGGAAATGCTTTTGGGCATTCGTTGAGTATGCCACCCCCAACCTGTGGTTGAAATTCAGTGTTGACTCGACCTATTGTTTGTGATTTATGGCTTTTGTTTGCGAAACGGGCCCCTCCCGCTAACTTTGGAAGCGCGTTACGAACGAAGGGTATTGACTATCAAAATATCCTTTGACTATGTTTATCGCGTGGCTTCATAGATCACGTGTACCGGTTTTTAAGACATTTGAAGAAAATATGTAGGAAAAGGAGCAAAAAGTGTGTTTCGGAGAAAATTCAAGATGGCGGAAAATCTATCCTGGCGCAAATGGGCGTGGCCTATATGGGGAGATGCGTCTTGGCCCAAGGAATCCGGGGAAAAAATAAGTTTAAGTTTCCGACCTACGGTTCAACAGTTACAGGCCAAAACGTACACTGGGCTGTTATAGCGCCACCATGAGGTCAAATGACGCTATTATTTTTTATTTATTCCTTGTAATCATTATGAACCTCCTCTCCGAGTCTTGAAACTGTAGCCCCTATGGTTTGCGAGAGAAAAATAATTGAATGCGATTCCCATTATAACTCAATGGGGACAGGTAAGGGTTAATTAATTCACTAATAAATTCATATCAATTAAACTATAGAACCTTTCTCTTAGCAAGTTGATAGCACACGATTCCCGCGTAAGCCCATCGATTTGACATATGGCGCGAGTGTGTGGTGCAAAAACTGTGGGAGGAGTAGCGTGCCAAACTTTGGGGAAATACATGTGTGTGTGTCTGGCTTAAGTATGAGTGATAACAATAAGTCTGCCCATGCTATGCATAGGCACACTTAATAATGATTTACAGAATACTTCATTGTACCGTGGTGTGGCTCGCCGAAGATCTTTGTTCTACAAGCTATGACGGAGTATAAATGAAGCATATGGAGGCACACAATGATTTCATGCCAGCCTCGACACACCATATTCTTCTCATCGGAGTGCCGGCCCAGGGAACTGTTTTCATTACAGGCAACACGGCCACTCTTAATTGGAATGTTGACCGGCTGCATACTGATTGGACTGGGAAGGTCATAGCAGCAAAAACCTCAGAGGGTAAGGAAACAAAAAAACACACACTTTTCTACTCTCTTCCTCCTGTACATCAATCAAAATGGCTTCTCCGGGAGGAGGGGTTAATAGTATTATTTGTCATGCCAACCGGGGACGTCAGCAGTCATGCCCATTAGATGTGATGTCTTTATCGGGAGACATGACAGCGGCCAACCCACCCGCCTCTCCTCCATGTGGAACTATGCCAGGCCGTTAAAACCCCTTGGGGGTTGTTTGAACCAATACACTGCCAGACAATCACATCAATAAACAAGGACATGCAGTCATTCAGATTGTCGTGATGTGTGTGATGTGTGTGTGTGTGTTGTGTGGGAGGATGAAAAACAACTATATAAACAAAAAGGTCATACCGTCTTTCGCAAAGGGGCTATTAGCGCGTTCGTAAAAGGCAAATAACATTTTTTGACACAACATTCATGAATGATCAGTCACTGTTTACGACAGCTTCAGTGCACATTTCACCATGTAACATTTATGCAACAAGACTGCACTGTGAATTCCAAAATAAGAATCGCCATTTACAACTTCTGCCTAAGATAACAATAAATAAACAAATAAAGATCCCTGTTTCCTGATAGAGACATGGTGTAAAAAGCAAGACAATCATAAAAGAGACATCATGAGCACCACCACCATTGCTCTGAGATAAGCCCAATAACAACACTTTTATTCTGATGTCCACACATTTTTGACTAGGGTGTCCCCATTGGGGTGTGAACACCTACACTACCAATGGCAACACGAGTGTGTGGCACCATACACATCTTCATATCATTATATTATAATAGTTGGGTGCATTCGGAAATAAATAGTGAGAAGAGAATTATTAAATGATAAATAAATTAATAAAGAAATCTTTTGAAATGCGTTCGAATTAAAGTTCATCCCATGCATAAACATGATTATAACCTGTTTATGTACAGGTATGCATGTTAAATTAGAAACCAAAACTATTTTGCAATGAAACTTCGTCTGACCGTCATTGTTGTCTTCTCACAATCATGACTCTCAGGCAGCCAGTCAGTCAGTGCTGTGAATCTTTGATAGGCACTGCTAAATGCGAGTTTCTGAATGACCGCACAATGGCACCTGGGGTGGCACAGGGATGGCCAGTGCCACCCCAGGCCACTTCCTGGACACACCACTATTCTGACGATGAGAGGCCCACATGAAGGAATACAAGGGAGCAAGAAAAAGAAAAAGAATCAGGACACATATGTACAAAAGGCATGTCACTCAGTACTCTTTGCAGTCTTCGCATATACGTGTATGGTGGCTGCCAATTATAGCACACAGTGGGTATATGTCCTGGGCTGCAAAATATAAAAACGAATAGTCTGCTCTGCGCCTATAGCCGATCAGATGGTTTGTAGGAGTGGTTTTAATGACCTTGGCCATAAAGGTTTCTTCTAGGCTATGGTCAAAAGTGCATGGAATCTCTAATTCAGACACTTCCCTGAACTCGTCATCAACCACAACAACATCCGGTGTTAGCTGTCAAAGAAGATATAGAGATGAAACATGGATTAAATGACACAGGAATGTTTGTACATTCTCACTGTAGATGTCCTTCGCTATGAGTTCCACTATTCTATCGTGACATGCTATGCACATCCCATTGTGTGCATAGCAGCCATTCAAGATGTACAACACAGTGTTTCAGAGATCTGTTCTGTGGTGTGACGCAAGCAACTGGGTCAATTAATAACAATCATAATTCATGACAGTAATCAAGGTAAATCATTATACACACACGCATGCCCACACACACACAGTGTGAACTGTGACTGTCAGTTTTTAAAACTCAACGCGTTGTGAGCTCGTAGACGTAGACAGGGGCACAGATATATACGTTTTAGTCTAATTTCCTCTAAAGGGAGGTGTGAGACACGGATAAACACATAACAACATAAGAGGTAAAATAATTCATTAATATTATTCACAATTTACAATTTAGGCATTTAGCAGATTTACAGTCGGATATGCAAAGTAAACACATTTCAGGGGAGCGTTCTTTAGGTTAAATTATACTTTATTGACAAGAATGGCAGCGGGAGAGCAGCAACAGCATAACATATAAACAGCAGCAGGCTTCGTCACTAGTTCCTTCGCTAAATTAGTGTTTACAACAGTGTTGTGCCTCAGTAGACAAGGATCAATACAAGAGGTAAAATAATTAATTCATATTAAAACTAGAAGCAGTGGTCTTCCGAGCACAGCCCAAACTTTGGAAGCCAATGTTAGCCAATTAGGATGGAGTATGAAATATTCATGACATGACTTTGCGTGAGTAATACCCCAAAAAAGTTTTACATAAGTCGGCCTCCTGGTGGCGTTACAAAAGGCAGATGTGAAAAATGCTGGGCAAAGGTTTTTCCTTGGCCTCTAGGGAGTGCACATACAAAGTTTTAGCAAACAAAGTTGTAGCTAAAACACAAATCGGCCTGTTATAACACACACACACACACACACACACACACACACACACACACACACACACACACACACACACACACACACACACACACACACACACACACACACACACACACACACAAATGTAGTTAAAGCGAGATCTACAAGCTCACAATGCGTAGGTATAACATAGGGCTAATGTGGTTTACGTTATATTATGTCATTTAATATTATAATTTATATCTGCAAAGTAACTAGTAACTCGTTTTCAAATAATTGTAGTGGAGTAAAAGTACAATACTTAAGCACAGTACAGTGTACTTACGTACAGTACTTGAGTAAACGTACCTAGTTACTTTACACCACTGTGTTAATTGTAAACTGTACTACCCCAATTTGTTGTCTCCGCCAAAACGACAGGCATGGCCGAAACTATGTTTTGCACCCTGTCCATCCATCCATCCGATTGTCTTCTAAAGTTTGCAGGACTGCTCCGTTTTGAACAAAATGCCTCAAACCATGAACACAGTGTATGATTTCTGTGAAACTTTGCATGCATGTTACCACCATTTTTCAAATCAGCCTCATGGTGGTGCTAAACAGTCCGATTTGTGTTTTTACCTATAACTCCACGAATCAGTATAAAATGTTATATGCACACTCTCTAGAGGCCAATGAAAAACCTTTGCCCTGCTTTTTTTTATTCTGCCTTTTACAGTGCCTTCAGGAGGCCATGTAAAACAAGAAGAAAACATTTTTTATTTAAAAATGTCCTGGAAATGTTCTCTTATTTTGTTTAGAATGGGGGCAAGGCAATAATCATCATTCACCACGCAACTGACCTCTCAACATACAGAACATTAACCTACAACAAGGCAAAGTGGTGGTGGACTTGCCCAACATGATCCGACTGGAGAAGACATGGGGTTCCATGCATGGCTGTGGTGGGACCATCACATTCAAGAGGGACGTGCAGGCGTCCGGAACAATGAATATGACCAGTTCTCAAAGTTATCGCAACGTAAATGTGGGAATTGCCGGTCTTAGTCATTCTAGCTCTTCGCATATCCAAGCAAATGCCAATGAAATGCAAGAGTCGAAACAAAGTCTCCCTGCTGCGGTGCTATGCCAACCATCAGTCAGGTGGAGAGTGCAGGTGGATGAAGAATGACCTAAAGCTTAGCATTGAGCAAACATGGAGTGCTGATAAAGTAAGACGATTATGTTTCTTATTATATTAGCAATTGACCGTTTTCTTATCCACTTAAACCTCAGCATCTGTATTGTGGGAAAAGCTTCCGCTGAGAGCAGTTCAACGAGCTCACAACACAAGCTTGTCGATCGGCTATTTTCAGCAAAAGCTTCCCCCACATTAACATAAAACTGAAAAGACACTAGCATAGAGCCCTGAGGGACTCCGCTCAACCATATGGTTTAGGTGTTTTTTTGTACGCCTACTGTTCTTGATTACTTGTGGTAATACATTGGTCTAATTTATACAGGTCCTACGTCCTACCCGAAGAAGCGCCACCCCCCTACGACCCGAAGAATCCTGCTGTGTAATGATGTAAGATTGAAGAAGTTGTGAGCCCCATTCCGTTGGTTCCAGGAGGAATGCTACAGTAGCTAATTATGCGATCATGTGGACAGTTAAAAATCTTATAGAAATCTGTAATTCAGGAGACAATACTCATTAGAGATGTGTGCTCTGCAACAATTATTTATGTGTGAGTGTGCTCAACAGCCAGCAATATTGCAGCTGTTTGTACTCATAGATAGATACAGACATGGGGACCTACACACAAAGCCATGTATTGGGAGCGGCTAGCACCGCTCAAAAATAAAGAAAGGAAAACATCTAACAAAACATTATTGATTCATTTAGAATTACTTTTATTGATGTGTTTCTCTAGGTATCATTTTGAAGGATTGAGGAACAGCCATTGATCAATAATTTTAGTGCATCTAGGCCTACAAGATTAGCCTAATTTTGATAATCTTTAAAGTTCAATCAATCAATCAATCAAACTTTATTTATAGAGCACAATTTACACAACCTTAGCTGACCAAAGTGCTGTACAGATGAAACAGTTTAAAAAGACATCAAGACAAAATAAAACAGTCAAACAATCAAAGACTTAAAAGGCAAACAAGGAATATAAAAAAAAAAAAAAAAAAAAAAAGTTATACCATGTAACTTTTTTTATAAAACAAATCTTAAAATTGTCCTATAAAGTTTTAGACCCCCCACTCCGTTAATTTCAGCTTCTAAAGCCTTCTCTTTATATGTTTTCTATGAGCCGTGAGGGGGGGAGAATTTCGCGGCAAAATGACGTCATCTGCATCATGTGTATACGTTGGCCAATCATATCGCCGATCATAAACACATGGTACACTACCGGCCAATCACAGGCGCATCTTGCTGACTTCTCAGGAAGTAGCTTGCCTCAACATAACAACAACATATTCTCGGGTGAAGGAGTCCGTTTCTCCGGAATGCCTGAACGCACAGGAACCAGGGACCCCTCTAAAGATAGATCTCGGTGAGCTGCAGGCGGACGCGGTGGCGAGAGGCCCGGTCCGCGGCGAAAAATGGCCGAAAGACGCGGACGCGACCGCGGTTTGCTATACAGCTCTGACCACTAGTTGAGCAACTTACACAGTATAGCTTTAAATTATAAATGTGTCTTTTAATGATACTGTTATCTCGACACCTTTACAAAGTGTCACTTAAAAAAGACAACAGAGAGGAAGTGTATGAACCAGTAAGACTCCCTAATCGGGAGATAAGCGACCGTCAGGTCGCAGCGTGATTTTAGGGCAAAATGATGGATGGACTGACGGACAGCTGGTGGAGGTTTTGATAGTAACTGCGACCTGACGGTCGCAATTAATTCAAAGATTTTGCAAAGGAGCCATGTCCCCGAATGGAAGAGCTTAGTGAGATGGGAGTGAGATTGTACTCTGAGTTATTTACTATCCCGGGGGTCTGTTTAATCAAGAGTGTGGACATCAATTTGTTTTACTATGGAAAACCAAAAACAGGAACAAAGCAGATAGGAATCTGGTGAAGTAGGAAGAAAAACTCAATTTGTCATTGCTGTTATGGTTAAAATGGCAAATAATAGATTTTTCTCATTCATGTAAACAGTGCATTACCATAGAAATGGCCTCTTGTATGCACATGAGTGGGCCGGTCTAGGGTGAGAGGGAGGTAGAGTTGTTAATCCTGTTGGTTTCCTCCAGTTCCCATCCTGGGAGGACAGGAACAATAATAACCCATAGAGATTCACCGGGAAGCACAATGCTGCAGGCTTAGTGTGCATCTCTGCATTTTTATTTATTTTTTATTTTGATTTGCTTTTTTATGGCATTCTGGCTTGGTCTGAACCCATAAGTTCTCTTTCCCTGGATCCTTGAATGAGAGAACATTTTAATATATGTTGGTTGGTCTAATGTGTTCCTTTTGTTTTCCTCTTCTTCTTTATTTATTAGTATTATCACAACGTATGGAACACCAAACGGGCTCATATACAGTAGATCTGTAAAAGCTTGCTCAGTACAACAAATTTACTGAGCTGCCGTATAGCTCGGTGCTCACATGTCTGTGTGGGAACTACTCTGCCATCTACCGAAATAGTTCTGTATGAATATGTGTACCGTTAAAGTACTAATAAACATACATGTGTAGACGACAGTAGAAGTATCATTTCTCTGTCTGAACAATAAGCATGTAATTCAATAAAATGTAAAACAAATCCCCCCGCCCCCCATATACTTGCACAACATTTCAAAAAAGTTTTTAAAACAGAAATACGTTTTTGAAAGTTTCAAAAACGTATTGTGAAAATACCCTCATCAAATTTTTTTTTTTAAAGGTGATACACCATGCATTTAAAAAGTATTTATGTCATATTGTTTATGTCCCGAAAACGTTTTTCAAAAGGTTTGAGGCTAAATTACCACTCCTGAATAGAGAGCCTCTCTCATTTTTGAATGGCTCTCAGAGCATTTTCAGCTGCAGTACCACCTTTGGCCTGAACTGCGCCAGCCCCCCCAAAATCTTTTTGAAAAAAATGTAAAAAAAAAAAAAAAAAAAAAGAAAGAAAAAAAAATTGAAAAAAAGAAATGTTTAAAAAAAAAAGAAAAAAAACTTCAAAAATGGCCGTCGATGACGTCATCGTCGGCAGCAAATCTGGACAGCCTGTTTTGAGTACCCGTGGGATGCTTTTAACCTCCACCTTCCCAAAACCAGAGAAAGACACAACGGTCAGAAATGGGACTTTGTGAGGATAGAAGGTGCTAGTGGGACCCCCCAAAAAAAGGTTTTAAAATAGGAAAAGTGAAATTTCATGGTGTATCACCTTTAATGGGCTGCATGAACAATGTCTGGAAGACAGGATGTCTGGAAGACAGAATATCAATGGGATTGGTATTTCAGATAGACAAAGGAACAGTAACCTACGATACCTGTCTAACTCCTTCTCCAAAGTTAGTGACACGCACAGCCACACAACACCAGAGGGAGCACCCATGGTCTGGCTGGCACCCTCCAAATTTAGCACAGACATGGGAAAATTCTTATTCTTACTACTGCCGTAATGTGCTCTGACATCATCAATTTAAATATGTGAATCACTGGTTTATTTAAAAACTGGACAAGTCTCCTAGCCGCTACAAAACCGTCTGGAGATGAGGCGCTCTCTATGAGAGTAAAAAGTATTTTTGTTTACAGGGTGCAGATTCTGGTCAGTATCAGGAAAGAAGGGGATATCCGCACTCTCTGAAGTAGTTTCTTTCTTGTAGTTTTATTTAATTATAAAGCACAACAGCAGTCTCACTGTGAGACTGCTTCCTTCCTTATTTTAAAACTAAAATGAGGAAAACAAGTGCAGTTAGATATGAATTCCCATTGAAATGAGGGGCCATACCCTGCCGCACTTCTCTGTAAATATAGACATTTGTATTTGTTGATGACATGTATTAATGTGTTAATATTTTATGCTCTGTTGATTCATTGAATACATAGAACCACAACGGAAACAAGTCCTCAAGACTTTTTTGTTGTTATCCTTTCATGATTACCTTCATACTGTTAACATTTCTTTTGACTAATAAAGTATTCAATCCATCAATCCATCAATCAATCAATCAATCAATCAATGATGAACATTTGGACCAGGAGTTTGTGTAAGCTACATCAAAGACATGATAATGTGATGCGTCACTGAAGGATACTCAAGGAATCAATACTGCTGATTGATTGACTGGACTACAGTTAACAACAGATAAATTTTTAACTGCACACACACACACACACACACACACACACACACACACACACACACACACACACACACACACACACACACACACACACACACACACACACACACACACACACACACACCCCTTATTAACATGCCACTGTTTTGATGTCATTGACATGTCAGATCCCTGACAGGCCTTCCAACTAAATGACAGCTCTGACAGAGGTCGTCTGCTTTTTAATTCAACTTGTACAGGTGAGCAGTTCACACAGGCTTGCTAAGCCTGACACAACAGTTCTTTTTCAATGAACAGTAGGCTACTTAGCAATTCAAGCTTCATGATCATTCCATTGTCATGGATGTTTTCTTTTTCTCCCCAAAGCATTGTTAGTGATGTTATTTATATGAGCATGTACATTTGCACTTAGATAGATTGCAAAACCAAAGCCATTAGTTGATAATATGCTGTCTGTTTCTCGCTGTTACTCTGAGTTGCATTAATGTGCCACGCTGATCGCAGGAAGTGTTTGTCATCCTGTCTCAATGGATATGTGTGTGTGTGTGTGTGTGTGTGTGTGTGTGCGTGCGTGCGTGCGTGCGTGTGTGTGGGTGCTGAGTGGGTGGGAGAGAGATTGTTTGTGTGTATGTATGTGCACATGTGCATGTTTATTGGGCATTGTTTGGCCTTTTCTTTCTTCTCTGGGGAATAACTGCGTTAATATGGCTTTCTTGTCTGCTTTATATGAAGGCTTATGTCAAAACTGAAACTCCAGTCGGATATTAAAGGGATCAGCCTGAGCCCATGATTGAACTGCTAGCCAAACCCATTGTTTACATTAGCGCCTCAATTACTCACCTACCTTACAGCCCTGGGGCACAGTATTGTGCCTATGAAGTGGAAGACACTGCTGAACAAAAATAATATACATTACACACCTATCAAAAACCATGACGTCTTGGCTAATAAGCCTTATATGCCTTAATACATTATGATATTATAATTGCCCTCTATAACAAAAATCTCAAATTAAAAACATCTTAAATATTACATTTATTTTAGATTTTTTTTTTACTTATTTGTTCATGTGGCTCCGAGATATTATGTCCTGTCTTAAACTGGAGATGTTGAGATTTTCGATCATTGGCTCTGAGAAGAAATTTTATAAAACCTGGGGTCCATTTATGACATTCTATCACAACACACAAACTGCATTGCGTGCTGTGCTTTGCTCTGATTACTACCGCAACAAATCCTATTTCTTTTTTTCCCCCTGTACATTCTAATACATTTAATGTACTCTGTTATCCTTATTTTCTGAGATTGTTCTGCAACTGTCCTGGGGATTGAGGGTGGGGGGAGGGAGGGATAGGGGAAGGAGTCTCTGTTATGTTTGTTGTTTTATATCCATGTGATATATACCAATGTCGATGTACCGGTATAGTCGCCCCTGGGCTTTATTGTAAAACTGAATAAAAAGATTTGAAGTTTATTTTTATTTTTATCAACTCAAAGGGCTGATCACTGAGGAGACTAGTGCTCACTTTTTCCTCTTTATTAGCTGGCCTTGGTAAAAGGCCACTTCCTCTTCTTCACTCGGCCAGCCAATCAAAGGGCTAGCTCCGTTTGCAGAAGCAGCCTTGTTGTTTAGCGTTTAGTGAAAGGATCACAGACTGGCAAATATGGTTTTATTTAACAAAAAACTATAGAACGCAAAAGTACAGTACAAAACACATGTATGATGTGTGTGTTTAGTCAGAATGCTGTTGGCCATGTTCGATGGAGAAATGGAACGTTCTTTGGACTTTGTTTGAAACACGCTGTCCAATTTGCTTTGTGATTTGCATATCCGGTCTAGAGAGGACATGGCTGCTCTGTCTCTAATTCCAAGCCATTTTAGATGCAATACCAAAATGCCCTTTTTTGGCAACGGGGGCGCTGTCTTTGGGCTAAAATTGGAACGATACAGAGGAGATTAGCGTGGTACCACAATGAGAACCATGTAAAGTCAACGGGGCGCTGTATACTTGGCTGTCTTTGGGCTAAAATTAGAACGATACAGAGAAGTTTAGCATGGTACCACGATGAGAACCATGTAGAGTTAATCCAATTCAAGCCAATTTTAGCACCACTTTACCTCATGGTTCCAACTCATATATATATATGGACAAATTAGATAATCAGCTGATTATAATGTTATAAACACGAAAAAGAAAACAAATCCTTCAGGGCTATATGCCTGAAAATCATGTAATTAGTACAACTTATTCCATAATGAAGGTATAGTTCTATGAAATGCAACTGCAAAAATAGAATATAGAACCAAATCCATCGATAAACAAGCATGGTGCAATGTAGAAGGCAGCCAGTCAATATTCTCCTCCCTTTGCTGCTGTGGTGCAGATAGAAAACATATGAGTGGTTGTGCGTCCTCCTACCCCACCATGTGGTCTGTTCCTGACATGCTACTTCTGACTGGATATGATGCTGAGAGGGAGAAATAGTGCAAACACAGGCTGACCCTGATCCCACCGCCAGCCTTTGCCCACTTTGTGATTTATAGGGCACAGGCGGGTGTATATTTCATTGTAACACTGGTACATATGGGCTAATATTCCATCTTGAGGTCCAGAGCATTAGGGAAAGGCATGAATACATTGAGTTTGTTATGCCGAGCCCCAATCAATCAGTGCATGCAGTGGGTGGAATAGCTTAGAAAGGCGCTCTGCTTTCATTACCCAGACAAATCATACATTACAGTAGTAAATTATACACAAATCTCGGGTTACATTCTCCTGACCCAATGGGCAAGGAAATCTCACAGAACAGATTATGTGTGGTTATTATGTCTGGTTTCATGTTTGAATATGGGCTATAGAAGCTACATAAAAAGGCCAAATAGCTTGAGAATGGGATATAAAAGACTGCAGAGTCCTCTTTATAATATCGGGTGGTCTTTATGGCAAAAACATAAGGCTTTGAGAGTGGAAAGCCTATTTCAGTGCCTCCAGAGGAAACCCAGTATGGCACATAATACAATGCTATAATATCGGGGTAATATACAATGTCATGAATAAAATTAGTTTTCTAAAATTATGGCTTTTCATTGGACAAGAAATCGATCTCGACAGCCACATTTTGTGGGGCATATTTCTTCAAGCCATAATAGCGATAGCATTGTTTGTAGTAAAAAGCCACATCGTCTGTCTCTGTTTTAGTAGGAGCCTTATACAGTGCATGTTAAATTTAGTCACTGACAGGATGGGAGACAAAATGCTACACCTGCGATAGGCTGAACCTTATCAAATGGTCAGACCGCGTCTGAGCAAAAGAGTAATTTGCTTTCCATTTGTGGACCAGGATAACTGCTCCCATACTGCAGCTTCACCTGAAATATAGCTTATTAAAATGAATTTGCTTACACGGAGGACAGTTCTATGCACCAGTTGTGCATGTAGGTTAACCCCTGTGCACTAGTCAGCACTCATGTATATGTATCTGGGATTACTATGGGGTCCAGGGCACGCCCGGTGGGAGTGAATACACCTCCAGAGCAATGCACTCAGCAGCCCTGGAGGCAGGTGAATAGAACCCACTGGCAGGGGGCAGCCTGGGTCTCCTTTCTTACCTGCAAGCCCATCCATCCTGAACCTTGAATTTAGACTCCTCTCCCTCAGGGTAAGCCATACCCCAACCCCAACACTTTCACCCTTATTTATTGTGCCTTTTGTGTGTGTGTGCATGCACGTGTGCATGTGTATGTATGTGTGTGTATGTGTATGTGTGTGTGTGTGTGTGTGTGTGTGTGTGTGTGTGTGTGTGTGTGTGTGTGTGTGTGTGTGTATCTGTGCGCGCGTGTGTGTGTGTGTGTGTGTGTGTGTGTGTGTGTGTGTGTGTGTGTGTGTGCGTGCGTGCGTGCGTGCGTGCGTGCATGCGTGCGTGCGTGCGTGCATGTGTGTTTGTGCACAGACACGGATGTCATATGTTGGCCATTGTATGGTCATGTGCTTGCGTATGTCAGTTCATGTGAGCAGATTTCCTTCTTTTTTTTACACTCACTTTGCCAGTCAGGCAGTAGGATCTGGAGGCAGCTATGGAGGAAGGGAGCTTGTCAGAGCTGTCTCACTGGGTGATGTTAATATGGCAATGCTAAGCTGGTAAAGGACTTAAGCCGCTTACAAAGTACAGGGAAATAAACTTGATGATTCCACAGCAGTTTGCAAGACTTTCTTTCTTTTTTTTCCCTTCTTTTTTTCTTCTTCTAATCCTAGAGAGTTTAAATGCACAGCCTACCTCATGCCGGCAATATGACAACTAGGCTGATTAAAATGTGCACACTAGAAGGCAAATCTTCATTTCACATGCTGTCTTGTGAAAGAAGCTAAACTGTTTTGGAAAGCACCAACTGCAAAAAGGCAACATTTATTCTTGCCGTTGCGGCCTCAATTGACCAAACACAGCAATCCCCTGCCACCCCCATGTAGGCCTATGACGTAAGAGCAAAATGTCCACAGCCAATGTGTAAATGTGGTCAATGATGCCGTCATCACTAGGGTTGGGATCCGGAACCGGTTCTTCGGGTACCCGGTTCCGAAATTGAGGAACCGGAGCCGGTTCCATCATATTTTTATGACCGGTTCCTATAACGGGTCCCGGAATTTCTCATGAGCGTTCATTTGGCCCAGCTGTGTACATTGCAAGCGTCTGTGGTGACGTCTTGCTACATGTGTGAGCGAGGTGAATACGCCCACTCAGTCAGAGGCAGTCAGGCAGAGCAGACGCCTGCTGAACGACGATCAGAATGCTAGGCTAGCGTTAGTAGCGTCCTTCGAGACAGACAGAGCCAACATTAGCGCAGCAGCTAAACTACTCACGAGTGTGGTCGCACTTTACAAGAGAGGGAAAAAAGCGTGCAAAGTGCACGAAATGCAGTGCAATCCTTTCGTGCAAATGTGCAGTCTCCTAAAATCTGTACCAGTGACTGCAGCTGCTGCTTCACTTTCTTCAGTTAGCTGCTAACGGAGACGGAGTAACCACGGCGCAATGTCCATTTCACTCGGCTTGTACTGCAGTTCATTCATGTTGTATATGACGGACGCAACGTTTGTTTGAGGTTTTATGAATAACTAGAACTATAGCAACAGTCAGCAACTCACTCCTTTCAGCTTTCAGGCTGGTAGGAGCTGGGATGATGACAACGATACCGATATGGGGGAACGAAAAAGAATCGGACTCGGTTCAAACCAAACGGATCCCAACCCTAGTCATCACTGGTCACTGCAAGCTGTGTTCTGGTTTCCATCAGGAATCAGTTTTTCTGGTGTTGTGGCAAAACCCTTGGTTAATTAGCAGACATATCAACTACTGTAGTTGATAACAAACACTGATATGTAGTTGAACTTCATATCAGTGTTTGTACTTGGCCTCTTTTATCCTATTTCCCAATAAAAAAAAGAGGTATATTGGCCTTTCGATATGAGATCAAGGGCCAAAGAACCGATCAATAGGAATTGGCAAACACATCTAAACAGCTAACAGTGTTACTCACGGAACAGTAAATTCCCCCTATAGACCCAGCAGCCACACCCCAGAGTCCCTCGGCAGTCGGCACACAGCGGACCAGTGTGCATGTGATGGATCCATGCCGATCGCCTCTAAAGCTATCAATCACTCAAATGGCTCCCATACTTCTGATAAAATGTAATTCCAAACGTAAGATATGATATGGAGAATATGTCCATCATTGTTCAGTGATGTGATGTCATATTGGACAGTAGGGGCTGTGATGTTTTATTGTTTTAGTCTCATGGTTTTATAGATTTCCTGTCAGTTTGTTGGATATCAGCGCTGACCTGGAGACTGACCTTGTCAGAACAGGGGTCCATTGACGGTAGCTCGCTTTGCTGACCTCGTCTGTGGGGGTTCCTCTCGCTACTGCCCGCACTCCCTATGCCGTCCCCTCGTATCTCGGCTTCGGTAGACGCTATAGCTACCCACATGCTCACCCAAATTCCTCCTGCAATGATAATACCCCCAATAACAGCCCTAATCCCAACATGCCACGATGCTCAATTACAGTCTTCAGGCGTATGGGATTTAGGAGCAGAGATGATGGGAGGGAGGGAGGGAGGGTGGGGGCTGGAGGAGAGGGGAATGAGAGGAAGGAAAAGAGGAAAGGGAAGGGATAAGGGGGGAGGAGGGAGTGCTTTTTTTACTGCTATGAAGGGCTGCAGACGAAGAGACAGGCACAGCAGCAGTGGGTAAATCCCAAATAGCCTGTCACCAGCCGACAGCGCACTGGAGCGTGCAGAGCACGGAACAGCACAGCGGACTGGCAGACTGGGTTGAGCCAGGGTGGGGAGAGGGGGGATAGAGGTTGTCTTCTGAGGCTGCATGAGACGTTAAGGGCTGGGCCAATTTGACTTCAGAACACAGACAGGAGGTTGGAGAAAAATACAACGGGTGACAGAGATGGGGGACAGGGTGGACGGGGTCACAATTTCAAGCTCGACTCACATAACATTTCTGCCAGCGATTGCAGCAGCACTCGTAGCAGGAGGAGGCGGCGTGTCGAGGGGAAAATAGAGAGAGCAGGCATGGAGAGAGTGAGAAAAGGAGGGAGAGAAGAAGGAGACTGAGTGGAAGAGAGTGAAAGTTGAGCTTAGAAATAAGGCATGGGGCTTATGTCTCCACACTGGCACTTACAGAATTGGGGCACAAATACACGTCTCTCCTACTCATCTCTTTAGTCGTGGTTGCTGATTGAGGGCGCTGGCATGAAGATGAGCTGTAATCAACTCCCCATCACAACAGCAGCCATCTCACACTGTCACACTGCCAGAGGTGCAAGGAGATCCTGCAACCGAGTGACAAGTGAGTTTTTGCAGAGCAGATTACATTCATGCTCACGTCAGTGTTTCAGCTTGTTTGCATTGCAAGCACATCAGTAGGACTTCCAACGGCATCTGAATATGAGACGAGTAATGATTTGTTCCATTAGGCAATGGTGGACAGACTGGAGCATAGTAACTTCCCTTCCCTGGGATAGAGCTGGTTCCCCTTATATTTATCGTGATGTCCACTGCAAATGATTTTATACAAGGGTGAAATGATTGAATTGAAAATACACTATAATGTATCTCTCTCCCGCCTCTCTCTCTCTCTGAATCAGAAAAGAAAAAAGAATCCTCGGTCTGACTTGGTCCAGGGGGAACCCTCATGTTCTCTTGTCAGGTTCTGTTCCACTGATTCTCTCACTGACCCTGCACTGTCCTCATGTCAGGCCCAAAGCACACATACAGACCCCAGTGAACAAAGCTGTGGCTAGCAAAGCATGAAGTGAAAAAAAGAAAACAGTGACAATGAACACAGCAGATAAAGCAGCTTGATCAGGTACCAGTGTCACTGATCACTGGACAGAAATAGATGCAACAACAGAGTGCGCCGAGCAGCTGCGGACGAGGGCTGGAAATCTTACTGGAGTGTAACGTCAAAGCAGACCATTCAGGGCTACACCACTGAACTGAACAGATAAAGATTACCTAAAAAAAACATAAAAGAGATAACCTCTCAGCACCTTTTAGTAGGGCGACTACTCTCTCTGCATCATCCACCAAACCCCAAATGTGTAGTACCCATAGGCTGTAAAGAAAATATGGACACAGCGAGCCCCATCGGTTTCTACAAACTGTTTTGAAGATGCTTTTTTGACAAATCGAAATCTGCCATCTTTGAACCAGTCCCGAAATGCCAGCGGAAACGACTGTAGCAGATCTTCACTCCGTAGAAGCAGTAGAAACGTACC
This sequence comes from Nannobrachium achirus, assembly GCF_963921795.1. Lineage (NCBI taxonomy): Eukaryota > Metazoa > Chordata > Actinopteri > Myctophiformes > Myctophidae > Nannobrachium > Nannobrachium achirus. The sequence goes on from NC_137817.1 coordinate 34,480,893, forward strand.
CTAACCCTACCATATTTTATATAACCATGTATCATGATGATTTAAAAAATACTTTCAACTACTGATAGAAAACATAAAAGTGTTTATGAAAATGTTATCCAATGTCTCTTATCCAATTGCGACCGGTAGAAGGTGAAATAGCGACATACAGATGTGCCATTTAAAAACGTCACACGTCCTGCCATTGGCACGACAGTAGATTTACAGGGGATTTACAGAACATTGAGCTTGTAGATCAGATATTTTTGCTATTTTTATGACTTTCTCGGAATTCGAAGTTTAAATCTAACTATGAAGGTGGATTCTGCTTTTCAACAATGGAGTGGTTTCTTGCCATTTGCAAGTCTCTGCAAAAATACGCTCCATTCCAATACAATTTTGAAAGGCAAAACAGTGAATGAAACCTGTGGAAAAAAATGCATTTGCAGGACATTTTCAGGAATAGAGCAGTAAATACTGAAGAGTTGAAACGGCACATCTATAGGCTATAGGCCATTAATAGGAACTGCATGCTGTAAGAGAACCCGGAAAAGAGCTTCAATTCCAGCAACGAGGGATTGCCCCTTGGTGACCCGACCACAACAGCTTACTAATCATATTGCAGCACCCAGGGTCACACAGCACAGTTTAATTTAGTCTCCAGTGGCTTTCTCAACTGTGAGGTAATCTCTATGTATGGAAGGAGATCAAGGGCTTTAAAAGGCCACTTGCAGATGAGCCCCATTGGGCAGTGCCTACCCTACCACTGTCCATCAAGTGGCATCACTCACAAGTAACATGTGGGCATGTAGCCCAGTGAGTTTGGGAGCTAGTATTCATAGCAGGCAGCCTAATTAATCTACAGATAGGTCTGCATGCCACACAGCAGGGTGTGGGAGTCCAGAGGAGTTTCCATAGAGATGTCCTGGCCAGGCAGCTTTGCCTATTTTCCAGCAGACTGCACTCTCCTCGCCAAACGGAGGAGCATAAACAGAGTTTAGAGTGCGAGAAGCAACTGGTGCAGCATCTGGCTCACACGTTTACATGCAAGGGACACGATTAATGGAGTGGATTAGCATATCTATGTGGGGACCTCAGAAGTGTGCATTCTAATGACATCCACAGCCAACACTGCCAAGACAAACTAACTCCCCTCCTCTTCTTCTGGGCCGACAGCGGAAGGAAGGAGAGAGTCATCCTGACAACAGCAGAGAGGCAGAGGGAAAAAGGCTGGTCAATGATGTCAGCTGTCTGGAATAGTTTCAGTGTTGACATCATGACATTCACCTCAACAGAGACGAAGCAGAGGGAACCTAATGTATGCCCGGAACCACTATAAAATGGTGACAGCACTGCGCCTTAACAATTCATACTGAGGTCATCAGTTTAGAAAGACACTCACTCACTCACTCCCTCACAACCCGTAATAAAGGTTTGAGAATGTATTTATCTTGCAATCTTATCTGAGCAGCAAGGTTGGCAACAAGGTGAGGCAGTTGTAACACCGTCACTGACAGCTGGTTTACAGGGCCGTCAGGTGTCTCTGTTGCCAACAAAACCAACATTTCACTCAACAATTACTGTAGTACGCAAGAATGGATTCAACAAGAGCACAATGATTATCCTTTATACTGTCCTTACCATAAGAAGGCAAGGTGTTCTATAAAAATATAAATAAAAAAGAAGAATTATTGTATTTTTTGTTGTAAGACCTTTATCTGCATCCTTTCTGACTGGTGATAGATACATGCACGGCCCAGCATAATGTCCCCCCCAAACACACACGCACACACGCACGCAACATCATGATACCGCGGCTCATTGGCTAAGATGCCATAGTCTGAGAGGACATTGAGGCTCATTGGCTATTGGGCCAGCCAATGAGGAGAAAGTCACAAGAAATGAGCCAATGAGGAGAAAGTCACAGGAAAATGCAAATGATGGAGAAAACATCTTGGGTTAGGAGGAGATGTAGAACCAGGTCTATACAACCTGATAAAAAGGAAAGAAACTGCATAAAGATTTTGCTCAGTCACAGTGGAATATGACTTCCGCAGGTCCACGACTTCTGCCTTGAGCTGCTGTCAGTTTGCCAGACATGACTATCATTACTATCAGGACAGAGAAGCTTTATACGGTACAATAGACTCATAGACACCTGTAGGTTTGTAGTTATTACTAGACCTTGAAACGACCACGTGTAATGATGTCAGGAAAGCCACATAAACACTCACGCAGAAGAGCCAGAATATGTTTCTACGCCATACTGTATGTTAATCATAATGTCTACATTGTGTACAAACGGCAAACATGCTCTACAGTACACACTGTACCTTTAACATTCCCCTCACCGTTGACAACCTCTATGCTTGAATACTCGACTGAGCTTTCAAAAGCCTGTCTACATTATTGAATAGCATGGGTTTGAAATGAAATGGTAAAGCATCCCCAACGGCTCTAGCTTTCCCCCCACACAACTGGTTATCCAACTGCTTCCTCTACAATTCAGGTCTTCAATTATCCATCAATCAGGTGCTCAGCATTTTCTTGCATGCTTGCAGCAAAACAGACGTTATACAGGCGCGCACATTCAGAGGGAAATTGAACGCAAGCCACTGCATGGGCATTCACAATCGAACTTCTCATTATAAGCTCAAGAGGTGAGTTAGATAGGTTGAATACAGTATAGTGATTCAGATACGTGAGTTTGGTATACACACGCACACGTGTGTGTGAGAGGGAGAGAGAGAGAGAGTAAATGTTTACTTACTCACACACACACACACACACACACACACACACACACACACACACACACACACACACACACACACACACACACACACACACACACACACACACTGTATGAGTTTATACACCGACAGTGAAATAAAATGAATGATGGCGATGCCACCCCACCCTGTTGGTAACTGGGTCAGGAACATAAACATGTTTAAACAGGAGCTGGATCTTCAGTGTTGCTTCCATAGACAAGATGCAGAGTGACACTAAGGATACAAGCCTGCACTGAAATATGGATGCAATGGGACAGAGTCCATATTCCCAGTACCCAGGAATGATGACTCTCTCTCTCTCTCTCTCTCTCTCTCTGTGTTTGTGTGTGTGTGGGGGGGGGGGGGGGGGGGGGATCATGTGAGGAACTTCTTCATATGAGAGTGGATTAGGTGACCATTACGATGAGACTAAAAAACGCTAAAAAACTAAACAAGCCTTCCAGATCTTATATTATTATGACCGTACCGTAGGTTGCAGTCTATGAAAACCAGCACATCTTGTCCGTATCTCTGTCACGCCTGACACTGTGGTTCCTCTGACACATCACTGTGACACATCCATATACAGTATGGGTATTCCCCAGAATCCCTTTTATGCCCATATATGGAGATCCCTGATGTCCGATCGGTGGCAGAGATATGAGTAGGGCAAAAGTGTGACGTGACGTGTAGCGGACAGACTGACATACAGAATGACAGCCGGTGGATAGTAACTGCGACCTGAAGGTCGCAAAAAGGGATTGTATGTATGATGTCAGATGTGATAAACGTCATAGGATTTTCACATAACGAATAACTGAGTAAGCATGTTTGGGGTCTCACAGCATAACTCCATGGATCTCCATATATGGGTACCAGCTGGTCTCCATATATGGGTAACTGGTCCGATATACATCACTGGCCAGATGGCCAAGACATGACGCGACCTCGAGTTCGCTTGTCACCCTGAGGCGTCTCACTAGTATTATAAATATCGAAATTAGAAATGTTACCAACTTATATGTCCCCCTAAAGATTGGCATTCTGAACATTTTGTGCACCTCAGAAAATGTGTGGCTCCAACGGTTTAGAAGATGTTGGAAGTTCTGATCATTTTTAAAAGGGCGTGGTCATTTTGGGGAATTTCGTCCCGGATAGAGAAATTCTCTTCCTTGGGGTCATATTAGCCAAGAACAGTTGAGATATTCTCTCCTAAATTAGGTGCATACATATCTAAGCCAGGTCCTATACTTAAAGGAGTAGTGTATATTGCAGCTCTAATTGCACTACACTGAAAACACTTTCTACATGTTCTGCATTATTATTGGACCATCTTTATTCCGAGTATACAGGCACACCCAAAATTCATTAATTTGACACAGTAAAATCCCCTGCGTTAATTTTAGTCTATAGTGTAAAAACTGACCTAGACCTGTGCGTATTTGGGTAAATCTTTATACTCTCAATTAACACTGTATATTACTGTGTATACATTGTCCTATTGCCAATCTGCAATAAATAAAATAATACCAACATGAGCATTAATATTTAATAAATGTGTACGGTCATAAAACATGAACTGACAATTTAATTATATGCCACTGCATTTGATGAATAGCACTGGAGTTCATGCATCTAATCTTGCATTTAACAATGAAATCAATAATAGCATTAATCAGGTTCTAGCATCACTACACAGTGTGAGGTACACATACAAACAGGGAAGGAGGTGCAATGAGATAGCAGGTGCACAAGAGAAAGAAAATCTGTCTTGCATGCGACACAGTAAAATCTTCACTGCTCACCTTAACTTTGCTCAATCAAGACTTTAATTTGGCACAGAGAGAGAGAGAGAGAGAGAGAGAGAGAGAGAGAGAGAGAGAGAGAGAGAGAGAGAGAGAGAAAATGGTGCTGGCTTGTTTGTTAAAGGACTTACTCATCCTGGTGATTCTTAATAAATGTAATTTGTTGTCTATGTGTCAAAGCTGAACACACACACACACACACACACACACACACACACACACACACACGCATGCACGCACGCACACGCAAACGCGCACACACACACACACACACACACACACACACACACACACACACACACACACACACCAACAACAAATAGACTGGGTGGAAGTGACACGCCTGAAACAAACAGTGGAGGTTACACAAAGCTTGTTTAACTGTGTGCTTAAACGGCAGAATAGCCAACACTAAAACCAAAGTCCACTGAGGAAATGTCCCAAAGCATATAGTGTAGACAATCTTGGAATGTCACTGACTATGGGTTACATTTCCAACACTGCACACTTCACAAAATTGCTTGTGAGCCTTTGAAAATGGCGAGTAAATGTGCTATACTATAACACTGCTTCCTCCAATAATCCATTCTAATCATCTTCCTCAGCTATGGGAATGCTGAGGTAGGAGAGAAAATAATACCTCTATCCTCACATATCTCCCAAAATAGTCTAAGATGTATGAAATGTCAGATTAGCTCCAATTCTCAGCAGCCAGCTTTCAAAGAGGGGTAATAAATGGATGGGAAATGCACAGTTTGTCTAAGGTATTTATAAATCACTCTCTACACATACTCCGCCCCTGTATGGCAGATTTACATTTTTATGAGTTTTAACATAATCTGGAATAGCAGATGTTTGAGATTCCACAGTAGCATACTGTACTACAGGCCACACTAGGCCATCTACACTTTGAAATATGTCTAATTTTGATGTAGTCTGGGACCTTCCCTTGCTTTCAGCAGGTGATATGGGGCCATACATTTGTAGGCCCCCCTGCTGAAGCTGAATCTGTCGGCAATTCCTATTACAACGTGTAGAGGCTAGCCTACAAGTGGGGCCAGGAAGCAAGCCGCGCTTTACCAAATAAAATGTAGTGGGCGGGACTTACATGTGTGTGTTCCCACTAACATCTTCCCCCTAGAAACCAGGGGCATCTAACCATGTCTTATCACCTGTAGGGCTCTAGACTGCATTACTCTCACATTACACAATGTAGATTATAACATACCGTAATATTTTCAGTCCAAAGTAAAAGAGAACGTGAGTTCCGAGTTTAAAGTTGATCGGTCACGTGGTTCTCGAGATGTGAGGTGTGAACTACAGGCGCACACACAGACGGACAAACCGAGATTTAGCACATTTATAGGATGGTCCATTATTTGTTTTGACTTGGTCTTAACTGCTGTAATTTCTTTAATATGTTTATACAATGAAAATATTTATATATTTTGGAGGTGTTGTTAATAGAAGTAGTCTATACAAAGTAGATACTCTGAGGAGTGTATTAAAGAATCATTCTTCCTATTAATTATAAATATTAAACAACGTTTTAAAACATTTCAGAAATTACATTCTCAAATTAATTTGTATAACAACCCTCACACAAACAAATGGGGCAGAAAATAAACAAAGTAACTTCCTTGACCCTATAACCAAACACAACTGGTCCAGGGCAAGGGGAATGTTCAAAAGGTGCTTTCCAATTAGGCATTAATTCGTCACACAACCTCCCACTTTAATTAAATGTACCACATCAAATGGAGATGTGAAATATGAGGTTATTAATGTGATGACCGATAATGAGTGCCTGCCAAGTGGGGGCCTCCTCGCCCAGCAAAAGCCCGTGCCCTCTGAAAGCTGGTGGCATCACGGCTTAGCCCTAATCCCTCTGCCCGTCAGAAAGACACATTTTCCTAATTGCCTTTTAACTTATATGAAATTAGCACCTACCTAAGTCAAATTATCGTGGTGCGATGTGGATAATGGGCTGGTGGGGGGGCGGTGGTGGTAAGAGCAGCGATAGGCTGGTTTGTGAGCTCATTAATTACTGTGTTGCCAGGGATGGCACTAGGGAAAGGAGAGCTCCAGAGTAGGGATGCCAGGATAGGGGGCTCTCATGAGGACGATCCGCGGGCATTAACTCTCTCCTCCAAGGCTTATCCACACAATGCTCTAGGCTTTGCCAGGGGAAAAGAATACTGAAGAGGATTCTGTGTGTATTTTGTAGAAATATGGCGACACAATAAAGTCTACTGGGCTGTTAGAAAGTGGTCCTGGTGATATTAACATTGGCATTACTGAGGTGATCTCTGCAGGATATAGTATTAGTTTTAGTCACAGGTTCTACCCATAAAGCCATAATGTAAAGCCATTTGGAGTGGATCATTGGCCAAATAAACAGCTTTCAAATGAAAGAAGATGGACAGACTGCTAGTAACAGATTGAGATTAAGGTTTTTACATAATTTAGGATTATGATTAAAGTGGGAATTATCATGCAGTCTTCAACTAAGGTACCGGGTCTGGGTTTAAGGCATGTCTCAGAGGCATAGGGTACCTTCTCACAGCAGAAGATTCCATGACAAAGGAGATGCAGCAACCTTAGCTTCTTCTAGTGGTTAAATCTTTCCATAAAGTTTGACCTAGATCCTGTGACTGAGTGTCATGTGAAATTCTATGACAGATGGTGAAATATCTTTAGCCATTCATCATAAACAGTTGGCCACCACATAAATCACCAGTTAATTTGTTTTGAACTGTCTCATATGCTGCTAATGCATTTTCTGACACATTCTGTGTATTTCTGTTAGTACAACCATTTCACATGAGTCATTAGAATATCTGTTTGTTTGTGTCAATTCTCTCTCTCTCTCTCTCCCTCTCTCCCTCTCTCTCCCTCTCTCTCTCTCTCTCTCACTACCACACTTGATGAAAATCAAGCGCGCCACTTCCACTTCCATTTTACCTTTCTGCCGTTGTATAACTTAGTCATACTGGGAATCTAATTAGTTTAAACCCATCTAGCTACTATAGCTGTTTAACAGACAAAACATATTTTTGTGAAATTACATACATGACTACTTCCTGACAGAACCTGTAGCATTCAGAGTTCGAGACTAGTGTCAGCACAAAATGAAAAAGATAGTTGTAATATAAGCACTATTAGTAAACAGTGAAAATGTATAGGTTCCGGACGGAACCATGTTTATTTAATACCGGAGGACAAGGTCCCCCTATGGGATAACAGCGCCATCTGGCGGTGCAACAGAGTAAAACTCATCTACTCCCGTACGAAAAATGTAATTTGTCGGAAGGGCTGTCAATCACAAAACGAGGGCACCGCCCCCGAGTGTATATAAGCCCCCTGGGCTATCATGACTTCCTCTAAAGCCGCACCTCTGCGCCCGCAACTAGCGAACCGAGGGGCTTTATTCGGGGGACCTTGTCCTCCGGTATTAAATAAACATGGTTCCGTCCGGAACCTATACGTTTATTGTCGGTTCATGGCTTCTCCCCGAGAAGCCATGAACCGACAAGACTGTCGTGTACACCGACCACCCCCGGAAGGAGGTCTCGTCAACCGACGTGACCCCTCTCAGGACTGGTCTGACCCAGACCCACAGGGCCTGGGCGTGTTTAGACAGAAAAGAGACCCTGATAGACCGAGGCCTGCCTTATGCACTAAGGGCAGACACAGGTCCGCCTTATAATACTACAGTAATATAAGGGAAAGACTCAGGGTCCCCCCCCAGGTATCCTAGAGACAGTAGCATGCTGTCCCAGGAAGGGGAGAGAGCCGCCCCACTACATAGTAGGCAGGGCAGCAGCACCTAGAACCGTATGCGCCATAGCAGAAGGCGCAACGTCCAGGTGATAGTAGGTCGCAAAGGTGGACGGCGAAGACCAATTCGCCGCCGCACAAATCTCCTCAATGGAGACACCTTTGGACAAAGCCCAAGAGGTAGACACACCCCTAGTACTGTGGGCCTTAAGTGCTTCCGGCACTTCAGACCCAGCCCGGGTGTAAGCCAACCTAATAGCATCCACAATCCATCTCGACAGAGTGGGTTTGGACACCGCTTTTCGCTGACGGGCATTCATGACCACGAAAAGCTGAGAAGTAGACCTGCTGTCCACCGTCTTGTCACAGTAGGCCTTCAGGGCCCTAACTGGACAAAGACAATGAAGACGCCTATCCTCCTCCGATGCAAACGGAGGAGGATGGAAAGCCGTCAAAACAACAGGTTCCTTCGGGACCACTCGGTTCTTAGGAATAAAACTCAATTGAGGTTTAAGAAGAACCTTGGAGTCATTATTGAGAAACCTCATACAATCAGGGCTCACAGAGAGCGCCTGAAGGTCGCTCACACGCTTAGCCGTAGACAAGGCAAGCAAAAGAGCTGTCTTGAAACTTAAATGTTTCAAAGAGGTCCTCCCAATCGGTTCAAAGGGTGCCTTGCAAAGGCCCTCAAGAACCACTTGTAGATCCCAAGCAGGGAACAAAATTCTAGTCACAGGTCTTAAACGGTCGACACCGTGTATGAACTTGACCACCTCAGGGAATTTAGATAGGCCCATGCCTGACACCCCCAGGTGACAGGCATCAATAGCCGCTAAATAAGCCCTAAGCGTACTAACGCCTTCTGGGCTGGAGCCAAGTGAGCCACCACAGGTGGCTCCTGTAGCTCACACCAGTCCAAGAAAGCATTCCACCTTCCATCATATACCACCCTAGTGGAGGGGGCTTTAGCACTCTGAAAAGTAGCTACAACCGCCATTGAGAAGCCTGCGGCTAGCAGGTTCTCCCTCTCACAGGCCAAAACCACAGGTCTAGGGCCTGGGGGTCGGGATGGAAGATATCGTCCCCCGCCTGGCGCAGCAGGTCCCTATGCAAGGGGAGCTGCCAGAGGGACCGGTAGAGCAGTGGGGTGATCAGAGACCTCCACACTCCCCTGGACGGTGCCACGAGAAGAACCTCCAGGTTGGAACTCCTGATCCTCTCCAGTGTGGGAAGGATCAGTTCCAGCGGTTGGAACGCATAGAGACGGCCTTCCGGCCACTCGTGTGCGAACGCATCCACCCCCAGAGGCGAAGGTCCCCTCACTGAGAAGTAGAGGGGGCACTTCGCGTTCTCCTGGGAAGCAAAGAGATCGAACCGAGGTTGACCGAACCTGGAGAAGATCTGTCTCACCACCGCATGGTGGAGAGACCAATCCTCGTAGCGAGGCTCCCCCCTGGACAACAGATCGGCGCCGCCGTTCTGAAGGCCTGGAACATGGGAGGCTCTGAAGGACCTCAGGCGCGGTACGCACCAGAGAGTCATCTCGCGCGCCAGCTGATCCAGCGTGCGCGAGGAGAGGCCGCCTTGTTTGTTGAGAAAGTACAAGGCTGCCATGTCGTCCGTCCTGACCAGGACATGACAACCCCGGAGAAACGGTTCGAAATACTTGAGAGCCAAGTAGATCGCCATTAACTCCAGATAACTGATGTGGTACTCCAACGTGGCCGGGGTCCACAGACCCCTGGCTGAGCGCCCCTCGTGGGTGGCGTCCCAGCCCGAGCGGCTGGCGTCTGTGGTGATCACCTTGCGTGACACCACCACGCCTATGGAGACTCCACTCATTAACAACGCCTGGTCCCGCCATGGGACTAGCGCGTCCATGCAGGCCTGGCTGACCACCACTTCCCTGCACCCTTGCAGGGGAGGAATCCTGAGCGTCAGTGTCCACCGCCAGAACGGTCTCATATGAAACCTGCCCAGGCGAAGAAGTTGCACTGCTGAAGCCATCAGCCCTGCCAACTTCATACACTCCTTGTAACTGACCACTTGGTCCAATTGAAAGGAGCGAAGACACGTCAGGAACCTGTCCACCCCCTCCAGAGAGAGGCGGGCAGACATCGTGGTCGAATCCAGAGGTATCCCCAAGAAGGAGATCTGCTGGGAGGGCGTCAACATACTTTTGCCAAAAAGACGTTGAAAACCCAAGGCCTTCAGGTGGGCCAACACCAAGTTGGTGTGATATCCCTAATCCAGAAGGGATGCAGCCCCCCCCCCCTTTTTTCCGAACCAGGAAAAATTCAAGTCCAGAAACCAAGCTGGTTCAGGTCTCGCAAGAGCTCTACTACAGCACCATTGCATAGTACCGAGCTTATTTCCTCACTCAGAGCCCCTGCTTACAAGCGCAGGCTCGAGTGTAAATACCCCAGCTGGAAGCGGGGGTGGTTCAAGAAATGCAATCTAAGGCCACGTGTTACTGACGTAACACCCATTGCTCGGATTGCACAGTCTCCAATGTTTATCAGAATACCATCAAGGGTATTAAATAAACAAGGGTTCCGTTCGGAACCTAACCGTTTCACACAACGTGCTAACGTGCTGTGAAACGAGGGAGAAACCGTTAGGTTGCACGGGGGAGAAGGAACGTTGGGGATTAGCACTTCCGTATCCGGGAAGTTCCCTTCCTTATCCGGTGACGGCCGCGCCAACGGACGTGACGTCAACATGTTGAACGGTGGTGGAAAGAGAAACAGAAAAAGCATTCTGCGATATACGGTTCGTTACGTAAAAACATTTACCCCAGCACGGGGAAGAACGTGTAAACGTTTAAACCAGATCTGAGGCCTTTAATAGTTCCTTGCAGGGAAAATTAGGCCAACTCATAATCCCACACACCGATAGTGAAACACTTCCTATCCTGCACTAGAATCGACACTACAGTGCCGTTTAGTGTAGGCAGAGGAAAATTGCACATAGGAGAAACCGCACCACTGTGAACCGCAGTTAACATGGGTGGGAACCTCAGCATGTCTGCAACCCATTCTGATTGTAACCTGTCTGCATGACTGCATGACTGGGAAATCTGTTATCGTGAGTGAGTAGAGAGCCCTGCATGGGCTTCATTACACTGAGTGGTTGCAAGCGATAAGAGGTTGTCCGTGCAAGTGTAGGAGTGAGCAGGCCACGCTTGCTCAAAACACTTTTTTTTTTTTTTTTTTTAAGACTTTGGGGACAAGGGAGGCAGTAACCATTTTCATTATCCCTGCATGGAATAAGGAAAATAAATATTAGCGCCTGGGGGAAGGAGGTCCCTGTGTAGTCAGGGACCCCTGTACCCACAGTCCAAGGTCATTTACGCCACCTCATCCCACAGGTTCTGTGGGAGGAGTCCGGCTCGGCGTCCCTGAAGAGTGTTAAGATGCTGTACACAACACTCCATACTCCTGTTCTGAACTGAACTCGGCACGACAGTGCCGCTCAGTGGAGACAGAGGAGAATAGCACAGAAGAGAAGCTTTGTTATTGTGACTAATAGCAAAACAGTGGAGCCCATTGCAAACCAGGGAAAAACCTTTTAATTGTCACCAGTCTGCAGGACTGGGACAATAAGTAATCCTTTGAGTGAATAAAGAACCCTGCATGGGTCTCTATACACTGACTGGCTGTAAGCAGAGAGGAGGGTCCTTTGTGCTAGGGACTGAGAGGTAGGTAAACAAAAGTTTTGTTTCGACTACCATACTCTTACTGATGACATGGGAAAAAAACTACTGGGCAACAGAGATTTTCATTCTCCCCTGCGTGGGACAGAACTCAAACGTCTGCATTCGGGGGGAGGAGGACCGTGTGCCGTCACGGAACCCAGACCCCGTGGAGGGCTAGGCCCTCAACCCTATGTCATCTAACACACCCACTTCCCACAAGCCTTGTGGGGAGAGCTGTGTTCAGTGCGCTTGGGCGCAAGTAAGTGGTCTCCTTGAGCCCCACCATGTGGAAAAAACCACAGTCCGGGTGCCGCAGACCCAGGCCCCCTTCCACTGGCACAGTGGAGGGGAGAGCGGGATGTACTGGGGCGCCGCCGACCCATTCCCCTCCTTCTGCATGGAGGAGGGGAGAGAGGGGGTAGAGGCGGAGGTGGGCGGAAGGATGCAGGGTCCTCGTGGAACCGAGGACTTGCAAGACTCACTTGTAGGAGGAATACTGGGAGAAGAGCCTTCAACCAAATTCCATCCCTCCTCATCCTCACTCTCAAATTCATCCCCGCTTTTAACAGCGTTGTTCGGAGGCGTGCCACCAGAACATAAGCGTGCCAGGAAGATCCGGGCTCAGCCAGCATGGCCGAGAACGAAAAATCCAAGGGGAAGGAGGAGGAAGTCGCCGTTAGTCACCCCCAGCGTGGGGGCAGCCAGGCAGACCAGTAGGTTCTCTCCCCTGAATAAACGGCGCCAGCCGTACCAGGGAGAGAGGGCGGGAACCGGCGTTGCCGCTCGCCGCCCCCGGCGTGGGAGCGGCCAGGCGGGGTCCCTCGAAGTTGCAGACGCCAGCCGTAGGGCACCAGCGGCGCGCTGGAGCCCCCAATAGGCGTCGTGGCTGCAGGCGGGAACCGGAGCCGCCGCTAGCCGCCCCCGGCGTGGAAGCGGCCGGGCGGGGTCCCTCGAAGTTGCAGACGCCAGCCCTAGGGCACCAGCGGCGCGCTGGAGCCCCCAATAGGCGTCGTGGCTGCAGGCGGGAACCGGAGCCGCCGCTAGTCGCCCCCGGCGTGGGAGCGGCCGGGCGGACTAGCAGGCTCTCCTCCCTGGAACGGCGGAGCCGAACCGGCGGGAGAGAGGGCGAGGGCCGGCGTGTGGTCCCGTGAAGTTGCAGAACGCCAGCCGTAGGGCCCCAGCGGCGCGCTGGAGCCCCCGATAGGCGTAGTGGCTGCAGGTTGCGGCCCGGGGCGGGAAGCAGCGCTGTGGCGTACAGCGCCGCGAGCCCCGGAGGCAGAAACAACGTGGCGTCGTGGCTGCAGGCGGGAAAAAACCACGCCGCTAGCCGCCCCCGGCGTGGGAGCGGCCGGGCGGGATAGCAGGTTCTCCTCCCTGGGACGGCGGCCAGCCGAACCGGCGGGAGAGAGGGCGAGAACCAGCAAGTAGTCCCGTGACGTTGCAGCCGTCCGCCGTAGGGCACCAGCGGCGCGCTGGAGCCCCCTATAGGCGTAGTGGCTGCAGGCTGTGGCCCGGGGCGAGAAGCAGCGCTGTGGCGTACAGCGCCGCGAGCCCCGGAGGCAGCAAAGTCCGGTGGAGGGAAAAAACCAGGCAGGCCACAAGGCTAGTGGAGGCTAAGTGAAGGAAGCACAAACAGCGGGCACCGCTGCGTGCCCACAAACCTGCCAGGAGAGGCCCGTAGCCCTGGTCGGTGAGACCAGGGCGGCGGGGACAATACGAGAAACCACCGGACAAACAGTGGAAAGTCCTAGCCAGCTAGAAGTAAAGACAATAGCGACACCCAAGCTAGGGCGCGCTAGCATGAGGCTACCAAACAAAGGAACGAGCAAGCAAGGCACTTGCTAACACTCGAAAGACTCACCACATGAAGCAGCCTGCGGGATCATCGAAGGAAATTCCGAGGGTGGGTGTCCTCACCAGCGATAAGTCTCCAGCATCCAGCACACTTCCATGGGAACAAGGATAGCAGCATGCTAGCCGAGGGCCGTGGAACGTCGATAGCTCGAAGCTAGGCTAAGCTACAAGAGGCTATCGGACAATAACAAGCTCAGAGAAGAAGCTGGAAACTTACAGCGAGGAAACAGGTGAGAACGCCGAAACTGTTGAAGAGAGAAGAACTGAAGAATAAAGACGTACAGGAGATATTCTATAAAGGCCAGTGGCCGACTTCCTAGCCGTCGCTTTAGGCTAAAACTTTACAGAATTAAATATATGGCTGAGTTCGCGACACTCTAGTTGCAGGAGCAGAGGTGCGGAAGAGGAAGTCATGATAGCCCAGGGGGCTTATATACACTCGGGGGCGGTGCCCTCGTTTTGTGATTGACAGCCCTTCCGACAAATGACATTTTTCGTACGGGAGTAGATGAGTTTTACTCTGTTGCACCGCCAGATGGCGCTGTTATCCCATAGGGGGACCTTGTCTGGAGGTATGACAATAAACACTACATCAGTACTACTCTGTAACTCTTGGCTCATCATATTATCTGTCACGGTTTCCTTCATCCCCATGGCAACCACTTTTCTCCTTATCCTGATCACTATAAGTTGACCTTGATATAAACCTGTGCCCAAGGGACCACTCGTACCTTTATGCTACTGTAGATTCCGAAGACAGACTCCATTTCTAATAATAGCCAATTATTCTAAAAAAAAGACATCAATGTGTGAATATTTTTGGTGTCTCAAGATGAATGATGTGCAGAGTGGAGGGGAAAAAAAGAAGCGGCATGACAGGAACAATTTAATGATAGAAAACAGAGAGGTGAACACTGAGAAATAAGCAGTGCATTCTTTGAAAAAGGTTAAACAGCTGGGCCACAAGGCTGGAAGCTTATTTTACTTGTCCACTGACACTTTAGATGTCGACTGTGTCCACAATTTTGTACTGTTAAAATGTAATATACAGAATTATGCGAAGACAAATATTTTCCTCTATGTAGTTATTTATCTGCTCTGTTTAATATGAGCAAAGCAAGTCAAGGCAGAATCCATTAGAAAGACCCCCACCCCATCTCCCCACAGCTCTGCATACATCTCATCACAGCCCTAATGATCATAAATGCAAAACAAGACATCTCCCAAGCACTTAACTCAATGCATCAAAGTTAAAGCTGTGATCCATGATAGGTGTCAAAGACAGTGTTCCTTTTATATTCTCTCATTAGCCATTCTGCTGATAGCACCCAGCTTCGACACTATCAATTATTATTAGTTGGGTAAATAGGTTTCTAATAATGATGAACTATATTCTGCATGTGTAATGAGGGGAGTATGACTGTGCATAGAAAGGATCCTGTTGTGAAGGAAAAGCTGGAGAGATTTATATGGAAGTGAGCTACATTGAATTTAAACCATGCATGTGTTTGGTGAAATATTCAAAGAAAAAAAATATCACAAAGCATTTTGTTAGGGTTCAAAGAATATTTAAAACCTTGTGCAGAGGAAATATTGGCCAAGGTGACCACAACTTGTGATATCCTACTGTATATCAATTTTATAGAGCTCTTGGGTTTCCAGGTTGGCTAATTAAATCTGACCTAAGGAACATGGGGTCTGATAGTCAACCTTTGGCCTAGACTGGCCTCACTTGGCACCGTTCCGTCCATTAAACCAAATGAACCATCAGTATATTAGATAATAGATACAGCCCATAAGAGAAAATTTGTGTTAAAATAAAAGCTCACAACGTGTTGCGATGCAACACATTGGGAGCTTGTAGATCCACTATTTTCAAATTGATTGAAACTGGGGATCCCCTAGAACCCCCTCAAGAACCCCTGGGGGTCCCCGGACCCAACTTTGACAACCATCACTGTAAGATATATCGTGATGGCTGATGTGTAGTACGATGACTTACTGTGCTGTACATGCTTTGGTCAAGGTTCATATTTATCGGCAGCGCAATTGATAGGTTCAAAAGTTTGACACAGGGTGGCGCAGTCAGTAGCGCTGTCGCCTCACAGCTAGGAGGTCCCAGGTCTGATTCCCGCCGGGGACGCTGTGGGCGCAAAGGAGAGACATCAGTGCCCATACCCTAGGTTGGGTTGGGTTGGCGAAAAGGCCTTTGTGTGTAAAGTTTGCATGTTCTCCCCGTGTCTCCCCCTGGCCAGCCGGGGCGCCTGAGGGAATTTATAAAACTTGCACATTGTCACTGGAATATTGCTGACACAGGCACATCAAGGCGGCCACACCATTGGCCATGGTGTTATTGGTTTAGGCTCACAATCATCACTTATGGAATGCATGCCATCAATGGAAAAAAGAGGGGAAGTATACTTGAAACGCAGGACAACGTTTCAAGCCAACTCATGTCTTCATCGGGTCGAACCTGATGAAGACTGATCTTGCCACCGATGGGTTATGTTGTTAGAACTAGAATAGAAAACAACCGATCTGGGTAATTATCATCCATATGCGCCTGTCAAAATTGATTGATTGAGTTTGGTGTGATATTCCAATATCAGCATGCATTCTAGTGGCTCTAGGGCTGTCACAACAATGCAAAGCTCAATATGTTCATAAGATAAATGCCTAATATTCAGATGCATGAAGCAAAGGTTATTTTGTGGTAATGTAGAACTGGTCTGATCTGGCACGATGAAGCAAACAATTTTTGGATACCAAGCATTTCGATCTACAACCATATCTCCACGACCAGTCAGTGTGATGAACACAATAGTTTAACCTAATCCAACTGTATATGATGACCCTGAAACAGTAATGACTCAGGCAGGGTGGAGAATTCACATGGAGGTAAACACTACGGGATGCTTTCTTGCTGAGAAGTACACATTCATGACAGCTTAATCACCACATTACAGAGACAAGACACCCACACCCACCTTCTCTCAGACAGGAAGAGCTATAAGACCGGGGGAAAACAAATGCTCTGCCGTCGTGTTTACATACTGTATAACCATTCTCCTCAACCCAAGAATTATAATCACCCCCATTTAAATGTGTGGGTGTTGTATGTGAAGTAGTCTGATTCCAGCAACACAAGTTAATGTACCCCTCGGAACTATTAAAGTCCATAAAGACACACAAGGGCTCCATATGAAAAAGTCAACGGTGTTGACTAGATGTCAATTATGCACTGCCAGTCATAATTATACCCACAGCACTGACCCATGTGTACAGTACACCAATTAAAGATCAAATTGTCATGCACTAGACACGAGTATTACTCAGGAGCAAAACACAGAGGTGAGGTTACTTTCCAGCAAAGCATCCGCTTTTGATGTGGCAAATTACAACTTAAAGCTGGTTAATAGAATACAGTATACAGTATATGTATCTTTTCTGAGGCAAATCATTCGCTCTTCAGAGGCGAGATTAAGAGAACACTCAGGAAACAAGAAGTACAAAAATAAAGGAAGGTTGTTGAGAAAGAAACTAGAAGCAGTGCTCTTCCGAGCACAGGTTTCCGCCAGGTCAGGTAGGTTATTGTGGCCTCCTGGTGGCGCTATAATAGGCCAATGTTCCACTTGTTAGCCAAATAGGTCAGAATATGAAATATCGGACAAATCCGTCATGATCACATGACTATAGAGATACTGTACTGATTTGTGTGATTTTTGGATAAAATCTGAAGGAGTGATAATCAAAAAATGGTTTTACATAAGTCGGCCTTGTGGTGGCGCTATAAAAGGTAGATGTGATAAAAGCAGGGCAAAGGTTTTTCCTTGGCCTCTAGGGAGTGTGCATACAAAGTTTCACACTGATTAGTGGAGTTATAGGTTAAAACACAAACACAAATCGGCCTGTTATAGCACCACCATGAGGCTGATTTGAAAATTTTGAAGTGGCATTCTCTTCAAAACGGACCAATCCTGCAAATTTGGAAGCCAATCATGGCCAATCAGGATGGAATATGGAAAATCGGACAGATCCATGTTGATCACATGACTGTAGAGATACCGTCTACTGATTTGCGTGATTTTTTGATAAAATCTGTAGGAGCACTGTCAAAGTAATGTGTTTAGCAAAAATTGGCCTCATGATGGCGTTACAACAGGCCCATGTGAAAAATGTGGGGCAGAGTTTATGAATTGGCATCCAGAGAGTGTGTGTGCACAGTACAGTTTGGCCGCGACAGGGCCAACGGCGCCAGAAATTAGCTGGATGGAGGAACGGACGGACGGACGGACTGGGGGCAAAAACATAGTCTCGGCCATGCCTTTCGGCATGGCGGAGACGAAAAGGAAAGGAAAAAGAGAGAGCGACAGAGAGAGAGAGAGAGAGACAGAGAAAGAGAGAGAGAGAAAGTGTAACTCAGTAACTCAGTACTCAGTACTGTAGCTTTAAGATGTGGCTTTCCATAGGGTAAGCTCCATGGGATCTGTGACTCCAAGAGCCAAAGGTATTGAAAAGGCACACGATAGCAGTAATGAAAGAAATCGTTGCTATCGGCCAGACACATTGTATCTCCAAGTTTCAAATGTGTACGTTTTTTCGTAAAGCCCTGCTTCATCATAAAAGATTGTCGCACAAAACTAGTGAAAATAGCAGATAGCAGATCTCGCGGTGCGAGGCGTTGAGTGCTTCACCATTCACCATGAATCATTTTAAAATGATAAACAAAACGAACGGTTTTGGACATACAGGGTTTCCGCCCGACAACGACGAAATGCAATAATAATGCAATAATGCAGGTAGGGTGAGTCAGCTGGGCCCCTGGCACTTTCTCCACTGTACAGAAGCTGACCTGGATTCTCTGCTGCCTCCTCGCCACAGCAAACACGGGACCAAGGTGCTGGCATCAATAATAAATATACAGTTACTGCTGCCACAAGCCCCCGAGCAGCAAGGGCTGCGATGTCGGCTTATTAAAGTCCCTCTCCTCTGTTATTGTTTAGCCCTGAAGAAGAAAGTGGTATTATGAAAAATAGGACGACAGTGGAGCTCGCCATGCAGGGTGCAAGGCCCAGGCGCTGCTAAATTGTTACCGACCTTGGTTGGGAAATTAGGGCCCGGGCTTCTTCTATCCTGCCTGGTTCTCACAGGCTGCCACATCACTCTTGTTAACACTCTGCTTGCCCTGGTCGAGGGAAGCGTCAGACACGACGCTAAGGAGAAGTCTCTGGAGGTCCGCTGGACTGACCTACCGGACTGACCCGTGATGTTAGCGGGGTCACACTGTGGACTGACAAGGTTCTGTAACATACCTGACATACAGTAACCTCTATTGATTGACTCCATCCCGACATTCAAGGTGTCTTGACTCACATGGGAGGTCAAAGCTGCTGTGAGATTTTCTTTTTTATGTATCTTGTGTAGGTGAGAGAGAGCATGTGTGGTGGTTGCTGGTTGATGTGTTTTTTCTGGGGGAGCTGTTTATTCATGCACCCCTTCTATAATCGCCACCATAAAAGAAACAAGAGGCAGCGAAAGACAGGCAACATGGCGATAAATGACACTTCTCCCAGTGGTGTAATAACTTCCCCATCCATCAGTCAACCTCTATTCACACATGCCTCTCTCTGGCGTTCTCCTAGTTCCTGCTTTGTTCACTACAGCTTTTCCCTCTTGGGGAGAATTACAGCGATAGGCAAAGGGATTGATTGAGCCATGCCACCATTTGATGCTTATTTCACCTCAAATGAAACAGTCTTGTCTTTCGACGAGGCTCCTGGTAAAGTCAGCTCTGACAATAGCCACATGATAAATTACTAAATTGTAAGGCACTTTAATACATTCTCTCATTTCAGCAAGGTCCAATGTTTCATCCCCCCCAACAACCCCACACCAAAAAAGACCTTGAAATCAATTTGAGGTCCCCTCCCCGACTCAACTTGGCCACTGCAGCAGGGTCGGCCATGAGATCGATTTCACAATACATTCCTGTAAATGATGCCTAGCATGTTGGAGTCACTGACTCCCCGCTGAGAAAAGGGACACAACAATGGTGCCAGTGGGAGGGGTTGAAGGTTGGGAGTACAGTATAGCGTTTGGAAGGAGAGATAAAAAAAAAAAGGGGTCTGTGATGGGGATGGGAAGATAATCGTTAGCGTGATAAAAAAAAAACACTCACAACTAGAAGCAGTGCTCTTCCGAGCACAGGTCTCCACCAGGCTGTGTGTCCCGGTGGTGCTACTGTATAATAGGCCAATGTAAAAAGGGTGGCATGTGTTCTTCACCATAGATCTTTCATGGAAATCGGACGCTGCATGCATGATTTGAAGCATTGTGTTCCAAAAATGTGTTTTGCTAAACTCTACCTGCTGGTGGCGCTATAACAGGCCAATGTGAAAAAAGGTAGCATTTGTTCCTTGACGTAGTGGGAATATGTGTGGCAAATGTCACGGTAATCGCAAGCTGCGTTGATGATTTGAAGCATTTTGTTCAAAAACGGAGCAATCCTGCAAACTTTGGAAGCTAATATTAGCCAATCAGGATGGAATATGAAATATCAGACGGATCGGACTTGATCACATGACTATAGAGATACTGTGTACCGATTTGCGTGATTTTTGGATAAAATCTCAAGGAGTAATATCCAAAAATGTGTTTTACATAAGTCTGCCCAAAGGTGGCGCTATAAAAGGCTGATGTGAAAAATGCAGGGCAAAGGTTTATCCTTAGCCTCTAGGGAGTGCGCTTACAAAGTTTGAAACTGATCGATGGAGTTATAGGTAAAACCACAAATCGGCCTGTTATAGCGCCACCATGAGGCTGATTTAAAAAAAATATAAGTGGCATTTCTTCCTCGGCCTAGTGGGAACGTGTGTGCGCGATTTCATGATAATTGCACTTTGCGTTTGGGATTTGAGGCATTTTGTTCAAAACGTCTCAATCCTACAAACTTTGGAAGCCAATTTTAGCCAATCAGGAAGGAATATGCAAAATCGGACAGATCTGTGTCGATCACATGACTGTCGAGATACTGCCTACCGATTTGTAGGATTTTTGGACAAAATCTGTAAGAGTAGTGCACAGAAATGTGTTTTGCGAACATCGGCCACTAGGTGGCGCTAGAAAAGCCCATTTGAAAAATTTAGGGCAGAGGTTCTAGATTGGCATCCAGGGAATGTGTGTGCTCACTTTGGCAGCGACCGGGCCAACGGCGACTGAGATTAGCTGCACACAAACTGCGAGGACACACGGACGGACGGACGGACGCACGGACGGACGCACGGACGCACACACGGACGGACGAAGGGGAAAACATACTCTCCCCCAAGCCTTCGGCTGGTGGAGACAACAATGTAAAAAGGGTGGCATATGTTCTTCACCATAGATCTTTCATGGCAGTCGGACGCCGCATGCATGATTTGAAGCATTGTGTTCCAAAAATGTGTTTTGCTAAAGTCTACCTGCTGGTGGCGCTCTAACAGGCCAATGTGAAAAAAGGTAGCATTTGTTCCTTGACGTAGTGGGAATATGTGTGGCAAATGTCACGGTAATCGCAAGCTGCGTTGATGATTTGAAGCATTTTGTTCAAAAACGGAGCAATCCTGCAAACTTTGGAAGCTAATATTAGCCAACAGGATGGAATATGAAATATCAGACGGATCGGACTTGATCACATGACTATAGAGATACTGTGTACCGATTTGCGTGATTTTTGGATAAAATCTCAAGGAGTAATATCCAAAAATGTGTTTTACATAAGTCGGCCCAAAGGTGGCGCTATAAAAGGCTGATGTGAAAAATGCAGGGCAAAGGTTTATCCTTAGCCTCTAGGGAGTGCGCTTACAAAGTTTGAAACTGATCGGTGGAGTTATAGGTAAAACCACAAATCGGCCTGTTATAGCGCCACCATGAGACTGATTTCAAAAATTTGAAGTGGCATTTCTTCCTCGACCTAGTGGGAACGTGTGTGCGCGATTTCATGATAATTGCACTTTGCGTTTGGGATTTAAGGCATTTGGTTCAAAACAGCTCAATCCTACAAACTTTGGAAGCCAATCTTAGCCAATCAGGATGGAATATGCAAAATCGGACAGATCCGTGTCGATCACATGACTGTCGAGATACTGCCTACCGATTTGTAGGATGTTTGGACAAAATCTGTAAGAGTAGTGCACATAAATGTGTTTTGCAAACATCGGCCACTAGGTGGCGCTAGAAAAGGCCCATTTGAAAAGTTTAGGGCAGAGGTTCTAGATTGGCATCCAGGGAATGTGTGTGCTCACTTTGGCAGCGACCGGGCCAACGGCGACTGAGATTAGGTGCACACAAACTGCGAGGACACACGCACGCACGGACGGACGGACGCACGCACGGACGGACGGAGGGGAAAACATACTCTCCCCCATGCCTTCGGCTGGTGGAGACAATAATCGTATCGTGGAGATTTACATTTATCGTGAAATTATCCTCTGTCATGCACTCACTGTATGATGGTACCATTTATAATTGGTAGCCTCTATAATTGGTAAAACGGACCTGGAAATAACGTACTTGATACAGTCTTTTTTTCACTCCCTATCAAATCTCTTTGGCAAAAAATAGCCGCAATGCTTATTTATCTGTGGAGAAAAGAGACACATGTCACCTTGTTCACTGCCATTGAGAGGTCATAAATGATCTGTCTGTAAGCCATAAATCTGCACTGGGGGACAGCAGAGCACAAACTTACCCAAATACCCATACTCTCACAAGCAAATGTACACACGACACAATTATGCACATTTGCCTCTCCATTTGCATGTTCCAACACACACAGGACCAGTGCAACACAGCGGCCCGGCACTGACTGTGCTCCCCAGATACTTTCTGCACAAACTTAGCAAAATGCTGTAGTTTGGTGCAAACACAAATAGCCGTGTTCCTCCTTTGAAATCATAGCAGCAGCGGGAAGATGTGATGCTGACTTTTTGCACACAGCTCGTCCTAAAACTTTCAGTTTGATCCATCTGGTTCATTTCCCATGCTCTTTCATCCCAGGAAAATAACTAAAATAAGCTCTTATTTGTGCTATTTTCATATGACACAAAGTATTGTAAGCCACAAGCAAATGCTCTCGCGCGCACGCACGCACACACCGCACGCACTCACGCACATGCGTACTTTGATGAATGTCCTTTTTCCCTCAGTATAAACTCCAGCAGAAGCTTCCACTCACATCCAGTTAGATCACTTTAGCATTAATAATGCACAGGCCTTTATCTTCCTTCCCTGACCTCTTAAATCACTATCACAAGCTGTTGGCCATGGATTTAAAGCGCCCACTTATTCTTCTGTGCTCTGGACTCAATCCATTCCTCTTCATTACCAATATTATTATAGCTCAATCTCTCCATTTTGTGTTTTTGTTTTGACTCACAGGCATCATGAGAATGTCCAGGTTTATTCATTGAAAAGGGGGGGGGGGGGGGCATCCGGAGTGTAGCAGGGGTAAAGTTGGCCACCGCCATGGATATTAGGGTTCCACTGGACACAATTAGCCATGTTCACACTTGAGAAGCTGGAGCTGGAGGGGGAACACATTGGGCCCGATTCATCAATCTGGTCGTAAATATAGTGTAAATAAAGTGACTAAATCTCGCTTATATTTCTGTCTTACCTTCAAAATCCCTTCAAAATTCAGAGAAAAAAAACGTTGCTGAATCTGACCCCTAACTTGGGAGTTGGGAATTGTCCTAAATGCCGGTAAGATCAAAATATGGGTGTAATTTGGCCGTAAAGTGCTTGATGAATGGGGCCCATTGTCTGTCCTACAGGTTGATCAGGGCACATGTTCAGCAGGGAGCTGGGAGTGATAAAATTATCCTCCCCACGCATTACGCCCTCCCAGTGAAACTCCTCACTGTCAGGTGAAAAAAGCGACTGGTAATTCCATGTATATTGGAGGAGACATGTTGTTGTCTACATCCTCCCCAAGACCAATTGGCAGATTTGGCACAACCAAATTGGAGAGAAATAAAATTAACTGATAACAAAATAAAAATAAATAAAGTACAGAAAACAGAACAAGAAAAGTCATGATAGCTACCAACCTTAGAACCCCACCCTCTCACCAGTGGGGCTATAACTTAAATATTATAAAGTTATAGCCCCACTACAAAATGTGTTAATCACTGAATATTCACTATACATATATATTTGTATATTCACTGAAAATTCAGTGATTAACACATTTTGTATACAGCAAAAGCTTGCATGTGAAATAAAATAAAGTAACCTTTTGTATTTTGGTATGTCTACTTTTGGGGGTGTGTCACATTTTAAAAATATTTTGTGTTTTAAGGTTGTATATCGACTATTCCCACACTACACAGTCGTAGGACGAAGTAATGCTTTGTGAACGGCAGTGTCCTTGTCTGTTGTATAGGCATGAGCAACAAAATAAATAAATGTTTCCTCTCTTTTACAAGTGAACAGCAAATGGCATACACCTATCTGTCAACAACAAGTCAGAAGCATGGAGGATATGAAGAACAAATTGACAGCAACTTCTTCCAGAAGTTGTCATTCCTGAAAGTCATGCAGGGTCAGCAGGAGGAAAAGTCACAATAAAACCAAACATAGTTGTAACATGTAACTTGAAGCTGTTCGGAAACCTTGTGGAGAGAAACCATCTCCCATTTCTCAAGCCCTGCAGTAAGTGTGTGAGCGGGAAAGAGAGAGAGAGGGTGTGTGTGTGTGTGTGTGTGTGTGTGTGTGTGTGTGTGTGTGCGCGCGCGCGCGCGCGCGCGTGCGTGCGTGCGTGTGTTTGAGAGTGAAAGAGGGAGAATCTGATGAATTGTCTCATATGTGGCATCCATCAGGAGCCCAGTGATTTATGGGGTTAATAACTGGGCCCATTCACAAGCCTGCAGTCCTGTTGTTCTTCTGTTTGTGGTTGGTTGGATGATAGAAATAATACAGCCAAACCACCCAGTCTCTTTATTCTAGCCTCATTCAAAGACTCATAAACGCAAGTCCTCATTTGCAATTTGGAACATTTGCTCAAAATGATGTGAAGAAATGGGAGTCTGTCTGTCTGTCTGTCTGTCCGTTCATGTATGCAGACAGTGCCTGTATTTGTATTTGCAAATACAAGTAAGATGAGCCCTGCAGCATATGAAGTTGTCTTTTGAGCCATTGCTGACGCACTGCATTTTATACTCCGTTTTATTATCACTTGAGCTCCTTCAAGCCATCCTTTCGATCTTCAGTGGGGCATATAAGATGTAATTTCTATATTTTCATCCCACTGCAGTAAGTGGTAATGAAGCCACAGTGGTAACAGGGTACCAAGACAGTACAAACTACAGTATATAGTGTTCCATGGCAATACAGCACTTTTCCTGTCAGGCCAAAAAAAGACTGCCCTACCTACCCTCTATGAGACCTCATAATATTTTATTCCCCACTAGGTTTCACTGTTTCTCAAGCTTCCACACAACACAGCTAAAATGGCAAATAACCTAAATGTCACAGTTCCCTCGATCTATGAAGAGAACAAGGTTCGTTCAAATCCATATGCTAACATTCGATGGTGTGCATTCTTAAATTCACGCAATCAAATGTTTCACTATTTTCCTACTTGTTCACATGGAAGGCATTTAATAGCACAATTAAGGTGACACAGTAACAGAAAATGGCCACGCGATCAAAAACATTGACTCTAATCTACAATGCACCTGCTCCAAGGCTGTCTGGGGCCTGGGTAATTGTGTACATCATCTTCAGTCTTATAATGGGGGCAGTCGTTATACATGCAGTGTAATAAAAAGATAATTATGAATCTCCCAACCGTGTTCTGTCATTTGGCAGGCTCTTTAACACAAAGCATACGTTCCAATGAGCCTCCGCTAATCTTCACAAGAGAAAGGGGAAATTGGCTCTCTTCAACTGACTCCATTCCACTTTTCATCTGTGGACTTGCTAGTTCTGAAACCAACATGAAAGATAGGGAGATGAGCGGAGAGTGGAAGAGCAAGGGAGCACATGAAAGAACCAAAGTAAGTGAGAAGTGAGGGGGCCGGGCCACAGAGAAAGATGCAGAGAGAGAGAGAGAGAGAGAGAGAAATGAAGAAGTGTGCCACAACAAAGAGCAAATGAAAGCGAGGAGGAAAGAGTGAGGCGGCGATGGTAATATGTTTACTCACTTAATGCAATTGTAGTGCTGATTGCTTTATCAACGCAGAGAGTCGTTATTTCAGAGGAGGGTATTAAAAAAAGATAAATGGCTGAGAGAGACCCCACACACGGCAATAGTAACAAGGGAAGCATGGTGGATGGGAAGTTATCATGATATATGGATAAAGCCAGAAAGACATTCCTGGGGTGTGGTGGCTACTGAAGCTGCCCCTTCACGTCAGCGACAAGCAATGTTGATTTTGACAGCAAATTTTGATTTACCGGTAGTTTTAGTCATAGTCGTTTGAATAAAATACAGTATACAATTATTATATATATTTTGTTTTTTGTCATATTTTAGTTGTCTGAAATGTTTTAGCTTAGTCTAGTTTTAGTTGACTAAACATCATAAGATTTTAGTAGACTTAAATGCATTTTGGCGTGCCTTGATGCTGTCGAAACGGCTTGCGCTTGGTGATCTTCCATTTTCAGAGCACAACACCCGAGCGCAAGAAAACATAAAATCTCTCTTCCACTAGTCCCTCCCTAACATTTTAGTCTAGTTTTTATTTGTTGACGAAATTGGAAATATATCTAGTCTTAGTTTTAGTCATTATAGTTTTTATTTATTATTTTCGTCAGTGAAAAAAGGTAGTTGACGAACATTTTTCGTCATAGTTTTGGTCAACGAAATCAACACTGATGACAAGGCAATAATTGTGTGGCTACTAACCTCGGCTGACAAGAGTTAACAAGGAGTTGCTACCTACACTGCTCTTTAATTGCTGTATTAAGTGTTGGGCAGGAAGATAAAGGGGAAAAAGGTATAAGGCTAAATGGGTGCAAATTCATAATGCTTCAGGTGCAGAAGGAAACAAATTACCCTATTGATAAAGGCAACCATGGAGGGAATGATGGTGCGCTCTGAACAATCGTCGCAGGTTGATTGATCACCTCACTTGAGCTCTGTGTGTGTGCGTGCTTGTGTACTCACGAATGCTGCCTTTGATTAATTACCTGTAGAGTCATTCTACCTAGGTTATCAGAAGGCAATTAACAATGAATGAGAATCGACTACTAACAACTGTCTTTGCTATAACGTTGACATAAAATTGTTTCCTTGAAATTCCTGCAATTTGCTCCCACAAAGTCAGAACGGGTGCTGTCAAAAGCTACCCAAATATGAAAATATCTGTACGTATGCAAGGAATTCAATGCACATATAATCTGTTGGCATCGGCAGACAATACTGTTTTGCAGTCTTTGGATTTGATGAAAAGAGTCTACATTCTACTGATTGTGTTTTGAAGTAGCCTTGAATGTCTTCGTCTTAACTAATGCAAACCCTTTTGACAGGGACTCGGCTTTTAGACTAAAATAGATCCATCAGCAGTCTTGAGTTTGCTTAGCACAGGCAGATACACATACTCCCTCTCTCTGTTGAACGCACGCAAGCACGCGCGTACACACACACACACACACACACACACACACACACACACACACACACACACACACACACACACACACACACACACACACACACACACACACACACACACACACACACACACACACACACACACACACACACACACACACACACACACACAAACAAGCCATACAGTATACAGTATGTCATAAAATCTGGTTCAGGTAGCTATAGGTATTAGGTACACGCCTACAAATACACACAAAATACACATTCATTCAGATTCACATGTTCTAGTGCTCTCACATTAAACTCACAGCTCAAGCAAAAAAAAAACAAGCCACACAGCCCAGGATAGAAAAGCACTTTTCCGACACAAGGCCGATTGCTGTGAAATGGAATGGAAACAATGACACCTATATAGTGAACAACAAGCAGACACACTGTAGTGACAGACAGACAGAGAGATCAGGGCTAACATCACATCAGTGCCACTGCAAGTACCTCGTTTCATCGGCCGTCAGAGCCGTTTAGGCAGAAGCTGTTAAGACGGCCATCTTCTATTGACTTCAGAGCAATACTTATCTGCATTAAGGATTAAACTGCTGGGGACAGTCAGAGTGTAGATACTAGCTAATTTCACATCCTTCTACCAACAGCATTTAGCAACACAATGGCTGACTATTCTTCAGACATGGGCTATCTCTGTACGCTTGAAGATGAAAGAGCTTGTCTTTTATTTCTCTTTCCCTTGTGTTTTTTTCCTCCATGCTTGTTTATCACCCAACCTTTGCAGCCAAAATCGTTGAGTTCAAACAAAACGCCTTCCTGTTAATTATCCCCAATTCCTCATCTTCATGAGACCAATCTTCCTCCTCTCTTGCATTTGAATGAATTTGCATAATAATGACTGTTTGGCTCCATGAAGTGTAAATAAGAGCTGCTGGAGAAAGGCTGGGTGTCCTAGATCCAGGACCTGTTAAGCAACGGGTTGGAAACAGCAAGGATCCACTGTTGGTATTACCAAGACACCAGAGTCCCAAGAGAGAGCAAGGATCTCAAGTTCAAAGCTATATCAACAGTCAACATCACCACTGACTCTTCTGAAGAGGAGGAGAGCAACGTGCAGTCGTTCTGCTGCATTAGGACCACCCAGGAGCCATTGGTGCATGTCAAACTACACTGCCAATCTCAGCTATCTCCATCAACCACTCGCTCCGTTTCTAGTTGTGTACCAAAAGCAATAATAATAGATTTGAGGCTCAATATTGCACTGTGATTGAGTAATTTAAATGACTCAGCACTGATGTCTCTCAGGCCAAACTGAAATTAAAATTATGATTTTTCTTTTTTTTTATCAGTAATCTTAACCCCCCCCCCAAGCACCGTCCTCTTTGATAGATGTCTCCAGGACATTGTCAGTATGATAGATGTCTCCAGGACATTGTCAGTATGATAGATGTCTCCAGGACATTGTCAGTATGATAGATGTCTCCAGGACATTGTCAGTATGCAGTGAAACACATTTCAGTGGTGTCCAAACATGCTGCATTTCCCAGGATTTAATGTGCTGAGGACATGAGGTCCCACTGGCTCGCTAACATCCACCCCTCCCTGCCGGTTATTTATGAACCTGACTCTTATTAACGAGTGCTAAGAAGACTGATGGGCTCATTCACCTGTAGGCTGTTTGCTTGTGTGTGTGTGTGTGTGTATCTAGTGCAGAGCATGTGTGTCTAAAAGATTGATGTATTTACCATGTATTTCACATGAATGTAAATAAAGAATATATATATATATATATATATATAAGCAAGGAATACCACAGAGCAACAATTATTATTGCGAACGCAGTTACTACGAAAAGCCCCACCGTATGTCACGTCACGTCACGTCACGTCACGTCACGTCACGTCACACTTTTGCCCTAGTCATATATCTGAAACCGTTGGCCCTATCAATGCCAAACTTTGCACACACACTCCTTGGATGGCAAATCACAACCTCCACCCCTCATTTCTCACATGGCCCTCTTCTAGCGCCACCATCAGGCCGATTTTTGCAAAACACATTTTTGGACACTGCTCCTACTGATTTTGGCCTAACATCACACAAAGCGGTACACAGTATCTCTAAAGTCATGTCATCACTATGGATCTGTCCCATTTCCCATATTCCCTCCTGATTGCCTTCCAAAGTTTGTGTATGTGACCTCAAGGTCGCTTATCTCCCGATTAGGGAGTCTTACTGGTTTGTAAGGTAAACTCATATGCTTTGAATCTAATGTGTAACAGAAGGATTTTATATGAAGGTTATGAAAGCAAGGAGAGGAGAGCAGATTGAGGGAGTAAGAGAATGTGTTGGATTATTAATTACTCAGAAAGTATGAGGACAATGAAAGGAATAGAAGTATCTTTAATATTTCAAAGGCATTCAAATAAAAATGCTTCTTCAAAGTGAATGGCTATGCACAAAAGGTCAAAGATGGAGGTAAGGTACGACAAACAGATGCTACTCGGATTGAAATGATAGGACTGGGCAATATTAACAAGATCACAAAATGTTTGATTGACATTTTTAGCAATAATGTGAGTGACTGTTTTAAAAAGATATTTATATAATACATTTTTTATGACACTTGGTAATGTGGACCAAACAGGTAAAGGCATTGATTTACTCAGCTAGAACAGTCTAATACCTTCAGAAGTTTTTACCACCAGTAAAAGACAGCCTTTAAAGGTATGCAACAAAGAAAGAGACAACTCCAGAAATGTAAATACTACAGAATTTCTACTACTAGACAAGTATCCGTTGCTTTTTTCATGTGAACATGACTCAGATGCAATTCTGGGAAATTGCGAGTGTGGTTGCCGTTTTTACACTTTCCAATTCCAGACAATGGGGTTACTCTATAACGGTTATGTCACTGTGAATGCTGCTTCCTCATTGGCTAAAAGTGTATCTAGAAATAATAAAGCTGCACTAGTACTATAGAGTGTTAAACTGTTGGGCAACCACACTAAGTATACATTGTAAATGTCTAGTATTCAAAGCCAGTTATATTTGCAATGCTCTGGAAGCCTTTCTTACTGTTACAATTAAATGTATATACTGTATATTGATTATACTAGTAAGATGCCTCAGGGCAACATGCAACCTCGCCCTTTTGGACATCTGGCCAGTGATGTACTGTATATCGGACCAGTTACCCATATATGGAGACCCGTGGTACCCATATATGGAGATCCATGTACTGTATATGCTACATCCCTTTTATGCCCATACATGGAAATCTTTGTATGAACCAGCCACACAGATATGGGCTGTCTTCCTCCATATAATGTATGGGCATTCCCATATGAAGTCCTGTTAGATATGGGCTTAATGTTGATGACATCAGGGATCTCCATATATGGGCATAAAAGGGATTCTGTTAGAGTGGTTCCCATGACATCACAACATACAATCTCTTTTATGCCCATACATGGAGATCCCTATCTGAATCAGCCACACAGATACAGTATGGGCCATGTCTTGGCCATCTGGCCAGTGATGTATATCGATGACATGAGGGATCTTCATATATAGGCATAAAAGGGATTCTGTAAAATACCCATATATGGACTTTTACATAGGTGATGTCACCTGTGATATCACCTGTGATGTCACAGTGATGTGTCAGACGTGATCTACAGGCAGACGGTCGCAAGTTTACTATGAAAACCCTGAATAAGTTACCCTGAATTGGTGGGGTGGTGAAGTCAAGCAGCAGCAAGGTTGCCAAGGACTCTACTTCTACTCCTGATGTCACAGCCTTGAGTATGGGAATAGTTGGGAGTGAGGCAGATGTACTGGTTTAAACACCATTTCCAATATGTATATATTTACTGTTTATGAGAATACCAAATTATAACATACAGTAGGAACTATTTTTTCACATTAGTTTAAGTAGCCCAATAACAGTGCCACAATGTGAATGATGTCATGAAACAGTGCATGAAATAGTGCCCTCACAGCTCAGTGAAACTTGCTGCAGCAGATACACACCACTAACCGGCACTGAAATTAACGATTCGTTGCTTCCCTGGCTTAGGCTTATGATGCGAGTTTGGAAAGGTAAGCCACACAGTTATTAAACTATAAACTTTAAAGCATGTCTTGTTTAATAGCAACATTGTGTCCTATCTTAACTCAAAACCCTGCAAGTAAAATTGTATTAAAACTCTTGCAAACATTTCTTTTGTGATCAATCATATGCAAATGAGGTCTTCTAGAGTCTGTGGAGAGGCAAATAGAGTAAGACAGAATAGAATAAGACACCAAGCACTCAAAAACACTCTTGAGTTAAGTCCCGCAGATATGAAAAGCTCAATTTGCCTTCAGAATGTGGCAGGCTTCTGCACTTTTTGAAGGAACACAGATGATGCATCCCTCTTTCATGGCATCAGCGGGGGCTCTATAGACATTTTAAGTTGCTGCAGCTCCCACTCTTCCTTCATAGGAATCCTCCATTACCCCCCCAAAGCTCCATCTCAACAGTGGAAGCCTTAAGCCTATGTGCCTTTGCTTCAAAAAGCCCCACATCTCCGTATTATTCCTCCATCCCTGCTGGTCCTGATGAGAGCTGTCCACCCTCCCAAGGCGCCTGAAGCCCCATCTCAGTACAGTATCACCTCCCACCCGGCACTAGTGCTGCCTCTAATCTGTAAGTCAAGCTCCACTGTGGGCTAATACCATTGGTTACACTACTCCCACCCCAGAACCAGCTTTCACCTCCGGAAACAGCCGAAGAGCATATAAGCAGGGTGGGGCGATGTGCAAGAGATATAGAGGAAAAGGACGGGTGGAAGTGGCTGCTTGGTACAGTGTCACGTGCATAGAAGAAGCAGTGAGCAAGGGCTCCACGAAGGAGTAAATCAGGATTACACGAGGGAAAACACACTCTCCCGCAGATACGGCAGCAATGGGAGCTGAACGACCCATACAGGGCCCACACTAGCTTAATGTGAAACAGAGAACAGGTGACTGATCATAGTGGAGCGGTAAGACTGGTGAAATGCAAGGATCTTTCAGCAGATTATCTCTTGCAGGCCACACGGTAGTGGGAAAGAAAGCAGAAACAACTCCTCCCCAACTGGTCCCCAAGGAATCACCTTTCTTCCGTCCACATGGGATTACATGGTATAATACGTTTGATATGCCTGTAATGCAGCTCCTGCTACAGTATGTGCTTGAACCATTGAGTTTTGAGTCCAACTAACAATTTCAGCTGCATGTTATTATCTCCTGTTGTTGTTATTTTCTTACTCTAGTAAGCCTACCTGATACAGCGAAAATGCCCTATAAATAAAGGAGGGGGAAAAAATATGTAATGAATTCAGTGCATGTAGTTGATACATTTTTTGCAGTTAAAGGAAAGCTTCTGGCAACCTCCAGCGGGACTTTATTTTTGGTTGATGTTGTTGCAGACTTTTGTGCGAGTGGGTGGGACTTTTACAAAAGGGATTTATCTCATGGGTCCTGTAAATGTCTTAAAAACTGGGACACCCCTGTTTAGACGATGCACATATGCTAGCCCAAACACACACTTTTTAACGTAACTTTCAGAGGATAGTTAACTATGTGCTTAAAACTGAATAATCCTTTTTTAACGTCACAGACGAGGTCAAATAGAGACAGCATCAGAATTAATGGAATCTTTGATGTAAAAGCCCCTCAGTTCAGTTCTCAGCAGGCATCATGCATCTGGCTCTCAGCAATGACCAGACACTGTGCCTGCGATCACCACCTCGACAAAGGCCAAGAAAGAAAGAGATGGAGTGAGGAGACAAGAGATGGAAGATGGAGAGATACATGCAAATGGGTTATGCAGCAAATGCTATCAGTCATTTCTCTTGTAGTAATTGCACATGACATTTAATTGTGAGAGTGACGTGTTGTTTAATCAGATGTATCCTCAAGCATCAAATTAGTCTTTGCCGACAACACACACACAGACACGCGCGCGCGCAAGCACGTGCACACACTCAAGTGCAAATATGTTCTCGCTTGTTTTATGGTGTTTACACAGAGTTCATCCTCACGATTTTGCACTCCATATGATGTAGACTAGACCATTCATTTTTCTGGCTTGTTTGCATGTGCCTTGCTTTGTCTTTTGTACATTACTGCGCGCGCGTGCGTGCGTGTGTGTGTGTGTGTGTGTGTGTGTGATACACAGAGAGAGAGAGAGAGAGAGAGAGAGAGAGAGAGAGAGAGAGAGAGAGAGAGAGAGAGAGAAAGGGAGAGAGAGAGAGAGAGAGAGAGAGGGAGAGAGAATGACACAAGTGTCCATAGTAGTAAAAGGCCCTTTTATAGACATCTTAACTACCTTGCCAATAAGAAACTTTTAGCCGACTTCCATCCACATGACATGCGGCTAATTACCACCCCCTCAATATTTAACACTGCCTCTTAAAATGGCACTCTTGAGGTTGGAAAAAATAAAAAAGGTTTTTAGTCCTTCTGAAAGGCAATTAATGTCAAGTCTCAACTTGTCAACCTCATTGATGCCTGAAAATTGTGGTTAATATCCCTCATTAGTACCATAAAGACCTTCCTTCCGCTTCCATCATCATCAGAGCTTCCTGGCTCCTCAGAGGCCATAATGTACAGTGATCTAAGCAGCTTTTATTTTTAGGGACTCATGATCATATTCTCTTCAAATAAAACATCCAAAGGCACTGCTCACCAAGTCAAATCAGACCGATCGAATAGATTGCACTTTAACAAGACTGCTATTTAATTGTGTGAATATTTTCAACAGAAGCCTTATAGGAATATGTAACACATATAAACCATGCTACGGGGCTATACTGTATGTAAGCTACAATAATCATCCTACATGGTGTACCCCAACCTACCTACGGTACTGCAAATCTTGAGCACCGCCATCTATGTCTGGAGGCTAGCTTCAGGTACTGTATCTCTCTTGCTGACATTAGCATGCAGTGCAGCGCAGGAAGTGCAGAGGTCCATACCTAATGAGTCATGTTCCCTGTCCTCCCTGAAGCGGGCTGATGTTCCCAATGAGCTGTGGCTCCATTCCCCGTTCCTGTCTCCCACTCCCACTCCCACTCGGAGGTCCACGGACTCCCTCCTCCACTGACAGCCTTCATATCCAAGCACTCACCTAGAGCCGCTCCCATCAGCACCGCCATAATGGAGTGTGAAGTGTGGAAACATTTAACTGGGAGGCAGGTTCATTTGAGCCGCATCATTTCCAGCCCCGACCTGACAGGAGACGTGTGGCTTTCATTACAGCCTAATGTCCAAACAGACATGCACAGGTGCTGAATGCCATTTGCTGTTTTCCATTTATGTTTTTTACGTCCAGATAAATAAGAACCGTGGGGCTAAATGACTTGAGCCATTGTGTATTCATTGCTAGGTTTGATAGGGGCATAATGTCCTGCCGTCAAATTGCCTGTAGCATGTTTCCATCACATCTACCAAATGCCTTTATCAGCAGTAACCTATTGAACTTCTGGGTGTTTTCACATTAATACACAGGAACAAAACACACAATGCTGTGCTATTTCTTAATTCTTCTGATGCTGCATGTATTGTACAGTACAATACAGTACAGTACAGTACATACATTAGCTGATGTGGCAGCACAGCACTATGCCACCTGGCTGGTGTTGGTTTACCCGCCGGCGTCGCAACCCAAAGGGAAAACCTGTGGCTATACTGCTGAGTATAGGGACATTTTCACCGAGCATAGCAACTTGGTGTCCTATACCTGCATTGTAAACAAACAGCGTGATCAGCAGGGTCATAAGCGTCTCACACAAGTCTTTGATTATAGAGTCCCTAAACGCCCTGGTCAGCTCCCTTGTAATTTTCTCCCACCTCTTCCCCCTGCATATGGATGATGTCACAAGGTGGGTTCCCCTCCTCTCTCCCCTCCTCTGTCATGGTGGCCAAGTTCCATTTCTGCACTCAGGAGGGCCCTTCTGTCTAATTACCGCTGCCCTCCAGAGTCTCCTCTCTGCCCCCAATCCCATCTGTATGTCCTGCTCTTAAATTACCCTGGCTAAGCATCCTTCTCCTCTCCACTCAGGGCCATTATAACCCCACACCCCTCCCTGGCTGCGTGGCTGAGCGTCGGTGCGGTGTGCACTACGAAGGCTGCCAGTCAAACCAGGGGTCACACAACTAGCACCTCCTCTTCTTCAAATTACCTTTTGTCTGCCAATGCAGGGGCAGAGGCTTGACTCTAGTGTAGCATCAGCAGCAACACATTGGGGTATGGGGAGCTGGTTCGTCAATCTCCATGCCCTTCTTCAAGGTAGCATGGGTTAGGGCTATATCTATAAGCCTGACCATTGATTAGGGCCATGCTCAGGGTCCAGTAGCTCTTAGTAGCTTAGTAGCCTAGTTCTGTCTGTGTTTGCACGAATCAGAAGTTGCGCGCACATCAGAGAAAGCGCATGTCAGAGAGAGTTTAAATTCATTTAATGTCTGGTCTCGAGTATAGGGCTCGGGCTAATAAATTGCAAATCCTTGTTGGGTTGGGGCCATGCCAGACTTCAACATCAAGAGCCAGGACAGGCTGGGGCTGGAGTTTCAAAGAAGGAAATGTCAAAACAGCCAAATAGTAAAAAGAGATGGACATTTGAAAAGTGAGGTGTTGGAAGCTGCTACAGTTTTTAATCAGGTCCCGACACATTGCTCAGCAGTGATGTCTCTTTTCACAGTCACACTGCCCATGGCACCTTCGAGCCAGCACCCATTCCAAGCTTCCCAGTCATCCATGGAACCGACCAGCTTGGCGGTTTATAGCCACTTTAATATTTCAGTCCTTCATGGTGAAAGTCTGGCCCGCCAGGCCATGGGTGAGAGATTAGGCTTGGTGGGGCTCCAGGCCCCTAAGTGAGACTCCCTTTCATCCCTGCCTCCCTGCAAGCTGTTCCTGGACTCTTGCGATGCCCACTGTTTGTCCTCCTGCAGCGCTAATTTATCTAAAAAATGTAGCACCCTGACAGCCAGGGCTCTGAGCAGCCTACGAGGGTGAAGAGGGTGATTCTTATCCAAAGCCACTTTGGCCCTTCCATCTGTTTGGCCCGGGAACCCGGGCATCTGCTCACTGCTATTGTTGGGCTCTGTCAGATGACAGGCCAAGACCCTCACAGGGGAACCTTGGTCACCTCTTGTGTGTTTGCGCGTATGCACGTGCACGCGGGTGTTTGTGGCGGCTTTCAAGGCGCAGGGTAAGGGGCCATGTTCTGGCTCAGGCCACTGGTGGCCGCTGGTGGAAGCAGCAGTGGTCATTGAGCATGCTGCTGAGGCCCTCATGCTGTCGCAGCATGACCATCCTGTGTGACCTTTCAATGACAGCTACAACTCTTTCCAATGGGTGGACCTTATGGCAGTGGTTCTCAAACTTTTTCATGTCAAGGACCCCCAAATTGACACTTATTAGCTTGTGACCACCATTTGAAAAGATATGCCAGGGACCCCCACGTGAGAAGAATTTCACGGCTCTAGCAGATTCTCAACCTTTTTAATTTCAAGGACCCCCAGTTTGACATGCATTATGCTACGGAACCCCTATTTAATGGCATTTCTATCTCTGGTACCTGTTAGGGTCCATTTGTACTCTCTCAGAGTTACAGACCCATAAGGGTCCATTTGGTTCCTAACTGGAACTCCCTCAAGGACCCCTAAGGTGTTATCATTAAGAGTCACTCGCTGTCTTGGGAGAGCTTTACCTCTGAAAGACACACCTCGTTCATAAATAGACTGAAACTGCTGTCAAAAACGAATAACAAATCTTTGCATTTGTTTAGCAGAAAAGTCCAGGACAACACAGACCATATTGAGCATATTTGCGCTCACGTTTGTTGGGCGTGGTCACTCCAAATACAGAATGGACATATCGTATGCTGACTTGCACTGACATCATCGGTTATGTCCAGTTCATATATGGGGATATCTGTATGCCCGCCATAGCAGACACTGGCTGCCACAACCTGAGCTTCATAGTAAATCACATGATGGAGTAGATCATATTTCTATTCATTCATATATTGTTAGCTGAAGCATAAAAATAAAAAAGTAATACAGT
Source organism: Nannobrachium achirus (assembly GCF_963921795.1). Lineage (NCBI taxonomy): Eukaryota > Metazoa > Chordata > Actinopteri > Myctophiformes > Myctophidae > Nannobrachium > Nannobrachium achirus. The sequence goes on from NC_137817.1 coordinate 34,518,481, forward strand.
AAAACTGAAATTGCAATAACACTACAACAGGGTAAACCTCAATATGAACTCAAGGATTGTTTCCTTCTAACAAAACTGAATAAACAAAACTTGGATCAAGGATCAGGAATATAAAACCCGGCCTTGTACTACAACTACAACTTCACCTTAACCCCACCATGTACTACAACTTAACCCTGTCATCATGTAGAGCTTACTACACCAATTAACCCTGTCATGTACTTCACCATAACCCCATCATGTAGAGAGCCTACTACACCCTAACCCTATCATGTACTTCACCATAACCCCATCATGTGATTCTCAACCGTCTTGAATTCACCCCACAATGTTCTACACCTTAATCCCATTCCCTGTCATGTATACGTAGTACACCTTAATCCCTGTTTTTTGTGAGGGTACCTACCCTAGGGGACACGGGGAGAACATGCAAACTCGACACAGAAAGACCCTTTAGCCAACCCCACCTAGGGTGTGGGCGCTGATGACATGGAGAGAACACACCCCCAGCATCCCCCGGCAGGTATCGAACCCAGCCTAACTGTTACCATGGTTACCAGGTGAACAGGCCGCGGTAGCGGCTGGTGAGCGAAAACACTACATATCCCATGATGCAACTCGGCCGCCAGCATCATGGAGCATCTATTCTCCATAGGCTCTGGTTCATTGCTGATGCAAAGAATCTACTTCCAAAACGCAGAGAACGCGGAGAACCGCTCTTTTTCACGGCGACACTGATCCGTGACTGTCGGCCGCGGTTAGGATTTTAGTATCGCGACCGAATGCAAACAAACGGACGTCCATTTTAAAATCGTCAATTCCCACAACATGGACACGATCGTGGCTTCCGTGGCTCTTCAAAATAAAGCGTAAGTGAATGGCGGCACTCTACAGCCAAATAATTACAAAACAAAAAAATTGCATCCAATGTGTTAACTTGTCTTAACCCGTCATGTACTACATCTTAATTCTTAACCCATCATTTACTGCATCTTATCTTAACCCCTGTCATGTACTGTACTACCGGTACATATATCTTACGCTGTCTTGTACTGTACTACATCTTAACCCCTGTACACATTAAATCCTACTGCAACTTTACATTTCACCACTTCCTCACATGCTGACACTCAAATTAGCGGTTTTTGCTTCACTGTTCTAAGATCCCAGCAGGATTCTGTTTCCAGGTCAAAGAGCTCTTTTGAACCATTTTAGGCCATATTTGTGTTCATAAGCCCTACATTAACGTTTTATCAGGTAATTAACCCGGTAAATACCTCTTCAACTCTGTATGACAGAGAGGAGAGGAGAAATTATTTGTTCCATAATGTCACATTTGTCTGCAAAATAACTTTATCACCTACATTAGCATGTCTTATTATTCGTTTGTTCTGCTTTTCCACATTTCAACTTTCTCTACATTTTTCAGTTTTGAATAATTAAAAATGTTGATTTCCGAAATCATGAAAAATGTATGTGTGAGGGATGCATAATTAGGTACTTTAATTCCAGGCTTTCTTTCCTTGCCCAATTATCATTTTGGGGGAAGGGTTGACATAATGGGAGGAGACACAATAAATCGAATACATAATGATCTATACAGAGCACACATGAGCAGAAAAATATGTATGCGTGTGTATTGTTCAATGTTGTCTCAGGGTCAGTGCAGTGCACCTCTCCTCAATATTTGGAGAGAATCTTCTACAAAAATGTTGACATCATGTAAGTAAGCCATTTACCATGAGAGGGAGTGGGTTGTTGGCTGATTTACCACTGTTTCAGGGTTGTGGCACGAGGCCACAACCCTGAGCCAATCAGAATCCAGTATCTGAACATGTGACCACAAAAAGTGGTAGAACAAAAGTTTCCTGTCAGAAAATGAACTAGGCTACAAAAACTTTGACAGATTCTTTTCAGGGAAGCCTCGCAGCCAAACACAAGGTTCCAGGAGCTAATTTACCTCTTGTTTTCGATGATGAATGGAAGCCATTATGCGATGAATAATGGCAGTCAAGAGGATTTATTAGCCTACACACTGCAGTAAAACATCAGTGTATCCCAGGACTTGCTGTACACCAAACATTAGCAAACCCTTTACAAGTGGGTAAATTCTTTGGCCGTGGCAAACACAATATAAAGACTACCAAGAACTCAATTCCTTGGCGTGCATGTGCCTGTTTACAGTAACAGCTGTTGAGCCATGATCTCGAGGGTACTTTTTACATATTTCCTCCTAACATTTGCGAGCACGCACACATGAGCGTGCACACACACACACACACACACACACACACACACACACACACACACACACACACACACACACACACACACACACACACACACACACACACACACACACACACACACACACAAGTGAGAATTCTAAAATGCTCAGTCATCTAAAGGCACACAATTGGTAGCCATCACATAGAAAGCTGGTGGACAAAAGCCAACAAACATTGTAAGTCTGCTCCCTTTGTTCATTATTGCACCTGTCGTGTTAGGCGTATAATAACCAGACGGTTCGTAGGGCAATGCGGGTTACTTTATTATAGACCATGTATGTGGCTCTCAATATAGCGTGACTTGTTATCTCGTGAGCTAGGCTCTAGTGTCTACATCCGGTCCGACACATCCGGTTAGCTCTATCACAATAAAGGTATACTGTACACTATACAGCTAACCCCACATCTCCCTTTCTAGAGAACTGAACACACAGTGAAGGCCAGGGTCTCTCTGGGAGCTCGCTGGGCATCAGTGGCTCCACAGGATTGGCACGTTCTTTGATGCATGTTTTGCAGTTTCTCACCAGCTCGTTTAGTTGGCTGCTCAAGCCCGGCCACCATACAGTCTCTCTGGCCCGCTCCCGGCACCTGGTCATCCCCTGATGTCCCTCGTGTAGAGCGTCGAGGACTGAGTTGCGCATCGCTGTGGGAATGACAAGTCTGGAGCCCTTGAGCAGTAGTCCTTCATGTACTGTAAGGAGGTCTTTGTCAGGCCAGTATGCTTTCACTGGACCTGTGAGCTTGCTGCGGTCAGGCCATATACTCTGACAGTATGACATGACCTCTGAGCAAACACTGTCTTCCTGCAGTCGTTCTCTCAGCTGTGCCATGTATGTTGAGCTGGCGGGCATGCTGTTGACAACCTCATCCACATAGATGTTTGTGTCTTCCATTAAGTCCTTGTCTGTCTGTTTTGCACTTGAAACTTGACTGACAGGCGAACGTGAGAGCGTGTCGGCTGTGAACAGAGCCTTGCCAGGTGTGTGGGAAATAGTGTAACTGTACCTCATGAGTCTGAGTCGAAACCGCTGGATTCTGGGAGGAAGCTCAGTTAGTGCCTGGTGACCTAGCAGGCTGACAAGTGGCTTGTGGTCAGTCTCCATGGCAAAATGTCTCCCAATAAGGAAATCTCTAAAGCGCTCGCATCCCCATGTTAATCCAAGCGCCTCCTTCTCCACCTGGGCGTACCTCTGTTCTGTGTCTGTCAAGGAGCGTGATGCGTACGCGACTGGTTTCCACTCGTCTCCCTCCTTCTGCAGGAGGACAGCACCTAGTCCGTATGAAGAAGCATCCGCTGACAGTTTCAGCTCTTTGTTGGGGTCGTAAAGTGTCAACACTGGAGGTGATGTGAGATCATTTTTCAGCTGTTCGAATGCTTTCTGTTGTGCACAGCCCCAGACCCACTGATATTTCTTCGAGAGAAGGTCTCTCAGCGGCTTGTCCTTTTCAGCTAGACCTGGAATGTATTTTCCCAGCTGGTTTAGCATTCCCAGGAAGCTGCGAACCTCTCCTGTGTTGGACGGCTCTTTCATTGACATGACCGCCTTCACTTTGTCTGGGTCTGGCTGCACACCATCAGCTGACAGTATGTGACCCAGGAACTTTACTTCACTCTTGCTGAGCTCACACTTCTCCATGTTTAGTGTGACTCCGGCTTCCTGAAGCTTGCGGAGGACAGAGTGTAGTCTGGCGTCGTGCTCCTGTTGATCTCTCCCCCAGATGAGGATATCATCCATGTGACATACAACTCCTTGCAGTCCGTCGATAATCATTGACATGCGTCGCTGAAAATGTTCTGGGGCTGACGCTATGCCGAAGGGCAGTCTGTTAAAGTAAAAGCGCCCAAAGGGAGTTATGAACGTAGTGTACCGTGCTGACTCAGGGGATAATGGGATCTGCCAAAATCCTCTGTTGGCATCCAGCTTGCTGAATATCCTAGCTCCTGCCAGAGATCCAATTGTCTGCTCAACTGAAGGCAGTATGTATTTTTCTCTGCAGACTGCTTCGTTGAGGCGGGTCAGGTCAACGCAGATGCGTACTGAGCCAGTCTTTGTTGGCACCGGAACCATGCCCGAACACCATTCGGTTGGCTCCTCCACTCTGGAGATGACTTCATCATCCTCCATTTTCTTGAGCTCTGCTTTCACTTTGCCAAGTAGCGGGATGGGGACCCGTCTTGGTGTGGGCAGGGAATAGGGAATGGCGTCTGCACTAAGTTTAATAGTGTATGGCTGCTGCATCATTCCTAAACCCTGACATAACTTTGGGTAGGACTCCTCCATCTCAGACTTGTCTATGCTGTCTGCTCTGTAGACTAGTTTAAGCTTTACACTTGCTGGTCTGCTTAACAAGGCTACATTTAAGTCATTGACAACATAAACATCTTCCTGTATGACCTGCTCTCCTTTGCATAGTGACTCTCTGTACCTGCCTAGAACAGATAGAGGCATGCGGCCTGGACCAAATAGTGGCCTGTCAGGCTTGGCTAACTGTGTATTGCTCTCAGCAATGGCATAATAGGTCTGAGCTGGCATCACTGAGACATCAGCTCCTGTGTCGATCTTAAATCTGACCTTATGGTTTCTTATAGTTAAATCAGCAAACCATGGGTCTAAGCCTGCATCTACTGAGCCTAGGAACAAGGGAGTGTCATCATTACTTTCTGTCTCTACCACATGCACTGTTTTAGTAGATTTGCATACTTTACTGTAATGGCCTCTCTTTCCACAGGAATGACATGTCACCTCTCTGGCTGGGCATTGTGCTTTAGCATGGCCAGGGGACTTTCCACATCTGTAGCATGTTGACTGGCGATCAGTTGATGTCTGTGGCTTTGTTGATGGGTACTTTGGTTGATGAGGGGACTTGGGTGTGAACGGCTTTGGTCTTCTGCCCTTTGTTACAGCATCAATGTCCACTCTATGCCCTCCTCTGAGGTCAGTTTGCTGCCTTTTAATCACTTCGGACTGTCTGGCCATGTTGACTGCTTTTTCTAGAGTCAACTCTGCATCTAACTGCATCCTCTCAGATAGCTTGGTGTCTCGCAGACCCACTACAATGCGGTCTCTTATTAACTCGTCGTGGAGTGCACCGTATTTGCAGTTTTCTGATAGGGCATATAATGCAGTAATGAAAACATCCACAGCTTCATTAGGTTGCTGCACTCTCTGATTGAATCTAGCCCTCTCATATATCACGTTCTTTCTGGGCACAAAGTACGCTTCAAATGAGGCTTTTACCGCAGTGTACTGCTGTCTCTGTTGGTCGGATAAATCTTGACCACGCAGGATGTCGTCTGCTTCATCCCCCATACAGTAGATCAGTGTGTTCACCTGGTTAGCATCTGTGCTCAGATGGAGGTTGCTGGCCAGTCTGAATCTCTCAAACCTGCGTATCCACCGCTCCCAGTCCTGAGGTTTAGCAAAATCGAATGCTTCAGGTGGTTGGATGGAAAACGTAGCGCTCGGAGGAACGTTAGCATTAGCCGCTAGCTGTGGATGTTGTTGGGCCGGTGCTACAGCAACGCCGTCGCCGCCTTCGTTGTCAGACATCTCGCCGCTCGCAGATGTTAACTTTTTAAAACTCTCCTTTCAGCTCAAAACTTGCTCTTCACCGCTGCCCACGTTCTGACACCATGTCGTGTTAGGCGTATAATAACCAGACGGTTCGTAGGGCAATGCGGGTTACTTTATTATAGACCAGTGTGGCTCTCAATATAGCGTGACTTGTTATCTCGTGAGCTAGGCTCTAGTGTCTACATCCGGTCCGACACATCCGGTTAGCTCTATCACAATAAAGGTATACTGTACACTATACAGCTAACCCCACAGCACCTTTAATAACCCCTGTCTGTTTTATGTCAACAGCAGAAAAAAAGTTCACACTGCAGCAGTTTACAGTTTAGGCATTTAGCAGATGCTTTTAATCCAAAGCGACTTACAATAATCAGATAAAATATCACAGGGGTGTAGGGGTTGATCAGGTTTTGGAGGTATGGAGGAGCCATTCCTTTGGCTGCTTTGAAGGTCAGCATCAGTGTTTTGTATTCAGTGCGGGCCGCAACCGGGAGCAGCATTACGTTTGTGTGAGAGAGAGACGCATTCTTTTCACATATTCAGTTTGACAGGCGAATGGTTCAGCATGGGGACCAAAAGTAGCAAAATGGGCTTTTTTGTCAGTGGTGCAATGCACATTTGTGCAATACGGTTTTAGATTATTATAATTTTTTTACTCTGCCGTGTGTGTGAGTTTCTGCATAGCGTGAGAGAGAAATAAATGGGAGAGAGTGAGCATTGAGCAAGTAAGAGAAAGTATGACTGATAGGTTCAGGTTATAGGCTCTAATGTCTGACAGTGTGTCGCAGGTTCGAGTCCCGATCCCGACGACCTTTGCTGAGTGTCACTCTCCATCTCTCTCCCAATTTCCTGTCAGTCTACTGTCTAATCAATAAAGGCATAAAAGCCCCAAAACAAAATCTTAAAAGCCAGTGACACCCAGAGGTATGTATTGTCAAGCCTACTCAAACCATTAATTAGCCCCCAGAGGTGAACAGAGGTGGGACAAATGGAACAGGACATTTATATTTTTCTATATCAGTATACATTGTGCGCACACACTTCCTGATACAGAGGCATGTTCTCTAAAACATATATTTAAGCCACTTTGAACTTGTCGTCTCTATTTCAGGTATGTCATTATAGAAAGAATGTGTCTATTTATTTCACACATTTTTTTGGTATTTATAAATACAGGCTGACCTTGAGATGCATGTTGACATGCCCATTAGTTAGAAGCTTGAAAGTCACAGCATTAAACAACCAGTGAATTTCATTATTCGTAATGTGCCCTAAGAGTGCTGGGCGAGCATAGCCAGATATACTATTCTGTGATGCCATTCCTACAGCATGTACCGTACACAAAATCTTTATAGAGAAGGAGCTGGACGTGATTATTACTGATGATAGTGAGATTCACTTGGACGTAAAGGTGTTCAAACAATTGTTGTATTGTATTAGGTTGAGTACACAGTCAGTCTGCTATTATACACTCAGCAGTTCCAGGCTGTACATCAATATGACATCATCACAGATTAGAGTCTCAGTTGTTTACCTCAAGGGGAGAATTACTCATTTTCAAAAACAAACAGAAAACAATGATTGAGCTAGCACTGGAGCAGCGGAAGGTCTGTTGATGCAAAAAACTGTAGTACTCCGGACAAAGCATACACAGTTTGTGTTCTATATTAAAATTGGCATAAAGGAGTGGGTGGGCAGACAGATGGGCGGGCGGGCGGACCACATCGTCATGCCCATGTCACCATGACTCAGCCATAACCATATAAGGAGTTCCCAATGCAGCTTAACCCAAATATGGAGTATGTTGTCTAACCTCAATGTGTCGTCATGGCATCAGGCGCACTTTGAACACTTTGATCAGTCAGCTGGTTAGATGGTGCATGACCATATATGGCCATATGTGACTGGGTCTGGTACTTTGTTCCTTATGTCTGCATTGGTCATTTTTCTTTTTTGTACAGATTATCCAAGTACAGAATCTAAGCTTTCATATGATGTATCATTTGTTGAAATTGGAGCATATTTGAAGAAGTTATGGACATTTTAAACTTGTTGCACCATAAACCCCAAAGTGCTTAAAAAGCCATTTGAATGCCAGGAACATTGACACCTCTAGGTAACCAGAAGTGGGTGTGACAATGGGAGGGACAATAGGTACTTACCTACACCCCTAAATCACTCCCCCCAAGTCAAACCACACCCACAGTGGTATAGCTGTCAACTTCAAATGTACTTTTATTCCACTACAATTATTTAAAACTACTATTTAGTAGTAGACCTGTGGTAATATATTGTGCTATAGTGCTTGCAGCCATGTCAGAAATAGTGGCCAGTGGTCTTTTCTACCTCCTCCCCTCCTTATAGGCTCATCCTGTCATTTTCTCCTTTTTGTAGTTTTTATTTTTCACTAAAATAATGTATTACAAAAGAAAAAGTTTTTACAGTGTAAAAAAAGGTCTATTACAAAAGAAAGTGTTTACAGTGTACTCTTTAACGTTGGCTACGAAGCTTGCGGAGCATCTGCTGTACACAGCAAATAGCCCAGTCATTATATGAAAAAACCTAAAACAAATTGCAATAGTACTATACACTACACTGTAGTGTATAGTAAGTGAAGGTAGGTAGGTCGTTTTCAAAACTTTCCCCTGATGGGATTCCTTGGGACTTTTTTTCTCTCACTAAGGACATATTGAGGATACAAAATCAGTTGAGTTTGCTACTATTGCAATTTGTTTTAGATTTAGCCTAATTTTGGCCTAAAATTACTGGACTATAAAGCAGACAGCTAAAGCAGAAGCAGTGAAGCACGGTCTTCTACAGTTTGGATCAATGGATTTACACGTTTTCTTTCTTGGGAGCATTAGCAACACAGAGCACTTTTGCAGCACGTTTTGTAGTAAGAACGTGGGAAGCGGCGGGCGGGCTTGCAAAACACACTTATTAGGGCACTCTAGCTCGGACACAGAACGGAGAAACGTTCATGGACTGCAGCAGACGAGAGACTGAGATGTGAGATACGCTGTCCATTACGAGAAGATCTGTGGTTTTTCCCGCAGGACAGAGAATGCGGCTTTTCTTTCCTTTTTCTCCCTTCTTCTTGGTCGTAGGCTACTGTGTTAAGCAGAAGCCTACTATGATTTGTAATGTAAACGCTGAGTAAGTGAGTTCAGAGTCTCTCAGCAGTTTAATGCTAAAAGCCAGTGAAACAAGGAGACGCTTGACGCTATGTCACCAATGAGCCCTTACGGGGCAGGGACGGCTGCAAACCCTCTCGTCTGCATGTAATAAACATAAAATACGGTTCGTTACTCAACAAAACAAAGACGGCGTAAGGGTGATGGAAGCCTACTTTACTTAGTGGGAACACTCAGAAACCCCCACCTCACGTCTAAAATACACTTTAATACACTTTTTTTTACCAGAGAATACACTTTTCCACCGGAGGTTTTAGTTACTCCACACCGCCCTCTACAGATCTTGTCAATAGAAATGTCCATTGCACATTTTGCCTTCCGGTGAAATATTCTGTTATCTGGATAAAAAAGTGTATTTTAGACGCGATGTTGGGAACTCTGAGTGTTCCCACTAAGTAAAGTAGGCTTTCAACTCCCCAAATCCGTCTTTGTTTTGGTGAGTAGCGAAACTGTATCTTTTATTTTCACTACAGACGAGTGAGCGTGTCGCCTGTAATGCCAGCACAAGGACTCATGATGACATAGCGTTTTCAACATGCTGCTTCGATTTTCCACGTTTTCTTTGTGTGTCCGAGACGACCGAGAGCGACTGAGATCACGATGTATACATAAAAAAAAATACATCCTTCCAGAATACTGTCTTCAGCAAACCGTTAACATTAGCGAGATGAAGTTAGTTACTGTGTAGACTGTTTACAAGCAGATAGCACGCTGTATGGGCGTGCTGAAATACGAGACAATGCATTCCTTAAACCAATCGTGCTCCCGTGAAATCGCTATGCAAATCTAAAGAGCTCAATTCTCCGCCTCCTAAAACAGCAGTAAAACTCTCCTAAAGAAGGCAACTTTGCTACACTAATGTTGCCATATACCGACCTTAACAAAGATATCTTATGGAATGAAAACATTCTAATATATTCAAACTGTCTTAATAGAAAAAAAACGAAAAACGAAAAAAAAAAAAAAAAAATCTTATTTTAGCATTTTCTGACTTTTAAAAACGGCGACAAATGGACCTTTCCACCAGCACCAGACACATATACTGATGACATCAGCGATCTCCATATATTGGCATAAAAGGGACATGGACTGACAGATACAGAGATCCAGAGCCACAGATCATACCGATGTGCCCAGATATGGGACCGACCAACCTCAAACTCTGCGCACGCAGTGGCAAGGGCTCAAGGGAGTGCGGTGCCTGCTGTCGAGTAGTTCGGATCTCCAGTTAGCTGGTCCAACCTATAATATGCCCATATATGGACATATATGGGCATATACAGTATATATATACAGTATAGTGTATACACACACACACACACACACACACACACACACACACACACACACAGGACCTTGCCCGGGGGGGGGGGGGGGGGGGGGGTTGCACAGTATATGAGGGATTGAATGTAGGGGTCTCAGAAGTAATGTTGGTCATCTCCAAATGTCGGAATTGTTTTAGCATGCAGATGTTACCATAGCGGAAAAGCATGCGCAGTACAGGCAGCGGTATCAATGATGTCAGACATTTGGGCACTTTTTCACCCGTTTATTCCCACTAGCCCTTACCCGTTCAAAGATATGAGCTCCAAAATGATGTGCAGTGTGTGGGTTATGGGATGTGCACTGTGCACACAGTATATGAGGGATGGAAAGTAACTTTAACTGGTGCTTGCATGATGTAGGAGCATCAATGTAAGAATCCCGTTTCGTTTAATGGCTACAGAGATACTGTCCCCCCCCCAGCCCGCCCGCCCACCCGCCTGCACACACACCCGCCTGCACACACACACACACACACACACACACACACACACACACACACACACACACACACACACACACACACACACACACACACACACACACACACACACACACACACACACACACACACACACACACACACACACACACACACCTGGTTAAACATGTTGCCTCAAGCTAGATGCAGAATAGATGTGCCTCATGCTAGATGCAGAATAGATAATAGATACACCATAAAAATGCTAATATACAGCATACGATTTGTGAAAGTGACAAACGGGCTTCACAGTTATGTCAGGTGTGTTCATATGCTAATGGTGATGCGATTTCAGATCAATTGCTCCAGCCACTGAGGAGAAACGCTGTTTCAGACAGACAGACAGACACTCACTCAGACAGACATTCGCAAAATTATAGTATAGACTAGCCCTTACCCGTTCAAAGATATGAGCTCCAAAATGATGTGCAGTGTGTGGGTTATGGGATGTGCACTGTGCACACAGTATATGAGGGATGGAAAGTAACTTTAACTGGTGCTTGCATGATGTAGGAGCATCAATGTAAGAAACCCGTTTCGTTTAATGGCTACAGAGATACTGTCCCCCCCCCCAGCCCGCCCGCCCACCCGCCTGCCTGCACACACACCCGCCTGCCTACACACACACACACACACACACACACACACACACACACACACACACGCACACACACACACACACACACACACACACACACACACACACACACACACACACACACACACACAGAGCTGGTTAAACATTTTGCCTCAAGCTAGATGCAGAATAGATGTGCCTCATGCTAGATGCAGAATAGATAATAGATACACCATAAAAATGCTAATATACAGCATACGATTTGTGAAAGTGACAAACGGGCTTCACAGTTATGTCAGGTGTGTTCATATGCTAATGGTGATGCGATTTCAGATCAATTGCTCCAGCCACTGAGGAGAAACGCTGTTTCAGACAGACAGACACTCACTCAGACAGACATTCGCAAAATTATAGTATAGACTAGCCCTTACCCGTTCAAAGATATGAGCTCCAAAATGATGTGCAGTGTGTGGGTTATGGGATGTGCACTGTGCACACAGTATATGAGGGATGGAAAGTAACTTTAACTGGTGCTTGCATGATGTAGGAGCATCAATGTAAGAAACCCGTTTCGTTTAATGGCTACAGAGATACTGTCCCCCCCCCCCAGCCCGCCCGCCCACCCGCCTGCACACACACCCGCCTGCCTACACACACACACACACACACACACACACACACACACACACACACACACACACACACACACACACACACACACACACACACACACACACACACACACACACACACACACACACACAGCTGGTTAAACATTTTGCCTCAAGCTAGATGCAGAATAGATGTGCCTCATGCTAGATGCAGAATAGATAATAGATACACCATAAAAATGCTAATATACAGCATACGATTTGTGAAAGTGACAAACGGGCTTCACAGTTATGTCAGGTGTGTTCATATGCTAATGGTGATGCGATTTCAGATCAATTGCTCCAGCCACTGAGGAGAAACGCTGTTTCAGACAGACAGACACTCACTCAGACAGACATTCGCAAAATTATAGTATAGATATATGGTGTTCCATGTCCAGGGCCAGTATGTGACGTCAGTAGCATGACGTCAGAGTACTGTAGAACTGCAGAAACGGCAGACAGACAGACATTCGGTAAATGAATAGTTAGATATACCGTATATAGCCTATATATATAAACACACACACACACGCGCACACACACAAATTACATTATGTGTGAACGTAGTTAAATTACAGTTAATGAGAAGCTGTCACACATCAAGTACAAGATTGCTTGTGTTATAGAATAATAATCAGAGAGAACATCCTGACACAGATAGCTGTCAATAGGCTGATGTTGTTTAATATCAGACAGCATACAAATACGGTATTAGTCACTTAAGACTATAAGAATCTAGATAAGGCTTTAGATGGAGTGCTGAGGCTGAGATCATCAGTCGCCCAAGGGCAACATTTCCGTTTCAAAGAATAATTAAGCCTTACATTATTAGGTCCATGGGTGTATCCCCACTAATTATGAAGCTGTAGCATTGCAGTCAGCAAGTCTGCATAAAAGCATCTTGCCTAATGCACTCGTGTTTTAATATCCTGCTGTTTATTTAAAGGCACCCAAATGGCAAGATGAACCTAATCCTGTCATGCAAAACTGACACCCTCATATGTCATCTGTTTAAATACACCAAATCTGGTTTAACATAACCAGATCCTGATGAAAAGATATTAATCCTGTAAATTGGGGCAATGAGGAACCAACAAAACTCTTCAACAACCCAGCCTCCATGTTCTATATTTTTGTCTTGGCAGGCAACATGGTATCTGTATGGCATTGTAGCCTAATGACGCTTGGGATAATTCTCCGTGGGTTTGATGCGTTTCAGAGATGCAGGTGCAGTTTTCTGTGAAAGTGGGTCAGAATACATGCAGCTGGGCGTGCCTACAGTCAGGGAATCAGCAACGGTGGGTGTGAAGCAGATTATTAGCTACCTGCTACCTAACAAGTGAAAGCTTAGGATTGGGTTGAAGAAGGAATAGGTGGTGGTGGGGTGCGGTAGACTTTGCAATTTATTAACCTGAGGCAATTAGCCGGGAAACGCTACAGGCTCCTTGATTGTGGGATGTTTAAAAATGGAAGAGATAAGGGGGAGTCACAGATGTAGCAGCCCTTCCTCATCCAAGGCGCTGGCTGCAGGCGTAAGAGATAGCAGCAGCTCTGATAGTCTCCAAGTCAGTCAGAAAAGCCAGATAGGCAGCGCATAACTGATGATCCACTGGTGATAACTCCTGTCAATCAGGCCTTGGGCTTGATTAATACATGCAGCTCATGGGAAAATTAGGCCAAATGGGAGCTTTAATGTGAAGGGGTTACAGAGAATTGAGTTACAGAGGCTGAGCAGGGATGTAATAAGGCTCTGTCACAGCTAATGATAAACAGAGAGAAAGGCAGTTAGCGCAACTCTACCAGGGGCACAAGAGGTATTTGTGAATGTTGAATCAAGATTGTCTGGCCCCTGTCATGTCAACTTGGGTCAAGGTCACGATGAGTCTGTTATAATTCAAAAGTCTGATGATGATGGGCTTGGTACTGTATGTGTCCCCTGGTCGTTTACTGGCATGTTGAAAAAACGCACAAGCGTAAAGTATCAATGAACTGGCCAGATGTTTGGAGAACCAGGATGACTGGAAACAACGATGGAGGGCTCGTCTGAGGACGACCTAGAGAGAATATTATGGCAGCAACCATTAAACAAAACAAAAAAAAAAAGATTTTACAGTATAAAATGACCGTGCTTACAATAGTTGATTCAACAAAAAATAACGCAGCAAAGCATCGCAGCATGCCCATTCAAAACAGAAGTAATGATAAAAGAAGCAGCACCATATTTTCTACAAGGCACGACCGACACACAAGAAATATTTTGCTCTCATAAATCATGTAGTGACATCTGAACATTCTGATTCACACAAGCACACCAACAACATTCTCCAAGAGCCTTTTCAGCATCTGTGACAAAATGTCTGCCGCCTTAAGCATTGATTTGTTTCATTCTTATCACAACTTGTTTTACCTGTGTTCAATTCTGAATTCACAGATGTCCTTGAAGCCTATATGACTTGAGTTTGAACAACGTGACAAATCCCTCCATCACAATCTCTTTTCTTCTCGGCAGTCTAACAGTTTTAACCCTAATGACCCTACCCGGAGTGGAGGGGAAAAAAAGGAAAAGTAATTCAGTGTTAACTTTTAATGTCTGCTGCTGATTAAGATAAAGCCGGCCTGCCTTGTCTGTCTCCTTCTGTCTCCGTTTCCCCTCTCTCGTTCCCCTCTGGAGCCAATTTTGTTTGGTTGGGAACAGCGACAGATAAAGCGGAGTGCCAGCGAGTTCTCTAATCTGAGGAGCAGTGTTCGAGCAGTCTGGGTGATGTGGGGGAGCGGTGTGCTCTCAGAGCATGGACAGATAGAAAAAAGGCTATGATTGGGATCGGGAACTTGATGTGGAGTGTAAGATAACACAAAGACAGGACGTCATCCCGTGGGGACAAGGTTGGGGATCGTACTCTCCCCCCCCCCCCCCACCCACCCTCTGTGACTTGTTCATGCCATTTCTAGGTATTGTTGAGGGGAAGTGGGCGGCGGTGGTGGTGGTGAAGGTGTAGTGCCAATGTGAACTGCAATGGTAATATCCCATTAAAAGCTGCCTTTTCTTCTGCAACACCAACATGTCAATTTTATCATTTCCTTGAGGAAGCCGACACAAAGCCCTGGATATTTTTCGCTATTTTCCTGGTCTCATATAAATGCATGCAGCAAGGCAGTGAATTATTTACCATCAGGTATTCTTTCACATAGCCCTGCTGCACATCCATGGCTTTTATTTTCTTGTGCTGAAGAGAGAGCGAGAGAGAGAGAGAGAGAGAGAGAGCTGGGGAACTGGCACTGTACAATACATGTCAGTTACTCTCACAGGCTTTGAACTTGCTGTGCTATTCTAACTATATTGTGGGGCTTCAAATACTGTACACACTCAATGTCAAACAAGCATTTCAACCATACTGTAGCAACCCACGGAGGCTTTACCTCTCTGACTTCATAATGAATAGAAACACATGACTGGCATTGCATGTGTGGTTTTATATTATTTATTTTAACTGTCATCCTGTCAAACGTGTTCTCAACCATTTCAATTGCTGCCCAGAATGTGAGGCGAAATGGTGCACAAATAGTTGAAATTCAGGGTAAAAGTGAGTACATGCATCCAAAACTAACCTGGCACTAACACCCCGACTATGAATATGCATGTTTGTATGAATGCATGGATGTATTCTCATGGGAGAAAACCAAGAGTCATAAATAAGTATTATTAGCAGCCAGCGGAGTAGCTCTGTGGTTGGCGTGTACCAGGAAGCAGAGAAAAAAACTATTCTCTTGAGCCTTAGTAAAGTAACCCCTTATACCATATACAATAAAATATTCATATGTAATCACCCTGACCTATATAGCATTACACCTTGGCCATTCTGATCACTGTAAAGCTCTGAGTAGTGCAACCTGGCACACTGCCCTAATCAAACACAATTTAAGCTTTGAATGTTCTGTTAAATCAGCTACTTTAACATTCGTACATTTTGAAGGCAAAGTGATGATTCCATACTTAAAAAAAAAAAACATCTGTCTGCCCTATACTGTGATCTGTGATATTGGTTTAGTATTGCAAACAAAGTAACACTTCATAAATTGGGATACATCATTACTCCAAAATATACATTACATTATATTATCATGGTAAAGTGCATTCACATACATATGCAAGTGAAGGCAGTGTGTGGGGAAGTCTCTTTATAATATTAAAGTATCAGATTTGTAAATTGCACTTGTTCTATATGATGATGCTGCAAATTGGCTAAGCCAATTAACCAGAATAAATAGCAATCATAATGCCATCATTAGCTTACTTGAGCTAACGTGTTATATTAACTAGTTTTATTGCAGTATATTAATTAACATTACTGTATTCTTGGCCAATGGAATTAATTTGCCTTTTCCACCCTTCATGGCATAATGTTACTGTTTTGGACAAGGCGTCCTGCGGTAACACAGAAAATCTGTGCAGTGCAATCTGTGCAGTGCAAATAACTTGTCTTTGCCCCAAACAAGTCTGTAATTAGCTATACCTGACATGGAGAATTGACCAACTCCTCCTGTATATGTTCATGTGTAGGCTTATTATCCTTTTAGCTGTTATCATAGACTGAACACAGACTTGTGTCAAAGCCTATACTTGAGGAAATTGCCATCATTAACTGGAAGACTGTTCCAATATGCGAATTGCATTTTGTTTCATTTAAAATACACATTGATTGTAGAAAGAATTAGTTACCATTATATAACCGAAGGGGTTTCTAAATTGTTCTAAAGTGCTGAGCAACTCAGTGACATTTCCGAAATATGGACCAACAGAAGCGGAAACGAGACCACCAGGGCCTTTCTAGAGAACAATTGCAGTCAGCAGCTATTTGGGTAAAAGTGAGATTGAACCTGCCTGTCAAATTGCAGCTCTGCAGTTTTAGCTCTGAACTCCTTTGCAGTATAACACCTCTCCTGACTTCCCCTTTATAAGCAGTGACACTTTGCACCAGCTTTCCATGGTTCCTTGGAGACCCTTATTTGCTATGCAAGAGTAGCAGAGCAGCAAGTGTGGCGAGTCCAGCCTCCAAAGGTTTTGCTGTGGGGGAGAGCTGACCACCTCCTTTCCTTTATAAGCAGGCATAATTCAAACAAAGACTAGCTTGTCATATCAGAATCTAAGATACCAATGATACACATGTACACTGTGTTGATAAAGGACAGGAACGTAAAGTAACTATTTACAGACTATACCGTATTTATCCTGACTGGAGTAGAGAACAGAACGTATTACAGTATGAGCCATCCAAAGGTCTAGCTATTTTTTAATGTTTTATTCTACACTCAAGCATGTATTCCTCCTAGCTTTACCACTGTAACAGTTCACCCAAAAAAACATTTCCCAGCGCAATACAAATCTCTATCTTTATTCGGTATTGAAGCTATAGGAGGCTAAGAGCTTCTCAAGGAACAATAGCCATGCTTCTCTTGCATTTGCATATCGTACTGAGACAAGCCTTCAAATTCAAAAGGACAGAAAAAGAAACAAAGCGACAAAAGCAAAGCTTATTTGACAACATTACATATTTGAATAATCCCAAACTATCAGAATAAAATAACCAGGGGTTATCAACATGTCCGTATACATGGACAAATGTGTCCGTGGCAAGACTTGGTTTTGTCCGTGGCAAATTCTAGATTTTCTTTTTTGACACAGCATTATAATTTTCTTATTTTCATCATAATCATAATATTTTCATCTCCAGGTTTTCTTCCGAATATGTATGACACTTATTTACTATGACACTATGGCATATTAGGAGTCCACTAGTACTAGTGGTTCTCAAATGTTTTATTTCAGAGGACCCCTGAGTGTGGGGTGAGTAAGGGTCCATTTGGTTCCATTTGTACACTCAGTGTTACAAACCTGTTATGGTCATTCAGGGTTATCTCTTTGTGTGTTTCTGGTAACATTGTCTTCTCATTTTTTATGTCCATAGCAAAAAAATAATTTTGACAAATGTCCACCACAAGCCAGCATGGTGATGCCCTCTGAAAATAACTCATTTTAAATATAGATCTAATTCTAAATATAGCACGGCATAACAGATATGTGTGAATTGAAATGATTATTCATTTTCGTCCTTTTCTTTTTTAAGATTTGTTTTTTTGGGGGCTTTTATGCCTTTATTGATAGGACAGTAGACTGACAGGAAAAGGGGGGAGAGACGGGGAGTGACATGCGGAAAAGTTCGTCTGGATGGGGAATCGAACCGGTGACGCCGCCAGCCATCCATGCCTATGTGGAAGTGCCTAAGTGGTATGCGCCTGGACCAGTAGGCCAGCGGGCACCCCCATTTACGTCCTGTTCATATAGGCACAGCTCCTGATTTAATTGAAAAAGGGTCTATTTTCAGTCAGGAGGTGTTTCTGCTGACGGACGGCTTCCTGGGCACTAATGCTCTTAAAAAGAGCTTGCAGAGTTGCATGTTGCTATCATGGCAGTGGATGCACTGGTGCTGATCCCAAAATAAGATTTCATCCCTGGCTCCGTGGATTACAGTGGTGAAAAGATTTTTGCTGTAACAATATCTCCCCTGCATGGAGCAGGAACCAAGGATTTAAGGTGATGATGTGTCTGTTTCAGTCGTGCGCCGCACCCTTCACATGCAGTCTCTCTGTTAGTCTCTCAAGTTGTCAAGGCCATAAATCGCTGCGGTAACAAATAAAAAAACTGCAAAGGGGAAAGAATGAACAGCTACTGTATGACACAAGGCTTACTTTGGCAAAATTGAGAGAGTGACTCAGCCTGCTTGTGTGGTCTCTGCTTTCTCACACAGTCAACTAGAGCTGACGGGACTCTAACAACACTGTAGCACCTGATATCGCAACATACCTTTTTCACTGGCACATCAGAATACCTTCACATGTACCGGGAGGAGGGGGCTCATTAACCTGTGCTGACACACTAAGTGTGGCGTGTTTCCTGCAGCCGAGGAGTCACGTCAGTGGACTCTGCTGATAGCTCCCAGCAGGGGCGTCACAAGGGAGGGGGGGAAAGTGGGACTGAGTTACTATATAGGGCCCAAGGTGGAGGGGCCTTAATTATTTCATACTTAAGCTATTTTTGAAAAGTCGTGAAAATGTGTGCAAATCTGTAACTCAAGAGAGATGGGGGTCCGTGGCCAAAAATCATTTTGGGGGTCCTTCACATGATAAAGTTTGAGCACCATTGAGATAGAAACATAGTTTTTTTTTTTTTTTAAACAAATTTTCATGATTTTTCAAAAATAACAGATCTACAAGTTTGCAGCGCGGCACTCGGTGCCGCGCTGTGAGCTTGTACATCTGCTATTTTTTAATAGTGAAAGCACAAAATAACGTGTAATAATGCGTTCCCAGTCTAAATGGGTTAAACCCCCTCCCCCCATGAAGGACATTCATGGGGGGCCCGCAATGAATCCTCTTGTACCCAGGGCCCAGAATTTGGTGCGACACCCCTGCTTCCCAGCACAGCACGGAGCCGCTGAGTGGTCACGTGGTGACGTTTCAAATAGCGCTGTCAAAATAACCTGGCCCGTCATTGGAAGGCAAACAGCTGTGGCAGCTGTCCCCCTGCAACCAGGGGTGGAAAAAGTACTCACATTTGTTACTTAAGTAAAAATATCAATACTGCAATGTGGAAATACTCTGTTACAAGTTAAAGGTCCGGAATTCAAAATGTACTTAAAAGTACAAAGAATATTTGTCATATAATGTCCCATTTCAAGTTTACAAGCTCATAATGCATTGCGTCGCATCACGGCACATTGTGAGCTTGTAGATCGGCTATTTTCGAATGGCCGAAAGGTACAGTACTTGACTGAATGAACTTAGTTACTTTACACCACTGCCTGCAGCGCTACACGTCTATGAATGTGCCATATTACGTATGGGGTCCTTCATAGTCTTAGCCTCACTAACAATCTATAATAAGAAGCTAAATAAATACGCATTTGATGTTTAGGTAATTTGATGTATTTTATATACTGTATGTAAGTATTTATTATTCTGCACAGAAGAACAGGCCTGGTTTAATTGTGGCATCTGTTGTGGCATCGCATGCCAGCCATTTCAGGGGTATGGAGTGACAGATGACAAATGCAGTGACTGGCCTCAAGCTGACTGCAACCCCACACTCATAAGAGAAAATGATTTTAAGGATGCCCTGAGGTCTCCTTCTCTCCACCCCCGCGGGCCAGTGGTCCTGCCCTGCCCTTCTGCCCTAATTAGCTTTTCACCTTTAATTACCCCATGTCTGGCTTGGCACGCCACCCTGACAATGTTGCCCACACCCATTAACACAGAAAAACCTGTTTGGAGAAAACAAATGCCTTCTGCCTCCCTTTCTGAAGTGCGTTTAACAATGTCCTCGAGCCACTGTTTTCCGATGTGTGAGGAAGTGCTCGGAAACAAGACATCCATCAAATTGACAGACAAAACAAATTACACAGCAAACAAAACCTTAATGTGTCACTATAGAGCTAATGGTGTCGAGGCTGGTTGGCAGTAGACCCAGACACTTGCATGCTGCCATTCTCACCCTCATGTGGCCTCATCCATTCAACGTGCAATGCGTCCAATTTCAAAGCAGGTACAGGTACTGTAGGTACATGAGTGCGCCTGGACAACACATCGGAATTAACACACACACACACACTGTGCATCCTACTAACAATGCATCAATGCTACTCTAGATTCATAAAATTCTGTTCAATGGCTTCTCAACTCAATGCAATTGTCTCTTGTGTAGTTATGATCTATGGTTTGAGCACACAGGTCTGAAATTATTCTTTAAATGAATGGTGCAGCCTGCCCAAATCCAATAGAAGTGTAATTACCGTACATGCCTTAGGCCTTGGTGACAATACCCATGCTTGTGACATCTATCTGGGAACGAGGAAGGAAGGATTATCTTCATTTATCATCTAGATTTGGCACAATCACCTCCGCAGGGGTCACCTTGGATGGAACGCTATAATTTTACCAGTCATTAAACTCTTAATCCAGAGTCAGTGCACATGCTCCAATCTCATCTTTCAAAAGCAAGTATCACTTCCTATCACTTCACACTGTCATTTCAGCATTGCGGTCCATTACAACATGATTGTAAAACCTCACAGGAATTACAACAGTAGACATACCTTCTATTTAAGTTCACAGTGCCTTGACATTTTAAAAATCCCTGTATTTTACTGGGCTGTTGAAAATGAAAAAGTTGAAAATGACTGTATATTGAACAGGTAAAGCCATATCAGCAATATTTTTACGGAAATTCCAGAAGTTATTTTTGTCTTTCTATAGGAAATTACTCTCCAGATCGTTGTGCTGGAAGATTGCATACAAAGTGTTAATATTCTTTTCATTTCCAAAGCACCAGCCATTACATATTCAAAGATCTGGTGATATTATTTCAAGGCAGGAAAACTGAGCGTGATAAATTGGACAATAAACATCACAAACGTGCACTGAGGGCTAATGCAATGCTAAATATGAGCTTACAATAGCAACCTGCACAGAGACAACACTTCATTGGAGGAGGATTATCACAGTCACACTGAGATGTTAATACACAATCACTATTTCTAATTCAGACTGCATAAAGGCACTAGGCACACACACATGTTTGATTTATCACTGTGGGAAAAACCTGACACAATTCTAAACACAGATATAGAAAGAAATAACATGTTGGTACCCAACACATCGATTGATGTTTCAGTCCTAATACTCTGTTAAAAGAAAATCTAAAGTCTGCTGGCAACCAACTGAGCTACCACAAACTAAGAGAGTTGGAACTTCAATTACTTAAATGACACTGAATACTGTACAGTATATGAAAACATTATATAGTCCAATGTGTACAGTACGTCGACATTTTGTAATTGTCATCAAATTTCCCCATTTGATGGAGAAATCCAGGGGAATCTGGAGAAAAAGAACAGGAAAAATGTTGATTAGGCCTACTGCTAGATATTTTCATAAGAAAACTATAAAACTAATTGCACTGCATTAAAGTAGACATATTTCTGTGTTGTGTAATAGTGCTATTATTCTGAAAACATAGAAGTATGGCTACTTTAATGCAGTGCAATATTTGTCCTTTTAGCCATTATAAAGTACTAGATTGTCAGACCGCTATGCAGCCTTCAAATCCACTCCTACTGTATATGTGCGATCAGCGCAATGGTCACAGTTAGTAAGTAATGGCCATTTGAAATGTTGAAACTGCTGTAATACTACTGTAGTGTCCCATGTGTGTGCACATTTGTGTGTGACTGTTGTCATGGCAGACCCCTGAACAGTGTTTGCACCAAGTTTGGTGCAGATTGGAGCAATGGTGCGCCTGTGGCACTCGGGGGCCCCTGATGTGTTTGTAATAAGTTTGGTATGGATTGGAGAAAAGGTGCACGTGTGGCCCACATAACTATTGTCACTGCAGACACCATGGTGTTTGTAACAAGTTTGCAGCATGGATTGTTTTGTATTTTTTGTACTTGTCCATGTTTTGACATTGACAAATTCAGAACAACACCCATGGTTGCCTTTAATAGTTGTACATTTCAAGTCTTTCATTCAGCCCCACTAAAAACGATGTTTCACACCCAGTGCTTGTAGTTTCCATTTGCTTCCAATTCCAAATCTAATCACATTGCTTTACTGCAAACCAATCTCAAACTAAGATTTCCAACAGACAGAGGCTTTACTCTTGGTGACTTAATAATGGTAGCTCAGTGATAACATGATCATATTTAAACATGACCGATAACTCAACTGTTATCTTAATCAATCCATGTAATGAGAACAGGAAGTTAATCCATTATTATGTATAATAAGTGGATAGATGAAGGTCTTAGGGGTTAATTAACTACTAGTCTAAGGACAATGTTAATAATGCAGCACTAATATAGGGCAGGTAATAACCCACTGGAGGATTTCCTGCTCAGCTGCACTGCTCAGTTCTTCTACTCTGTAGGAACTCATTTATATCCTCTTGATGGAGTTCTGTTTTCAATACCTTGACATAGAAAGGGCCTCAGGTACTCTCTACATTACAGTACAAATCGTTGCGATGTCTTTGTTTATTTCAGTATGTAACAGTGCATTAGCTCTTGCATGCCCACAGACTCGCACATGCCATGTTATTAAATCGATTGTTCCTATGCGAAAATATGGACTTTTTAAATCGTAAATCGTTGCGTAATCGTTCAATTTGTTTATTTCATTGGCCCAGTTTGATGCTTTGCTATACTGGAGCCACAGCAAGAAGAAGACCCCTGCGATCCTAAACAGCGGCTGATCGTACACACACACACACACACACACACACACACACACACACACACACACACACACACACACACACACACACACACACACACACACACACACACACACACACACACACACACACACACACACACACACACACACACACACACACAATATTTACATAGACTTCCATTAATTTTTATGCAAGTCCTGTGGCCTTACCCTAACCTCTATTCCTAAACCTAACCCCTAACCGTTGTGGGGACCTACTATTTTGTCCCCGCACTATCAGAGGTCCCCTGCAGGTGACTGTGTGAACATGCGTTTAGTCCCCATAAGTATAGCTAGACAAACTCACACACACATGCACGTATTGTCCCATCAGAAAAGTGTTTGCTATGAGCCTTTCCTCAATCCACAGGCTGTAGGCTACGGTCTTGTCTAACATAGTAGACAAGATGAGAAAAAAATTACTGACAAAAATGTCGTGCCACAAATTGTGGGCGAGAATTCCGAGCAATGTGCACGAATCTCCTTTACTCTCTCCATGGCCTCACACCTGGCCTGGACTGCTTGCCCTGAGGCTACCCTAAGCTGTGATTCCACTACACCACATAACACCCCCTCTTTCTATCTGCTTGCTTTGTATAGACTGGCTCATGTGCATCCTAGGTCTGGGCTGGCACAGGGAGAGGCTGTTGCTCCACACACAACATTGAACAAGACAGAAACATGGAACATTTAGAGAAGGAGAGAGGGTACCGTCACACCAGGCTTGCCAGCTGTGATAATGATGTATAATTTAATTGAAGGCTGTGCTTCTATCCTCCATAGAACTCGAACTGCTCTTTTCTAGTCAATGCATTATTCAGGCTAATGGTGACCCTGAAATAGAAAAAAGCTTCTTATCTCTTTAAAGTTTTATTGCAGAGACCAAAGAGAGGTAAAAAAGGTATATACAGTAGGAGACCGAGTTAGACCAGGAGGGATCAAGACGTAGATAAGGCACAAAAGCTTACTGAGATATTGTAGTGTTCTGTCTAGCGAGATGCTACATCCTACATGAGGGATTGCCGTTTCTGACCATGACAGCGTCATCTTCCTGGCAACAGCTGAAGAATGTCATTGGTAGAGGCTCTGTGATGTTTGCTTTTGTTATTCTTCAAGCAAAGTACTGAACATTTCCCACCCAACAATGGCCTTGGACCACGCGGTGAAGGCTGAGATTGACATAATGTCTTGGACAGCTGGACAACATAAACACTGTACAACATTAAAAACTCGCTTGCACTACAAGGTGAAAAGAAGCTCTGAACCTTTGCTTAATCCATCCATTCATACATTTGCCACGAGAGGATCTTGTATTCCATGGACATGGATTCAAAGGTGTGAGTGAAAGAATGAGACAGAAAAAGACTCATTATTTCACTCACACACAGAGAGAGAGAGAGAGCGCGAGGGTTGACAGTATACTGTACAGTCTGTACATGTGATCGAGAGAATCCTTGGCTACAGCTGTGGCAGTGAAGGACAGGGTGAAAGGGTCCTGGGCAGTAAAATCTGCCTGGTTCCATCCATCAAGCTAACCTGTCATATTTACAGTCCAAAATCCACCCATAAAACATTGTTATTGTAAGCTGTAATTTCCTCTGCAATTAGACGGTGACTTCATTAGGGAACATGTGACTGAAATGTGGCAATTAAGCCATACTGTATGGCAATTGGTTGAAGAGTTGAGAGGTAATGAAGAGGAAGAGGAGGGAGTGCAATACGCGGTGATGCCATTTTATCCATTTACGGATATCGTTTCATTCCCACAGTTTCATTCCACCACTCAAACAAGCATCAGCTTTGTTATTTTCCCTGATGATTTATTTCTCATTCAATTCAACAGATTGGATAGTCTGATAATAATATTGATCAAATAATCAAATTTTTATCTTTAAGAAATAGATGACGGTATGTTATATTTGGGTACTACTCTCTTTGGAATAGTATAACCAATGGAAAAAGAAAAAAAAAGTAGAATCATAATGCTTAGTGTCATCCTCTAGTAAATGTAACATAGTACGTTTAATGAATAACCCTTTCAGTAGACTAGAGCAGTGTTGTTGTGATAGTGCTTCACTGCTTTACCAATAATTATACAATAAAATAAAAAAACAAATCTATATAAAGAGAAGGGATCGGTGATTGATTTGATTTCACCAACCTACACCCCTTAAGCAATTAAGTAATTCCAAAGCCTATAGGGGCTCAAAAAGAACCTTTGATGCCTAATCTTAACTTCCTGCCCGAGGGTCTCGGGATGTGACACTTTCTGATACAGAGATAGCACAATGCCAGACCTAGCCTGTCTTTAAAGTAATCAGTACAATCTTACAGGTACATCCAATTCTAAAACTCCCTTTACTTAGCCAGGAATTGGTAACATTTCCTAAACCGAGCCAGTACCAGTAATGTCGCTATAAAGCAGCCAAATGTCAATCAAGGATCAAATGGTAACAAAGGGGCTGTAGGTTACATGTAGGTGTGCACAATGAATATGTCTGGTGCCGACATTTCAACACAAATCCCAGAAAAAGTATTTATACCCTGACATGTAGCTAGCCATCTTGGTTAGCCAATAGTGTTTATTCAGTAACTAGGCGTTAGTGATGTTTCATATTAAATTTAATTAAGCTGGAGCAATATACTGTACACCTGATGGAAAACCAACAGCCACACCACAGGAAATTAACATACACCTCATACAGGTGCATAATACTCCTGTCAGATACGATACTAATGATAGCATTGACCTTGAACTTTGACCTTTGGAGAAAGATCCTGCAATGTAAATTCATTCAAACAAATCATTCAAAATGTCATTCAAATAGGGGCCAAATGATGGTAATATGGAGCGGTGACAATCTTTTTCTATTTATAGTAACAATGACCTTTAGCTTTGACCTAGGAATCAGAATGCTGAAAGACAAAATATCTTCATACTGACTCCCCAAATAAAGATGGTAAGAGTAATGAAATTACATGTTGACAGATAGATAGAGAAAGGGCATATTATTATGATATTCCTCATGGTTTGCTAAATATACTACTGAAAATATAAAATATGTTGCAGTGGGTCTTGTGAAATTATGTTGATGTTGTTTCAGTGTGTGACTGCGTGTGTGTTGGAACTGTTGCAGGTAAACAAATTACAAAGTTATGTTCCAACCCTGATATATACTGTGCATGAGTTTTTGCCATTACGTTTGTCTATATATTGTGTAGTATTGTAAAGACCATCGTCCAAGCTTTATTTTAAACCGGTTCTATACTGTTGTACTACAGTGTTGTGTGCAATGTTATGGGCTCGTATATCTGCTATTTTTTAACATGTTTCAATAATACTGAAAATGTGAGAACTACTGATTTATGAAGCTTTTGTAGAATCGGCCACAGGTTTTGATGGATTAATCTGGTACATACAACCATATCACACAAACCACCTGATCAATTGTTCTGTGTGACAGACATCACAGTCATGGTGCGACACCAAAACACATCATCATAAATCACCAAATGAACACCACAACACAACAATAAACATAAAGTCCCACAACATAAACCCTCGACACGTTCCAAAATTCAAAGAATGACATAAAGTCATAAACAACACATTAAACATACTTCCTGTGCCCAGGGGCACCCTGGGAAATCAACATAGTGTGCTTCAGCAGACATGGCCTAGCATTCAGAGCAGATAGATTTTTTTATTTTTTTTAAGATATGTTTTGGGACTTATGCCTTTATTGATAGGACAGTAGACTGACAGGAAATGGGGAGTGACACGCAGCAAAAGTAGTCGCGATTGGGACTCGAACCAGCAACACGCTTTCAGGCTACACTGAGCCTATGTGGTATGCGCCTGGACCGGTAGGCCAGTGGCGCCCCCACAGATAGGGCTTTTTGAAAAAAAAAAAAAAAGAAAAATCAAAAAGCGAGCTTGTAGATCTGCTCTTTTTGAAAAGTTGTGAAAATGTGTGCAAATAATTGAATATGTGTATTTTTTAAGCGAACATTTGTAACTCAAATTTCGCTTCAGGGGGGGTCCCTGGAACTAAATATTTTGAGATGTGGGTCCGTGGCCAAATACATATCATTTTGGGAGACCTTCACATGAAAAGGTTTACAGTTAAAAAAAAACGTATTTTTCAAAAATAGCTGATCTACAAGCTTGCAGCGCGGCACTTGGTGCAGCGCTGTGAGTTTGTATATCTGCTATTTTTCAATAGTTACATTTTTAATTTGGCTGGTTGGTTAATAACACCTTATTCTGTAGTGTGGCAAGAGAATAAATATGATTACTGCTTTACATCATCATTAACTAAATGAAAGGTTATAAAACAACCACATCAGCAGAGAAACTCTTCACCTCAAAACAAACAAAAAATCTGAAAAATAAAGAAAAAAACGACTAATTAAATCATTTACAGGTTGTAATTTCCTTTTCCCCCCATTTATACCAACAATATCTCATTTAGTTAATTGGATGTTGATATGATTCTGCAGACTGCATTCTCTCTAAATAGCCTCATTCTTATCCAAGTAAGAATACAAAATCAGAGGAAAAGCAAATAAGAACCCATCTGAACAGGGGAGTTGCATGGGGAGCAATGCCAATCTAATTACATTAAACTAGGAGGAGCAGGCCTATTTCCTGCCTTATTTCACCACCACCGAGTAATTAGGAGAATGCAAACACTTGTTCATTACATGCTGGCAATAACATTTTATGAAAACCAACACTTTACATACCGACAGAATAAACTAGAAAAGTGCGCTTTTCTGAGCGCGGACATCTGCCTGGCCTGGTTTCTTATCCAAGGCTATGTGATTTGTTGGGTGCAGCAGTCCAGGACACAAGTAAAGTTGCGGGGGGGAAATACAAGTTTGTATGACAAACAGTGCACCTGTTCACGTTTGTGTCACTCCCCGAGGGCAGAAGTGAAAGTGGTTTTGAATGTGCACTAATAATCACATAGCCTCAATATAGAATTTGGGTATGATTGGATGTTGCTAGGGATGTCCCAATCCGATCACGTGATCGGAGATTGGGGCCGATCCCATGATTTTCAAAAGATCGGAATCAGGAGAAATATATACTGTATATATATATATATATATATATATATATATATATATATATATACACACACAAACACACACATATATATATACAGTATATATACTGTATATAAGCTGATAAGCTTTATTTTCATTTTGTTTTGATCCAATGCTGCACTATATCCATGTTGGGTAGAATGGATACTGTCATTTAAATAAAAAGTATCGGCAGATACTCACAAATCAAATGCTCAGAATCGGATTGGGAGCAAAAAAAGCGTGATCGGGACATGCTTAGATGTTGCACGTTCATGATATAAGGCTTTTTCCTTCTTTTTTTAATGATATTCACACATTTCTGAAAGCAATTACAGCCAGAAGGTACTGTATGGACAATGGGGTAAATCCTATCGGTCAACACAGGCCTGTTATAGGCCAATGAGGCCAATTAGAAAAATGTGGGGCCCCGATCGGTCCAGAGGTGCCCAAGATTAGCTGTTCACAGGCACGCACGCACGCGCACGAGACACACACACACACACACACACACACACACACACACACACACACACACACACACACACACACACACACACACACACACACACACACACACACACACACACACACACACACACACACACACACACACACACACACACACACACACACACACACACACACACACACACACACAGTGAAAACATAATCCCTGTCCAGAGAAAACTAAACGTCTGAAGTATGGAAAGAAAACAGAGTGGGTGAGTGAGTTGTTTCAGTACATGACGACATTCACTGTTCACTGACCTGATATGCCAGTCAGAACATCCTTATTGAAAGTAATGAGAGATTTTATTTTTTCCGTTTCATATTACTTGCCTGGGGTGACAGTTGTGTGCAGCCCAAGGTATAAATAGAGTAGGGATGGTGAATGAAAGGTTTGAGGTTGGGAGGCACCCATTAACCAAATGCGTAATAGTCAAAACATAGTATAACTATAAGCTTATGTGCATAACACATCGATATGCTCTAACCACCATGCCACCACCAATGCCATGCCACCATCCATTAAAATACAGCTCAAAGTGAAAGCAGTGAAACAAAAAAACTGTGACGTTAAACAGAATTAGTTAGGGAGACAAAATATAACAACTGTAAGGAACAGCCTTACAACACTGCTTGCATCGGGTGATGGGTGGGGAATGCAAACTTCAAAAGTCATCGGCCGTGTTCAGGGACGTGCAGAGAATGTTAGAGAGGCAGGTGCTGAAATGTCTAAAAGGGCCCTTTTGCTGAAAATATTGAAAATAGCAGACCTCAAAGCTCACAACGCATCACGCTGCGACGCGTTGTGAGCTTGGAGGTCGGTTATTTTCGATGCTTGGTTTCTACGCAGAGAGGACAATTCTTTCAACATAAGACACTGCGTTCAAGTTTAAGTTATACCATGTAACTTTTTTTATAAAACAAATCTTAAAATTGTCCTAACTGTTAAATCGCTAAAGTTTTAGAACACCCATTCCGTTATTTTCAGCTTCTGAAGCCTTCTCTTTATATGTTTTCTTCTTAGCAGTGACAGGGGCGGGATTTCCCGGCAAAATGACGTAATCTACATCATCTGTATACGTTGTGTATACGTTGGCCAATCACATCGCAGATCATACACACATGATACACTAGCGGCCAATAACCGACTCTTCAGGAAGTAGCTTCCCTCAGCAACCAGTGTTTACGATGGTGAAGGATTCTTAACCTCTTATTCCCCAAATCCTGCTCAGAAAATTACGTTCTACCACTCCATGGATTCGTATCGTTTGCGGTGGTTTGCGGCGCCGCTCCGGTGGTCCGCGGCGGTGGTCCGCGGTGACTCCGGGCGAAAAACGGGCGAAAAACGGACGAAAAAAGCAATACCGCGACTGACCACTAGTTTAGCAACTTACACAGTATAGCTTTAAGGAGAGTTTTGACAAGGCAATTCTCTTGAAAGCTGCCTTCAGCTATGGCATGGAAAGAGGACATTTGCATTTCTTTCACCATAGTAAAAACTGTATTCATGGTCTGGAGAGGGCACTTTTTTACAGAAGGATAAAAGGGCAGGGGCTCAAGCCCCCTTTGATGTCTATCTGTGCACGTGCCAGACAATGTTCTTAATTTCATGATGAATAGTGGGGGATTTTCATATGCTGTAGGCTTGCTGAGCATAGAGTATTACAGTAATAGTATAAGATTGTTAAGATAGTTACCTTGGTACAGTAGGTCTGCCTAGTGTACATGGTCAACCCTACAGGTCAACCATCTATTGTGTAATAATGGAGTAGGCAACGATGGTATAAGCAGCTTGGCCCCATCTGTGGTAGGTTACACAATACCATGTGGGTAGGAAGTGTTAATATTAATTCCTCCTCTCCAGAACGCTGGCCTATAAATCTCATATAACTCTCCCACAACAGGCGGTCAGATGCTCAGTCGTGGGAGACCAGGGGAGAGCGAGTGGCCTTTCTATAACTGGTGTAGGTTACTTCTCTTTACCATTACTCTTCCACTGACTGCCATAGCCAGGCCCTCTTTAGTAAGTCAGGGGTCGGAGAAAGCAGGAAAAATGACCCCGTTTCTGAACCTGGGCTAGACCCACATAGTGTATCATGTGCCTCGGAGCTGTGCGATAGCCCTTATTCTCTCCACCTGGAACTGTCTTCTCATTGCCATTCAAAGTATTTTTGGAGGGATTGTAATGCATCCAACTGATTTTCCTCAGGGTCACTACTTCAGTCCCATCTTTTTCTCTTTTTCATCAACAGTGTGTGTGTGCGTGCGTGCGTGCGTGCGTGCGTGCGTGCGTGCGTGCGTGTGCGCGTGCTTGACTGTGTGCTTGTGAGAGAGATGTTACTTATGGAGGTTGTCTCTGCAGGGTGCTACAGTACACATTATGCACAGAGAATAAAACAAGGTTTCTTCTGGATCGGAGGGCTCTCAGAATCAGTGATTTAGTTGATTCGTTCCCTAGAGGAAAGATATACGAGTCTATGGGTCTATGACATCTTCATTGCGATCAATTTCACTGTAGTACGACTGGTGCTGACTGTATCCATCCATTTTCCAGAGGTTGGCATGTATCAGAGAATGTATCCTACAGGGTGGCTGACATTCAAGAATGTTTTTTTGTCCTTTTCTTCTCTCTGTTAAGAATTCATTCTCGTTCTTTTCACTGGGATGACAACTGTACCAGAAACAAAAATAAACTGGAAAAGTGCCAACCTCGGAGCACAGGTCTCCACCAGACCGGGTTGCCTACCCAGGGCCCGCAAAATTAAAATATCTGACTAGTACATCTTAAATTGCTGAAAATGTAGTTTGGTACAAATGGTCGGACCTATGTAAGGAGTTGTGTCATGATCCAATGTATACCTAGGTTTCAAGAGTTATAGGCCAAAACGGGAAGGGCCCTGCTATAGCGCCACCATGAGGCCAATTAGAAAAATGTGCCATGGTCCAATGGTGCCAGAGATTAGCTACTGTACTGACACACACACACACACACACACACACACACACACACACACACACACACACACACACACACACACACACACACACACACACACACACACACACACACACACACACACACACACACACACACACACACACACACACACACACACACACACACACACACACACACAGTCCGATGGACACATGGACAGACAGGAGCGAAAACGAAAACATATTAAACCCATTTCATTATCTAGTTGAGATGTTGCATGACACTTCCTTTCGGTGTTGCTTTGAGAGAACGTGGATATCATTGAATTACTATTAATGTTAATATGATCGAATATCTGTCTGTTTAACCTTTACTTGACAGCATTTGGCTGATGTCCCATGGCTCTTCACAGAAAGGTTTGTGTCACTCATTGTGTCATTCAAAAATCAAACAAAACATCTTGTTGTAATGTGATCTGCCTATACGTTCGCTCTCTCACTGCAGATGCTGCTGAGTGTAAAGTATTGACTCAGCTAGGCCTATTAACAGCTTAACAACTGACAAGCAAGCAAGCGTATTTGTTTAAACTGATATTTTGATCATTTTGAAGCATTCTTTTCTTCACTTTACAATAAATATAATGGCTAATAAATAGATCAGATTACATTACATGTGATGAAAGTAGGATTTTACATAATAGAAATTACTCATGTTTCTGGAA
The DNA here is from genome assembly GCF_963921795.1 of Nannobrachium achirus. Taxonomy (NCBI): domain Eukaryota; kingdom Metazoa; phylum Chordata; class Actinopteri; order Myctophiformes; family Myctophidae; genus Nannobrachium; species Nannobrachium achirus. The sequence continues at coordinate 34,551,160 of NC_137817.1, forward strand.
ATGATTTGCTTCTTAAACACAAAACAGCTACGTAATGTCAACAGAGGTGAGTCACTGTGACATGATGCTGTTGGCATGCTATCATGTTTGTATGCTTATTTGACGCAGTGGTTTGGGATACACGACAACATGAAGCTGAACCATAGAATCTATACTGAGTTAATGAGATAGCCTAGAGCAATACACTCCACATGCATGTTACAGTGTGTACTCTGCCGTATAAATAGCAACCGCAGACAAAATAATTATAATTCAGCAAAGTAAAACAGTACATGTCTAATGACAGATGCGTGTACTGTACACGCATGTAGTGATAATGTTATTTTAACACTAATAGTGCCTCTTAATCTGAAGGTTGCTTGGTGCCTCGGTGCCACGCCGTTTCCTCCATAGGCCGCCGCTATTATTTTGAAGGGCTGGAAGGGGGTTGTTTTAGTTTTTTTGGATTATCACTTGACGGCAACGATTACGTCATCTAGTCACATGACAGTGTGAGCCCAGAAGAGAACATGGCTGCGCCCAGCGTTTGTGTACAGTACTGGAGAGTGGAGACCATCCTTTGTATAAGAATGTCCCTTTTGGAGAAAATGAGGTCTCTTTATGGGCCTCTCAATGGATTTACTATGGAGGACGTTAACTTCGCGTGCACGCCCGACGTGCGTTGTAAACAAATCGCGGACATTACCGATGCGGGCGGGACCGGAGCGACGTACAGTAAGTAATAATATCTTTACTGTATATACAGTAAGATTGACAGTCCTCACCGTCAACGGCGCCATGGTATTAACCCTTTCAATGACGGTGAGCGCCGTCTACAGCAGAAGAACAGTTAAAGGTGATATTGAGTGACAGCTGAACGCCTTTCCAAGAAAAGTATTGTGGTGGAGAAATATCCAGTGACATCGAGTTGCCATGCAGACAAAATGGAGTATAGCGGCCATTGCCCACCTAATAATCCAAACAGGTAATGACAGGACAGCCACACACATTTTTCCTACCTATACTGATCTTATCTTTATAATAATAAAATTAAATATTCTCACATTCCAAAAGGTGCTGGGAAACCATGATTTAGTCTGGCTAGTTGCCATTTGACCATGGTTGTGGTATGAGCTGTTCAACTGTGCATATGGGTAGAAGTCTACTGCCTAATTGCATGAGGGAGGTCACCGCCCTCCATTTCACCAGAAGCCAGTAAAACTGGCATTTCATATTGTATACCATCTACAGTAACTTTACCCTTGGATTACAGATTGCCAATTTATATTATGCACCCGCACACACTCAAACACGCGGGCACATCCACACACACTCTGGGGGCTTTTCTGCCTTTATTGATAGTACAGTAACATAGGACAGGGAACAGGCAGATATGGGGAGTAACACGCAGTATACAGTAAGTTGTCAGGATCGGGAATCGAACCCGCGACGTGCTGTCAGGCTGCATTAGGGCCTGTGGTATACGCCTGGACCGCTAGGCCAGCGGGCACCCTTCATTTCTAATGTTGGTTCAATCATGGGTGTGTTGTCGTGTTTGTAAAGGGACCATGGAACATTTTCATCAACCATGACATTACAGTCACTGGGATGTTCTAATGCACAAATGAAACGAAAATAATCTCAGAATGTATGCAACCTATTCAATGTGTGACACATGCTCTACAGGCATATGAAATTAAATCAGAGAGGGGACAGAAGTAGGGACAGAAGGTGTGGCTTTTCCATCACTCAATATAATAGGCGAGCTGCATTTCTATGAGAGAGCATGGCTAAAGTCATTAATTTTAGATTCCCAGGGAATAATGATCTATGCATGTGAGGAGAGTGGGGACAGAACTCCAAGTGGGTGTGACAGAAAGTCGTATCTGAAGGAATGAGAGAGAGAGAGAGAGAGCGGGGTGGGAAAACAGCAAAGGAAAAGTGGCAAGGCATCATTAAATAGATCACGGCAGAAACGTTGCTTCTTTGAAGACGGGCGTACGCCGCTAAGCATGAGCCTCCAGTGCCAACAATGCTGATGGGCTACAGGGAGCATCTTGCAGCCTTCTCACAGAGCAATAGCACTCAGATTAGAGGTTCCTTTAATCCGACAAAGGGGATTAAATGCTACAAGAGAAGGGAGAGCAGAGCTCCCATGGAGAGGCTACAGATGAATTATTAACACCTCTTACACCGGCGATCTCGGTCCTTAACCCAAAATCACTGCTCCGAAACATCATTGGCACGTCCAGCCAACGAAGCATCCTAGTGTGTACATATGAGCCTAATCTCTCCTCTCACAGACTCTGTTTAGAGTGGGGTGGAGGGAAAGGGGGTGAGTGGTGAAAGGAGTGTCCAAAACTGACCTTCGTTCGCTTAAAACTGGCTTCTCTACAGTTGCAGAAAAAACAACTGTGATACTCAACACGCACTGGCTGACCACAGTCAGTCATTCTGCTGCCTGCAGATGGATATAGCAGCCCCCCATACACACACAACACTCAGTTACAGTAGCTCGTAAAAGTTACACATACAGCATCTGAAATCCACATGTTCAATTCCACCTTTTTACAAGGCAGGTTAACCTCCTTCTAACATTTCTTCAGCAGCCAAAGAGTCATCCTGAGATGATAAACATACAGTATAATAATTGGTCCTTAACATAGTGTGTGTGTGTGTGTGTGTGTGTGTGTGTGTGTATATATATATATATATATATATATACTGTGTATACTGTATGTACTAGACGGCGTAAGCACACACACACACACACACACACACACACACACACACACACACACACACACACACACACACACACACACACACACACACACACACACACACACACACACACACACACACACACACACACACACACACACACACACACACACACACACACAACCCTGAGGTGGAATACATACTTTTAATTTATGCAAATGAATGTTTGGAGAATAAACAACCAAAGTGTTTTTGTTTTGTTTTAAAGCAAGGACAACCTACAGTATGAGACAGTGACATCTATGTTTCCATAGCTGTGCCACTCAAGATCACTGCTACACATGTCCATAAACACATCATTCACTTTCATGAGCTGACAGACATACTGTACAGTGCATGAACTTGTGACCTTGAATCTAGACTTCCACTAACTGCCGAATAAACATGTTATAATAACACATCTCGTTGCCAAGCAACACTTACCCCCCTTGTTCCATCTCCCCTTAGTCCTCGCCTGGTAGGTGAGCTCGGGACAGCCGGACAGTGCCAAGAGAAAGAAAACAAGTTCAAACACAGAGAACAATCCAGTCTTTGCCCTGGGAAACATGTTCCAAGAGTTGCTGGTGAGCACAAGTCCCCTCTCACATGGCTGTGCTTCCTCCCAAAGCGGCGCGGCTGTGGCGCATGGTAACCCACGCGTGGGCTGTCATCATCAGTCACGCTGGAGTCAGCAACGGGTCTCTAAGTACTATTACCATGCTGCTCTGCCATGGCCAGGCTGATGTTGCTATTGCATACTCTTCACTGATGAAAAGGGGGCTTGTGGTCCAGCCGCATCTCTCCCACCAGTAAGCCCTGCCTCACCAGAGCGCGCGGGAACCAAACAGAACGGACAGCTTGCCACGCGACGGAGCAGCTCAGCTAAGCTCAGCACAGTGCACTGGAACTCACTCTCACTCATACTCACACAAACACACCACACACACTGTCTCTCTCTCTCTCTCCGTCTCTCTCACGCTCACTGCTGCCACCGCTGTTGATGCCGACACTGCTGCTAGGGGCTGCTACTGCTAAATTATTTCCTGCCCTCACTCTGGGTTTCAGTGGGAATTCATCTCTTGGTACTGGCTCTTTCGCTTGGTGCTGATACGCCGTGAAGGAGGGGAGGGGAGAGGAGGGGGGAGAGGAGAGGAGAGGAGAGGAGGGAAGAGAAGGTATGAAAGAGAAGATGAGAGAAGAGAAGAGAAGAGAAGAGAAGTCTGCATTCGAGAGAAGAGTTTCCAGGGGTGTTTGTGGAACCAAGTGTCTCTACAGTAAAAAGGCAGAGTGCAGTAACTACGTTTTCGAATTTCACCAAAAAATGGGTTTAAAAGTGTTACAGCTCATCAGCCAAATGAGATAAAGATATAAAAGTGACATTACACTGATTGTACATCTGTTCTTGAGGTAATTGTTCATCCTCCAATATCATGAAGGCTAATTTGACCGTTGGGCGACACAAATAAGTTGGTGTGTCCCAAAACGTAGTTACTGCACTCTGCCTTTGTAGGGCAGAACTGTAGTGCTCTGAAATAAATAAACAAAAACAAACAAGCAATTGCGAGGGATGCTGTGAGCAGAGTCTCAGTAAGAGCTCTAATCCTCACTCTCTGATCCTAACAGCTACACCATTTGTATGGACGCTCTTTTAAGTAATAAGACATACATCAACCTTGCTGGAGTCAAGGCAGAAGTGCAGACAAAAAAAGAGTTGGTGTGAATTGCTTGCCAAAAGCATGCATTGTCAGTACTATAAAAAGCAGGTACGACTTCAAATTACGTTTGTAGCTGTATAAATCACAAAAAAGTCTCAAATTCCGTTGTGTTGCAAAAATATGGGATTAACATCCGCAAAATTGCTGTCTAAGATGTTGAGTAAGCTGCTTTCCTATCACTGCACTGTGATTTAGAAGCAAAGGTACGGTAAGCAAGAAAGCATTCCACTTACCAAAGCATTTGAACCATCACCAGCTGTAATGTAGAGACACACACAAGAAAGGCTTTGTGGATTAATTCTTATAGTGGACTAATCGCTCCATCACACAAATTTATGCTGGAATGTGACTTACGCTTATCTGACTGTCAAAAAAAAGGCCAACATCTGATTTAGGCAATATTATAAAAGATTATACAGAATTTACAACATATAAAAGGTCCAAAAAATGTCAACACAGATTGACCACCCTATCTCATCCCCTGCAACTGCAGCTCTTCCCATCCTGTTGCGTGTCACAATACAACTGTAATAGAAAGGTCTTAATCTATTAACTGTGAACGGTCACTGCAAAAGTCATGCGTCATCATATTTTCTAGGATTAAACTGGCAATGAAAAATCCCCCCAGTTCTTGCTACTGGTTTGATGGTGGTGTAATTTTACAATACTGCATTACATTTTACCGTATGAGGACCAAACTCAATTTAAAAACAAATCAACCGAGACCCATGTCTTATTGTTGATCAATATGTGATCTAGATCTAGCCTAACAATTATTTTGCTAAGACGAATGATTGGGCTATATTTGTTGCATAAAGCCGTTGTGTTTATCACCGCATCAGCCAGACTTATCAGACAAAGCTCCAAGGTCGTTATGCGCCCAAGTTCATAAAACAGGTACTTCAGAAGCCAGGAGCGCGGATAGGCTGTTTCATACACACACTGGAGCTTTAATGTCCTAATTACAGCTTCTAAGGGAATCCATGATTAAGTCCATAATTTTTTATACACAGCGCAAATTAATATCCTGAATCCACACATAATCTTCGGGCATTACCTACTCAACCCTCCCCATCTCGTTTTCCCTTCTCTTCATCTCACTTTCCCTCTTAACAACCAACAACAACACTAAGCTATAGAATGTTCTGCAGATGTGGGAATAGATGTGCATTGTCTCACCAGTGGGATCTTCGGCTTGCAATACACATTTTCAATTACATATAAGCACTATTAAGTTACACCAAAGCACAAGTACCTGTACTGTACATACATATAAATAAAATATGATTGCCCTGCAAATTGAGTTATACATTTAAGTACATAGCAAATCTACACCAGAGTACATGAGCCCCCAAACGGTGATTGTACAAAATATCGACAAATTAGGACTTGCATTTTATCAGCAGCCTATAAATGGTAGCTAAATGAGCTCCAGTGTTCCTGGGGTTTTCAATGTTTCTACAAAAGCGAACTAAAATATAATTGTTTCTTGTACTGTATGTCCAAAACCGTTATTTTTCAGTACATGGAAAAAATAAACTGTTCCAATGGATCTAATCTAGTTACTAGTGATGCGCGGGCCGACCCGGTGCCCCCACCCGCCACAGACTCAATTGGCGGGCGGCGGGCGGGTTATCACCACTCTCATGTGCAAAAAATAAATAAGAATAATCACCTGCTCTTATTTGCCTTTTATTCTTAATGATAGGCCTATAAGAATAAGAATACAACGTTTTGAATACAAGCATGAGCGAGCGAGTTTTAAAATGCACCAGAGAGGCTTGGAGCGCTCCTTGGTGCGACGACCGTCCCAATTCCCTCCTGCTGGGGCCGCGAACCACATTCGCCAACATTTTCGCCTTGCGCTGTTGCGCACATAGCAGCCAGACACACAACATGAGCAGAGGAGAATGCACAAACAATTCAGCGCGTTTCGCTGATCAGGATTTCACTTAAATGTCTCTGTCATCCACACAAGTCTGTTTATAAATAATTTGTGTCAGTCAAGTTATATAACCAGCCAGTCAACGGATACGATTTGAAACACAACTTTCGCTAGTGAGACGGATTTTTATACTGAATGAACCACGCTCACCTGGAGTCGCTCCCATCTCTCCAATCTGGTGATTAATCAATAACCAAAGGGATTTAATATTGTCCGTCTTTTGCTGTCTGTTTGAAGTGCGAGGCGCTGAATAAAAGTAAAAAGGACAGCATCAGTGACGTCATTACGTGCGCGTCACGCGTCTCTGACGCATTCACGTTGCCTAGAGACGCATTCACGTCATTGTTCTGGGGTCCCACGGACGCATTGCCTCCATTGGAGTCCACGTTAAAATAATTTACCACGTCGCGAAAAAAATAAATATTTTAAAAAGTCCAAAGACGCCAACATTGTTCATGGGTGAAGGCATGCTACTTTACCCTACGTTAACACAAATGAAATCCGCGTAGAAAGTCTTAAAACAGACGATAAAACTAACGACAGTCTGTGTTTTGAATCCACAACGTCATTTTGTGCGCCACTGCATGGTCACAGAATTCAATGGGTGCCTAAGTTTTAGCGTAGCACCGGGCCGCTCTCTGACTAGTGGCACAGCGTGTTAGGTGATACACCAAAAAGGGTTCCCCCACAGAACGTGTAGCACGGCGCAGAAACGTGACGTCACGTCTCTACACTGCAGCTCACTGCTCAGACAGCGACCCGCCTCCTTTCCCCTTCATTCAATAACAACTGGATATACAGTACACGCGCTATTGTTTATAGATGTGGTGGTGGACATTGGACAACGTGTTAGAAGCCACACAGGTCTTCATTGCGTCTTTACAACAATAGCGAGTGGTGAACATGGTCAAATAACCTTTATTGGCTCAACTACAACACGGAGGAAGCAAGCTAGCCTAGCATGTATGCTATCTGAGACAGTATGTATGTAGCCTAGGCTGCCTAACTGTTTGATTGATTATAGCGTTTTCGTGGCAGCGCCGTCCATTTGGTGGTCCGCCGGGGCAGCGGACCACCGCGGCCGCCTGTGCCTTGCCCTCCCGCTTCCATAGAGGGGCGGCACGTCCCTCTAGGATCAACCGTTCAAAACAAAAGTAGCCGATCTACAAGCAACCCAATCCACTGTTTTTGACCCAGTCCACTGGTTCTCTGTACAGCAGAGCAAACACAAGCACGCCAGAGAGCATTTCCCCCATTCCATAGAAGCAGTAACAGTACAAACAGGAGACATCTCACTGAGAAGATCCATATATTATCGATGTATATAAAATAACAGGTGGCTGTTGATTATGAAGACTCGGTAAAAGCTTCTATCTGCGCCCCCAAGTGGTCAACATCCGATATTACCGGTTCGGTATAAAAAAAAAAAAACCGTCACATGACTATTTGGAAGTATTAAAATTGTAAGATTTGGAATTGTGGTTCATTTCTTTCAGACACATTTCTACGTAACATGAACATAACCATATAATAACCAATTCAAGTTAAATGCTGCACTTTGTCAAAAATGACTGACATGACGCGTTGAATTTTTGTGGGACCCATAAAATATCCCTGGGACTCATCCGAAAGACCCTTCGTGGGTCCCGGGGACTCATTACATTAAAAATCACACTCGTGTGAACTGAGCGGTGGTGTGTGTGTGTGTGTGTGTGTGTGTGTGTGTGTGTGTGTGTGTGTGTGCAACAGCGCCCCTCCCTTAACATGTGTGGTCAGAAAAGGTTACTGCAGGCTACAGACAGACAGACACGGAGACACGGAGACAGACAGACAGACAGACCCACACACACGGCCACGTATAGGAGCGTTGTGACCACCGCTCAAAAACCTATTAACATCACTGCAGCATTGGAATCCATACATAGAGCAGGGGGCACCACTAGGTGGTCTACAGCTTATGGATACTATGAAAGCCTGTTTAGGGTTGTGTGTGAGCATAAACAGGGGTTGACACTAAGGTCTCAGAGGCACTTGCTCGTCGGGCAATACAGGTCATATTCTACTTGCCCAAAGGTCATAATTAATTCAATTTAACACCTATTTATTTTTATGGGTCTGTGCGATAAAAAAAATCATACTTAAATTGTTATGCCAAATACCTACAAAACAATGAAAATGACTATGGGTTCACACTTGATATTTTATATTTTTAAGTGTAGCAAGCAATAGTGAAAACAGTACATTATAGGCAAACTGTGCTCTTATTTTACATTCCACAAACCAGAAGAAAAAGCGCTCTGGACACGTTGAGGTGTTTAGACAGATATCTCGTGTTGTGTTTATAGACTATTGTGTCCCCCCAGGTTGCCCACCTGCCAGGGGCAGGTGGGCATCAAATGTTTTATGGTCCTGATTCACTGCAATCCTAGATGGCTTGGTTCTAGGCTTAACATAATTATTATAAATATTTTTGTAAAAGTATATGGGGAAAATGAATGGGGATTTTTTAGTGGGACCAGTAAACCACTACCGCTGCGATGCTCTATAGTCTACTCCCTCATACAGTCAGCACCTAACAGTTTCAAGGGGGACAGTAATAGAGGTAGCATTGTCAGTTTCTGTGAAGCATTCAAACATTCCCTGAAATATGAAATTCTCAACCTCAACCCTGCCAATTCAGAAACCTCTCTGCTCTGACACCAAGAAACTGAAAGCTTTTTGCCTCTGCCAGGCCGAATGGACGAAAGCCAGAGGCGATTGTTTGTGTGTGTCTGTGTGTCGAACAGCAAATCTCCGGCACCATTGGATCGATCGGTGTGAAACCTTGCATGCACACTGCCAGTAGGCCAAGGAAGAACCCCTTTACCTTTAAATTGGCCTCATAATAGGCAACTTCACGTTTTGGCCTATTCACAAGTTTCCAAGGTCCCATTGTGCATTGCGCAGAAGGCGTGCGGCATTTCCGGTGTCCCAGCCGAGTGTGATCTACAAGCTCACAGTGGTTGCATCTGTGACACTACGTGAGCTTGTATGTCTGCTGTTCTCCAGATGTGTCCCACACATAATTCTACAGTAAACTCTGGCGGAAACAGGTGGATAACTCTTGAAATGTAGGTCGTACAAACGTGGTCAAGTTATTTTCCTGGATTCCTTTGACTAACACATACAGTACAGTATATACACATATCTTTGAGTGGTGCTAACCGCTCCTACATTTGGAGTGTCCGCGTCTGTCCGGACTGTGATTGGTTAATTGGTGTCCGTTTGTACACCCAGGGTCACATTGGCCAAGCGTCGTGGGATGTTTTACAGTAACTCATAAATAGCATTGCTCACTTCACACTGGGTGTGATTTTTTTAATATGTACTTCCTGAAAAGAGAAGGAACATATGACAGATTTGTGCATTGCCAATAGGAGAAAAAGGGAAATACTTTTCTTTTATCTAGCGACTCTTGTGTAAAATTAGTTGACAAAGACATAAATCTGCTGAAGCGTGACAGGAATTAGCATCCGTGCTGTCTTTGTCTGAGGTCCCTAAGAGCCCATTACACAGCCATTCAAAGATGTGAGCGCTACAATATACATTTTCTCCTCTTTAATACAAAACAAACAAATGGAGGAGAGAGTGGGGGGGGGGGGGGGGGGGGGGGGGGGCAAGGGATAAGAAGGGGTTGAGTGTTGGGGGGGGGGGCAGCTTACAACCTGGCTGTGCAACGAGTGATAACCAATGTGGATTTATTGTAGAAGCAGCAGGGAAGCAGTGCTGTTGGGTGCCCCTTACCTCTCTCCCATCGATGCCACCACTGCTGTGGACTGGAGGAGAGGGGAGGAGCGAAGAGGGGAGGGGTGAGAGCAGGGGAAGTGGGCACTCTTGGATCCATACTGGGGAGTCTGTCAGCTTATCGCCCCCAGACAAGAGCCCCACGGATAAACGTGGTAGACCCGGAGAGAGGAGCCCGGCTTCAGTGGCGAAGGGGTGCGGGACGATGATAAGGATGAAGCTCTGTGGGGCGAGATGGGGGAGTGAGGCATGAGGCCCCGGGCTGAGAGACTCAGCCAGCAGCCTCGCTCATTCCAGCTCTCTCTATGGCTAAACCTCTTAAAACATTTACACACAGGCATTCACTGCGCTCAGCAGATGTAGGTTACAGTACACATGTGTGTGTTCATGCGAGTCTCTGTGTGTGTGTGTGTGTGTGTGTGTGTGTGTGTGTGTGTGTGTGTGTGTGTGTGAGAGAGAGAGAGAGAGCATGCTGGACTGTCCATGTGACAACAGAACCTAGAGATAGCGGGAGAGGGAAAGAGCTGAGACAGAGGAATAAACAGATACAGAGAGACAAAGACAGAGGGAGGGAGAGAAAGCAAGACAGAGAAAAAGAGTCAGAGAGAGATTGATAGACAGAACGAGGGACGGGGAGAAATACAGAGAAAGGGAGGGAGGGGGATGAACTGTCCTATTGCCATTTTTCTGAAGCTTGGCTCTTGAAAATGCACCATGAAATTTGCCTTTTCACACAGAGCAAAATCCTCAGTCTTAAAATGGACTCAAATGGGTAAATCTTTACACTCTCAGAGTGAAATGAACACTGAGGATTTTACTGTGCAGGAATTGATCCCTTGATGGAGATCTGGCTCTTTTGTGTAGTCGTTTTCTTTTCTGCGCATCTGCCTGCCCAGATACTGGTTAATCTACTCTCTACCCGGCATTCCTAATCCAACCATCCATCCCTATTCATCCCGCCCATTTCGCATCCCAGCACAGGACAGCGGTGTAGTTTGGAAGTGCATAATATAATAGATTTGGGTGTTTGTCTTATTTGAAATGACTCATGTGTGGCTCTGAAATGATAATTTATCCTGCATTGCTACCATCTGGGTCATGATTAACATTCCAATTATAATTCATTGCAATCAGCACTCAGCAAATTTCAACCAAATAACCACTGGTGGAATGCTTCCATTATTAGTAGCTGTACACTATGATGTTTGTTTCATGCATATCAAGGACACAAATATTAGCATATCAACTACAAAAAGCAGTTCCCGAAAAAAATGTGTGGACTCAAAAAACAAACATTATATAGGAAATGTTTTGTAGAAATGTCATTTGAGTAATGTACCTTTAAACCACAAAGTGTACAAATATAATTAGCGATCGAGTAAAATATAAAAGCATAAATATGTATAAATGAAACACCATTTGAGTGTAATGCACACTTGTAAATGTTTAATGTTAATTTGTAATATAAATACTTTGAGGAGATAAAGCATTTAGGTACAGGAGTGGCTCAGGAGGTAGAGCGGCCACTTTGGAATTGAAAGGTTTCTGGTTCCCCCGCTCTTCCTGGCTCAGTATCGGAGTGTCCTTGAAGAAGATGCTTAACCCCTTCCGCTCCTGATGAGCAGATTGGTGCCTTAGTTTCTATCCATCGGTTTGTGAATGTGTGTAAATAGGTGAATGTAATGCACATTGTTAAGTGAAAGGCGTTATCTAAAGGCACCATTATCATTCACAGGATTTCAACTTTCAAAGTATACAAAATGATGTAGCTGTGTAGTACTGTTAAAACTAAAAGGATTTTAGCAGCCAATCACATTAGGTGTTGGTAGGCGGTTGCTATGGTGGTTGGAGGAATGGTGTTGATAGAGCAAAACAGGTGGTAACTCCATCTCATGTCTGGTGACATCTAAATTCAATGCATTTACTAAAACTGTGTGGAAACAATTCAGAGATTAAACTAGACAAATCACACCCTGTGTGAATTGAGCAGTGCAAGTGGTCGCTAGTCTTCCTGGGGTCCACACAAAAATGTATACAATAAAAACAAACAATAGTTAATATTGTGCTATATAAAAGAAATTACATACATTTCGCGAAGCTTGGCCAATGTGGGATGGGGCGGGACATAAGTACAAACAGAAAAAGTTTGCAGTACAAACAGACAAAACCAGATGTACCCCCCTAATAAAAAGATTTATAAAAAAAAAAAAAGAAAAAAACCAGATGTACTGCAGGAGCGGTTAGCATTCCGATACCGATAAATGGGAACTTGTATTAAAGTTATACCATTTAACTTTTTTTATAAAACAAATCTTAAAATTGTCCTAACTGTTAAATCGCTAAAGTTTTAGAACACCCACTCCGTTATTTTCAGCTTCTAAAGCCTTCTCTTTATATGTTTTCTATGATCCTGGCCGGGGTCCGGTTTTCGCGGAAAAATAACGTCATCTCCATCATCTGTATATGTTGTGTATACGTTGGCCAATCACATTGCGGATCATACACACATGATACACTACCGGCCAATCACAGCTCATCTGCCGTGTCTTCAGGAAGTAGCCAGCTACAGTGTTTACCATGGTGAAGTAAGCAATTTACCCCGAGTGAGAGGACATTATGCTCTGATAATGTCCTGTGTGAGGGGGTGATCGGACTCGGCTTCGCCTCGTCCGATAACACCCTCACACAGGACATTATCAGAGCATAATGTCCGACCCCGAGTGGTAAATAGCTTTTCTACCACTTTTTCCCATATACATGAAAGAAAACACATAGTTGTAACTTGCAAGGATATTAAGTTACAATCATTATTGCCTATAAAACTTCCGCGACGACAGCAAATAGTTCCACAAACAACATCTTCTACTCACCACCAGATGACGCCAACTCCATGCAGAGAAAGATGTCTAGCATACAGCTAAGCTAACGTCAGTTAGAAGGACCGTTCCGGCCGTAAATAGAGGCTGTTCGCTTCCAGAAAGGCATAGGTTCAGAGAAAAGGGGCTTTAAAGTTGGCGGATTGCATTGGATCCAAATAAATCGGCGACGTCGTACGCACGTTAGTAAACATAGGACCGCTACGACCGTCATATGTTGGTTGGGGGAAAGGTGTTCCGACTACCTCCTGAAGTCCCCGGATGTACACTGAGGCGCATTGATCTCGTCCTCACACAACTGCGGCGGTTGTTCTGCCATAACCTCCGGAATTTAGCCAATCAGAATCCAGTATTTGAACATGTGACTAGAAAAAGTGGTAGAAGGATTCTTAACCTCTTTATCCCCAAAATTACGTTCTACCATGCGTTCTACCTCTCCACGGATTCATATTGGTCGCGGTGGTTTGCGGCGCCGCTCCGGTGGTCCGCGGCGGTGGTCCGGGCGAAAAACGTCCGAAAAAAGCAATACCGCTACTGACCACTAGTTTAGCAATTTACACAGTATAGCTTTAAGTTTTTCAGGTGTGGGAAATGTCATTTTAAGAGAGAAATGTTTTCAGATTAGGATGCCAGTGCAAATCGTCATTGTTATACCGTACACGCATGTCAATGGTATATGTTGTGGGTGACATCAGACAAGAGCCGTAGCCTATATAATGTGAAAGTGCCACAGAGATATTGAGATAAAGTATTTAGATACACAGACGGATCTTAAAGCGACATACAGAGAGGAGACAGACAAATTCACAGAGAAGAAAGAAAACAACAGAAAAGATAGAGAGAATGTTGTGCTGGGCGGTCTCCATGAAAAGAGAGCTGGTTCATCCAAAAACAGGACAGATGTATTGTCCTGCAGTGCCAGTGGGGGACATGGTATACCACTTTGGAGGGTTCCATCACGGGACGACCCACAACATGGATCAGATTCATGTGCAAGTCTTCAACACAGTGTCTATGCTCTGGATGAATGTACCTTCAGTGACAATTTGGAGAAGGAGGTCCCCTCCTTGCACTGGGGACACACAGCTGTACTTATAGAAGGTACAATCTACATCTGGGGGGGATAGTGAATTGTAAGATACTAGAGGGTCGCTCCCAGCACGTTTCCGGTCGGACATATTTGACCGCCGGACGCACTTCCGGTTAAGAACTCTGCGAATTAAAAAGACTAACATTACGTTGCTGTAATGGGATGTACATACATGAAGATTATTTCCATATTATAATGGCCAATGGAATATGATCTATCAGCAATCAGGTAGGAAAAGGAAAACGGATGAGTTCATGTTTGTCTGCTCTCTCTCTCTCTCTAGCTCTATCTCTTTCTCTCACACCTCCCTCTGTTGTAATTCGATACACTGCTGCTCAGCCCGCTAGCTCTCTCTCTCTCTCTCCTCACTCGCTCACTCACTCACTCCTCTCACTGTCTCTCTCTCGCCCGTTCGCTAACTCACTCGCTCCTCTCACTGGGTCTTTCTCAATATCCCTACTTGTCTCTACTTGCCTCCTTGTGAACTTGTGATACGTCATCAGTCGCTGCCAAGTACCATTCCAATAAGTCATCAGTCGCTGCCAAGTACCATTCCAATCCTCAAGTCTGCATCTGAGCAAGTAGAGACAAAAAGGAGAACTTGCTAGTCTGAACTCCCAAGGAGGGAAGTCCAAGTCTCCAAGTATTTGATTTGATAATCGGCCACTGTCTCTCGCTTGACCTCCCTCTGTTGTAATTCGATACACTGCTGCTCAGCCCGCTAGCTCTCTCTCTCTCTCTCCTCGCTCGCTCACTCACTCAGAGGTGGGTGGTATTTTTCCGTACGTTCTCCCTACCGTTGAGTTGAAGTTGAGTTGGAGTGGATGCAAAGTGGGCGTTTATGGGCTTGGAAGTGGGATGCGGCTTTTGTTCAATTGTATAATAAAGATACCGAGCCTACTAAAGCAAACAAACAAATGAATTAATCGGTTTGTAAAATTAGATCTCATTGAGATTTATAATCTCTTGCGAGAGGGACCTGGCAAAGAAAGCAGCAGAATAAAAAAAAATACATATATACAGTATATACTGTATATATACAGCATAAAATAAACAAACAGCAAATGAATAAGAAAATCAAAAATCACACCTAGTGTGAAGTGGGCAATGCTATTTATGAGTTAATTACTTGGGACAGCAGAGTGTGCAAGTTTGGTGATGAGGGCTGCTCTCTGTAAGCATTTCCTGGTGGAGGGGCCTTAATTATTTTATATCCACCTCTTTCCGCGGGAGTTTACTGGAGATTATTTGGACCACACTTCCGGTTTAGCAGCAGACATACAAGCTCACGTCGCGTCGCAGATGCAGCCCGTTGTGAGCTTGTAAATCACACTCGGCTGCGGCGCCGGAAGCTCGGTACAACGTCTGCGCAATGCACTATGGGGCGTTGGAAAGCCGTGGATACTTTAGCTATTGAAAAATAGCAGATATACAAGCTCACAGTACGGCACAGAGTGTCGCGCTGCAAGCTTGTAGATCTGGTATTTTTTTTTCATCTGTGTGAAAATGTGTGCAAATCTTTGAATATATGTATTTTTTTAGCGAACATTTGTAACTCAAATTTTGCTTCTGGGGGGTCCGTGGCCAAATACACATCATTATGGGGGTCCTTCACATGAAAAGGTTTGAGCATCCCCGGCATAGAAACATAGGTTTTTCAAAAAACCTTAGAAGCATTGGAAATATTCAAAGACTTGCACAAATGTTCACAATATTTAAAAAATAGCAGATCTACAAGCTAGCAGCACCGAGTGCCGCGCTGCGAGCTCGTTGCGACCGTTAGGTCGCAAGTTACTATGAAAAGCTCCACCAGCTGTCCGTATGTCTGTCTGTCCATCATGTCACTCTAAAGTCATGTCATCACCATGGATCTTTCCCATTTCACATATTCCCTCCTGATTGGCTACGGTTGCCTTCTAAAGTCCTCTTCAGCACATGTCCACACCATCTTAACCTTTGTCTCTCTTGCTTCATCTCCAAACCTCTTAACCTGGCCTGTAGTGATTTTTAACAGTAATTTTGATCTTGTACCTCCTTGACACTCCTGATGAGAATCATAGCATTTTAAATTTCTGTCACCTCCAGCTCCGCCTACTGTCTTTTCGTCAGTGTCACTGTTTCCAAGCCGTACAGCATGCCTGCTCTCACTACCATCATATCGTCGTTGTCGGGCGGAAACCTCGTATCTCCAAGTTTCAAATTTGTACGTTCTTTCACAAAGCAAAGCCCTGCTTCTTCATATAAGGCCGTCGCACAAAAGTTGTGAAAACAGCCGATCTACAAGCACTCAACGCCTCATGGTGCGAGACATTGTGTGCTTGTAGATTAGCTGTTTTCACTAGTTTAGATCATCTATCTATAAATGCGAGAAGTCTCTGCGTGTGTGTGTGTGTGTTTGTAATCCGCGTATCTCGAGAACCGTTCGTCCCACCGGCTTCAGATTCGGCACGCGCGTTCCCCGCCGCGGCACGGAGTGCAGTGCCGGGTCTCGACCCGACCCGACGCGCGGTTTTCCCAAACCGGCGCGAAACGTTCGGAATCTCCTTATGCGGGGTTGATTGTTGACATCAGGCTGTTTCTGAGGAAATCGGCGAAAGCTCTGACACATTGTGACATCACTTCATAAAAGGCTCTGACATCACGTACGCCACATGAGTCAACAAAAAATCTCTGTGAGTGTGTATGTATGTAGGTAATCCACGTATCTCGAGAACCGTTCGTCCCACGGGCACGCGCGTTCTCCATATGGGCATAAAATGAATGCCCCCATATGAGAACCGTTCGTCCCACGGGCACACGCGTTCCGTCCCACGGGCACGCGCGTTCTCCATATATGGGCATAAAATGAATGCCCCCATATATGGGCATAAAATGGATAAAGGGACACAGACAGACAGATTCAGAGATCTCCGAGAACCGTTCGTCCCACGGGCACGCGCGTTCCGTCCCACGGGCACGCGCGTTCTCCATATATGGGCATAAAATGAATGCCCCCATATATGGCCACGGCACGGAGTGCAGTGCCGGGTCTCGACCCGACCCGACGCGCGGTTTTCCCAAACCGGCGCGAAACGTTCGGAATCTCCTTATGCGGGGTTGATTGTTGACATCAGGCTGTTTCTGAGGAAATCGGCGAAAGCTCTGACTCATTGTGACATCACTTCATAAAAGGCTCTGACATCACGTACGCCACATGAGTCAACAAAAAATCTCTGTGAGTGTGTATGTATGTAGGTAATCCACGTATCTCGAGAACCGTTCGTCCCACGGGCACGCGCGTTCTCCATATGGGCATAAAATGAATGCCCCCATATGAGAACCGTTCGTCCCACGGGCACGCGCGTTCTCCATATATGGGCATAAAATGAATGCCCCCATATATGGGCATAAAATGGATAAAGGGACACAGACAGACAGATTCAGAGATCTCCGAGAACCGTTCGTCCCACGGGCACGCGCGTTCCGTCCCACGGGCACGCGCGTTCTCCATATATGGGCATAAAATGAATGCCCCCATATATGGGCATAAAATGGATAAAGGGACACAGACAGACAGATTCAGAGATCTCCATATATGGGCGTGAAATGGACGCAAATAGACAGATATCTCCATATATGGGCATATATGGGCAGACGTACGCCACATGAGTCAACAAAAAATCTCTGTGAGTGTGTATGTATGTAGGTAATCCGCGTATCTCGAGAACCGTTCGTCCCACGGGCACGCGCGTTCTCCATATATGGGCATAAAATGAATGCCCCCATATGAGAACCGTTCGTCCCACGGGCACGCGCGTTCTCCATATATGGGCATAAAATGAATGCCCCCATATATGGGCATAAAATGGATAAAGGGACACAGACAGACAGATTCAGAGATCTCATACGGCATAAAGGGACACAGACAGACACACAGACAGACGGATACAGAGATCTCCATAAATGGGCATAAAATGGACGCAAATGGCATATATGGGCATAAAATTTACGCAGAATCACAAAGATCTCCATATACGGGCATAAAGGGACACAGACAGACAGATTCAGAGATCTCCATATATGGGCGTGAAATGGACGCAAATAGACAGATATCTCCATATATGGGCATATATGGGCATAAAATGGACCCAGAACTATATCTGCAGTGATCTCCATATATGGACATAAAATGGACGCTGACAGACAGACAGATAACAGATATCTCCATATATGGGCATAAATGGACACAGGCAAACAGATGGTCAAAACGGGTCCTATGACAACAGGTATAATGGGGTTTGCATTAAAGGGCGGGGCATTCATTCCCTATTTACGTTGTTCCGAGTTGGCCAGGTCGCCGACTAGACGCTGGGCCGCCCGAAGGGCGGCCCAGCTTCTAGTGTTACAATAAATGCGAGAAGTCTCTGCGTGCGTGCGTGCGTTTATGTATGTATGTATGTAATCCGCGTATCTCGAGAACCGTTCGTCCGACTGGCTTCAGATTCGGCACGCGCGTTCCCTGCCGCGGTGCGGAGTGCAGTGCCGGGCCTTGACCCAACCCAATGCGCGGTTTTCCCGAACCGGTGCGAAACGTTCGGAATCTCCGTATGCGGAACTGATTGTTGACATGCGGGGTTGATTGTTGACATCAGGCTGTTTCTGAGGAAATCGGCGAAAGCTCTGACTCATTGTGACATCACTTCATAAAAGGCTCTGACATCACGTACGCCACATGAGTCAACAAAAAATCTCTGTGAGTGTGTATGTATGTAGGTAATCCACGTATCTCGAGAACCGTTCGTCCCACGGGCACGCGCGTTCTCCATATGGGCATAAAATGAATGCCCCCATATGAGAACCGTTCGTCCCACGGGCACGCGCGTTCCGTCCCACGGGCACGCGCGTTCTCCATATATGGGCATAAAATGAATGCCCCCATATATGGGCATAAAATGGATAAAGGGACACAGACAGACAGATTCAGAGATCTCCGAGAACCGTTCGTCCCACGGGCACGCGCGTTCCGTCCCACGGGCACGCGCGTTCTCCATATATGGGCATAAAATGAATGCCCCCATATATGGGCATAAAATGGATAAAGGGACACAGACAGACAGATTCAGAGATCTCCATATATGGGCGTGAAATGGACGCAAATAGACAGATATCTCCATATATGGGCATATATGGGCAGACGTACGCCACATGAGTCAACAAAAAATCTCTGTGAGTGTGTATGTATGTAGGTAATCCGCGTATCTCGAGAACCGTTCGTCCCACGGGCACGCGCGTTCTCCATATATGGGCATAAAATGAATGCCCCCATATGAGAACCGTTCGTCCCACGGGCACGCGCGTTCTCCATATATGGGCATAAAATGAATGCCCCCATATATGGGCATAAAATGGATAAAGGGACACAGACAGACAGATTCAGAGATCTCATACGGCATAAAGGGACACAGACAGACACACAGACAGACGGATACAGAGATCTCCATAAATGGGCATAAAATGGACGCAAATGGCATATATGGGCATAAAATTTACGCAGAATCACAAAGATCTCCATATACGGGCATAAAGGGACACAGACAGACAGATTCAGAGATCTCCATATATGGGCGTGAAATGGACGCAAATAGACAGATATCTCCATATATGGGCATATATGGGCATAAAATGGACCCAGAACTATATCTGCAGTGATCTCCATATATGGACATAAAATGGACGCTGACAGACAGACAGATAACAGATATCTCCATATATGGGCATAAATGGACACAGGCAAACAGATGGTCAAAACGGGTCCTATGACAACAGGTATAATGGGGTTTGCATTAAAGGGCGGGGCATTCATTCCCTATTTACGTTGTTCCGAGTTGGCCAGGTCGCCGACTAGACGCTGGGCCGCCCGAAGGGCGGCCCAGCTTCTAGTGTTACAATAAATGCGAGAAGTCTCTGCGTGCGTGCGTGCGTTTATGTATGTATGTATGTAATCCGCGTATCTCGAGAACCGTTCGTCCGACTGGCTTCAGATTCGGCACGCGCGTTCCCTGCCGCGGTGCGGAGTGCAGTGCCGGGCCTTGACCCAACCCAATGCGCGGTTTTCCCGAACCGGTGCGAAACGTTCGGAATCTCCGTATGCGGAACTGATTGTTGACATCAGGCTGTTCCGGAGGAAATCGGCGCAGGAGGTGACTCATTGTGACATCATATACGTACATAAAAGGGACACAGACAGACAGATACAGAGATCTCCATATATGGGCATAAAATGGACGCAGATAGACTGATATCTCCGTATATGGGCATAAAAGGGACACAGACAGCATATACAGAGATCTCCATAAATGGGCATAATGCCCATTTATGGAATGCTGACTAAACTAGAATGCCGACTAGACGCTAAATGATAAATGCAAAACCAACGGTTTTGAACATAAAAGGTTTCCACCCGACAACGACGATATAATGGACATATTCCCAGTGGTGTGTTCTACCGTGTTACGTTATATACAGTACGTAGTACTGTCCCAGACAAAAAGAAAAGTATACCGTCAACTACCCATTTCATTCTGTGACCTGTGAGAATTTGTGCAAGAGGTCAAGGTGCTGCTGTAATTCTTGTTTGGTGGGAGACAGTAACACCAGATCATCAATTTTTAGGGGGGGGGGGGGGGGAATTTTTTCTAATTTCCACATAATAACTCAAAGGTATGTTAATGACATGACAATGTTGAAAATGGGTGGTTCTCCCCTTTAACTACACCGGAATTTTCATTCAAGATTTATTATTCTCAAAATGACAAGATTCTCAAAATCATTAAACTCATTTGCAATGTCATTGAGTGGTACAATACAATGCAATTCAACAACATCGCTGTTGAAAATAAATCACATCTATGATTTGAACAATAAAAGGCATATATGTGACACAAAAGTTACAAATAGAAACCAAGACAAAAATTTTTAAAAAATACACAGTGTGGTATGTGTGTGGATATGGTAATCCTCTTGCTTTCCAAGATTGTGTTGAACAATCTAGACTAGAATTTTTCATCCTCTTCATACCTGGCCTATAACCTCCCACTATACAGTACATCGCGTGACATACAGACAGACAGACAGAGAGACAGACAGACAGAGATACGAGGACAAGATATGCCGGTTTTCATAGTAAACTTGAAAACCGGTCGCAATAAGAATAGTCATTTTGCGAGCCCACAATAAAAGTGCAATCAATATGAGTGTGCTCGCTCCCAGAACGCCCACTAACAATTTTCCTCAATTCTTCAAGTCAATTTGTACACTATTTTATAATGTTTCTTTCTTCTTCACAAAAGTGATGGCCAATATTCACAATGTGCTTGAAAGCAGCTAACACCAGCGTTGATCCTGGCAAGCAAATATAGGAAATCATAAGCTGATTACAGCTCTGACAGCCAATTCCAATAAGTTAACAAGCCAGCATAGAAAAGGTCCACCACAGCTTATATTACAATAGAAAGCTAATGCCTATGTGCTTCAACAATAACAACTCAGGCAAAGAAAAATTAAATAACACTCACAGCATTGCTGCCAATCGAACTCAAAGACGCCCTCATGCATCTTTTGAAAATTGCGAATGACAGGTTAAATTTACCATCATTAGTTTGGCATAAAATAATGTTCCACTTGTTGCACACCTAAACCTAATCTAACTCCAACTCAATGTAATCTATACACTGCCTTTATCATAAAATATGACAAGCCTATCCACAACGCTTCCCAACAAGTCCTGTCTTTTAACTAAAGGTGATACAGTATGTGCCAGATTTGTGGTGAATCATTCGCTTTTTGAGCGGTGGTGACACCGTCTCCTTAGAGTGACTTTATCTGTGTGTTACTATCTATGTTACTGTCTGTCCATGCTACTTTATAGCCTGAGCTGCAATACGCACGCACGCACGCACGCACGCACGCACGCACGCACGCACGCACGCACGCACGCACGCACACACACACACACACACACACACACACACACACACACACACACACACACACACACACACACACACACACACACACACACACACACACACACACACACACACACACACACACACACACACACACACACACACACACACACACACACACACAGCGAAAAACGCAAATGTAGCGACCATGATAGCCAGGACCATTTTACTTTCCACCTTATCTCCTGAACCATAATACAGGATGGATTACAATATTATTAACTGTTGAGGTAAACATTTTATGATGAAATCAGTGACGTTGAGAAAAGAAAATCCCAATATCTGAGAACCAGGGTCCTACAGTATGTTCCCCAGGTAGTGTTCTGAGTATTGCACAATGAGTGAGGCGTCTATTCCCAACTTGCATCGTATCTGACTTGCATGCCCCCCAAGTAGCACTATAGTACAATAGTACTGATTAGTGGAGCAGGTAATCTGTGTTCTTCAAAGACAATGACGTTTACTAGTTTCTTATTAATCAGAAAGCTGTGGTCCCCAACTCGGTAACACCATTTTAACTGCCCTGACATGGACCATATGTCAATTTTATGTTTAACCATTCAGAAATAGGCTAGGGTTGTTAAAACGTACATGAAAACATCTGCTGAAGTCACAGTGTATCGCTTGCCAAAGGTACAATTACAATAAGAATAAATTCCTTTACAATGCA
Source organism: Nannobrachium achirus (assembly GCF_963921795.1). Lineage (NCBI taxonomy): Eukaryota > Metazoa > Chordata > Actinopteri > Myctophiformes > Myctophidae > Nannobrachium > Nannobrachium achirus. Next base: position 34,573,987 of record NC_137817.1, read on the forward strand.
GTATTTATACCATGCAAACTAATGCACAGAATGTGGCAGTGAATGCTCCCTCAACTCAGGGAGAAGTAATACGAATCAGAATGAGTTAGTGATGGCTGTCATAAAATATGGCAGGGTGTTCTATTTACAACCTGTAATAAAACTGTCTGTGCGGCAATTTATGGAGGCGCTTGCCCCACAGAGCTAAACCCTTTTTTGCCAAGGGCACGTTAATAACCTTTGCATTGCATTTTGAATATATTGGCAGATGGACGTTTTGTCTAATAGAGCATTGCAAACCAGAATGCAGGCACTAAAAGTGCAACAGTGTTACAGTGATAGTGTATTGTGCTGGCAGCTTGGCTCCACCCTCCACCCTCATGGCCCTCCGTGGCTGTGACCCCTCCCTAACAACCTTCCCCAACCTTCCCCATCCATCTCCCACGCTCTCCATCACACCCCACAACTTTTCTGTCCACAGCCCAGTGGTACTGGGAAGACCTCATTAATGGGATCACACCGTCAAGTAATGGGCCAAAATGTGAGATGAATAATCACAGCGATGAATATTATTTACAGCAATGTTAACAAAATGCTCTTCACCCATGACAGAGTCATGGTATTGACATGGGATATGATGACCATTTAGCATTTACTTCATATTCATGGCATAGGTGAATGATTACTGTCTGCCATTCAATGTACATAAATGAAAGGATTTGAGTATATTTTTATATAAAAAATAAATAAATGAGGAGGACTTCTGTAAGGTTTGATTAATTTCCAGGTTTGTTGAGTATGCCTTTGATGGTTATCGATACTGATCCTTACTGTTACGTATTACAACAGGAATAGGCATGATTATAAAAAATCACACTCTTGTGAACTGAGCGGTGGAGGCTGCGTGTGTGTGTGTGTGTGTGTGTGTGTGTGTGTGTGTGTGTGCGTGCGTGCGTGCGTGCGTGCGTGCGTGCGTGCGTGCGTGCGTGCGTGCGTGCGTGCGTGCGTGCGTGCATGTGCGTGTGTGTATGTGTGTGTGAATGTGAGTCTGAAGAACAGCGCCCCTACCATAACATGTGTGGTCAGAAAAGGTACTGCAGGCTACATACAGACACGGACGGACGGACGGACGGACGGACGCATACATACATACATACATACCCACACACACGGCCACGTATAGGAGACGGTGTGACCACCGCTCAAAAAACAGGGATCCAATAATATGGCTTTATTCTCAATAATCTCTAATCATCACATCTGCAACTTTCAATCTTTCTAGAGTGTTGTTTTATACGGCCTTTATACAGCCATTCAATAAAACTCACAGCTATCAAAAGTTTAGAGATGAAAAGTACATTCTCACACAGCTAGTACAAATACACACGGGAGGCAAAATATAATAATAATATTGGAGAAACAATGATGGCAGATGCTTCTACAGTATACAGGTGAACTGCATGATACAATTAAGCAATTATACAACAGGTAGTTCCGACAAAGATAGCTATCTACCCATGGTGATATTGAGCATTATGGAACAGGTCTCATCAAACAAAGAATCCAGCTGTGCTGGTCGCAACAAAAGCTGCCGACTCGCTATCATTGTTTGTGCTTGTGCATTAGTGCGTGTAAGGAAAAACAGAACAACAACAACTTCAGGTAACAGATAATTGCGACCGTTAGGGAGCAGTTTACTATGAAAACCTCCACCGGCCGTCCGTCCGTCCGTCCGTCCGTCCGTCCGTCCGTCCGTCACACGTCACACCTTTGTTTGTGTACGGTGTGATGTCATATATCTTCAGTATGACATCACACCACATGTGTACACAAACCTTTGTGTACGTTGCTGTGGCAACAGTCTGTTGTTGCTGGTCTGTTAGTGTACGTTAGCAACCACCTTAGCAACCATGGTTTTACCCTAGCAACCAACTGTTTACCCTAGCAACCAACTGTTTACCATAGCAACCATGTTTTTTTACCCTAGCAACCAACTGGGCATAAAAGGGATTCTGTTAGGGATCTCCATATATGGGCATAAAAGGGATTCTGTTAGGGATCTCCATATATGGGCATAAAAGGGATTCTGTTAGGGATCTCCATATATGGGCATAAAAGGGATTCTGTTAGCTGTTAGTGATCTCCATATATGGGCATAAAAGGGATGCTGTTAGGGATCTCCATATATGGGCATAAAAGGGATTCTGTTAGGGATCTCCATATATGGGCATGAAAGGGATTATGTTAGGGATCTCCATATATGGGCATAAAAGGGATTGTATCCCAGATGATGCCCTGTTAGGAGATGATTTGCACGCAAACGAGTGGGCGCGCTTCCAGAGGATCAACAACAACAAAAAGCAGCAAGAACACAAAGCCATTGACAAGGCCCTGCAGAAAATGCATGACACGCTGCTGCGCCACACTCAGCACCCCTAAAAACCAGTACTTGGGATTTGTTGATGTAAATGTTCACATAGAGTGTAATAATTGGTAAAACAAACTTTTGGCCTATTTGTGGAGATAAGCGACCAACGGTCGCTTATCTCCCGATTAGGGAGTCTTACTGGTACTGTATCAATACAGGATGTGATGAGACTGTGGCAGGAAAAACAGTCTGTCGACATAATGTCAGTCTTCACCATATTCTCCATAATTGGGTGAATACATACTGTAAACTGTATGGCATACACCAAGACCTGTGCATGTCTTAATACTTGACCACTACAGACTACAGTGAGTGGGTCCTGTGGCTCTGTTATGCTATGGGGGACATTTTTCTGGCATGGTTTGGCCACTTGTCACCTTAGAGGGAAGGGTCAGTGCAAATCAATACAAATGTATTCTGAGTGAAAAGAGTTATTCTTTATCCTATGATGAAACATTTTTTTCCATCTTGAAACTTTGAGATGGGAAAAAGTTTGCAGCATTAAACAAACTGACTTGGAGATTATACTGTATGTGTCTTAACTGTATGGTGTGTTGTATGCTGTTCTTAAGTGTTCCGTGTTGAATAGGCTGTGAAACCAAATATCTCTCTGGGGCAATACAATCTAATCTAATCTATTTTAATCTATTCTAATCTAATAGAATCTATTCTAATCTAATAGAATCTATTCTAATCTAATAGAATCTGTGCTGGCTCTGTAAAGTGAAATAATAAACACAATTTATGCCTCTAGTGGGTTCTCATGAGGACTATTTGAATGAAAACAAACCGGATTTGAAAGCAATAGAGATTAGGGACTATATTTGATATCTAGAATAATGGTTAATATTATTCTGGATATACCGCAGAATAGTCTTCTTAGAATATGGTTTAAATATAGCACAACATCAACAGGAATTCAATACACAATTTCTGAATGAATGTGCATGATGGTACATTGTCAGCATCGCTGACAACTCGACATCAGATCTCTAAGAAAATGAAGTTCAAGTCAGTAAAAAAAAAACACCATCTGAAATGTCGGATAATAGACTATTCTGTTAGATCATTAGCTCCTCTGTTGACAGCTGGTTGGTATTGTTCCTGAAAGGGAAAGGCTCATAATCACCTTCGACTGAACTGGAGCATCAACTACAACGGGATCATGGATGTACTGTAGGGCGGGATGACTTATGACATTCCCACAGTACCTGGCTGGAGAATTACATAGGAACAAAATGTCCAAAGTGTGAATATGGTCTTTTGGTTTGAAAGATACAGTATGATGCGTTGAGGGCATTACGTTGCAGTAAACCTGATAACTTTTTAGTGAAGATACACACAAGAATGTATTTGACAATCACTTTTGTGTACAATTACCGGTATCTATGTACTTGTACTATTCTTGGGAAGTCTGGTGTATAGAAAACGGACTTTATGACACTTAATAAAGCGGAATGTTTTGGTAAACACACTACACCAGTGGTTCCCAAACATTTTTACCGTGACCCAAAAGAGAAATTAGACAATTGCCCAGGACCCAAACTAGTGATAATAGCCGATCTACAAGCTCTTTATTATTTTTTAAATCATGGATTTTTATTTTTTATTTTGTTTTGAAATGTATGAAATTATTTAAATATTTATATCTTTTTAAATGTAATATTTTAAAATATTTATATCTTTTTAAATGTAGGAAAAGAAAATTGAATTTTCACCACAAATGGATCCCAAGTCTCGACTCACTGTTTGGGAAACAGTGCACTAAACCACACACTTGTCAAATTAGTTGTGGCTTTGGTACATAAACTATTGGAGCTGAGCATGCAGAAACCAATTTTTATGACTACAAACAATAAACCCACCTGCAATCAAAGGGCATTTTAATTCCATTGTTTGCAGCAAAGATAGCAACTCAACTGTAAACAAACATTAAAATTTTAATAGAGCTCAAATCCAACATATTGTAATTATTATTTTGGCTCACCTTTAATTAAAAAAAAAGGTGCGACAATTAGGTCTTTAGTGCAAACTAATGCAAAGTTACCCCTCTTAAACATATAGCATGATTACCCAATTGAGATTGTGACACCATAATAGTATGAGTACAGTACAGTACATACCTAAAGAAAAGAAGCATGAAAAACAGAGAGAGACCCCAAGCAAAGCAGATATGATTGTACACACACACACACACACACACACACACACACACACACACACACACACACACACACACACACACACACACACACACACACACACACACACACACACACACACACACACACACACACACACACACACACACACACTTCCCTTTATATGCCATTATGACATGAACAATGTTTGGTTACAATCATCAAGCAGGGGCTGTGCTATAATTGAACTGCATAGTCAAATAGTAATGAGAGGAATAAACTGATTGCCACTCAGTCTCCATTAGGCGGGGGTTTGGGTGGGCGAGGGGCGTTGGGGGGGTTCAGGAAAGGTGGGGAGGGCATTCTTCTCTCCTTTTTGGCTGGAGAGCCGTACCTGAGTATTGGCCCCATTATCACTGTTGAAGGTCGACAGCCCCTCAGACAAACAGCGCTGTATGCTCCATCTCACACACTTAATTAACAGTTCTGCGTAACGGGTTCCTACTGTCCCAGCTCCCTACCTCCCTCTTTCTATTAGTATCTCGCTGTACTATAAAAACTCAATTACAGGCTTGGGCTCTGGTCTGTGGAACTTAACTGCTGTGTCTCGACAGTGCCCTTTGGTAGAATGCAGCAAATTCATTACTGGCTCAAAATAAAACAACGTGTCTTATATAATAATTTTAAGAAAAACATGATCATAATCACCGAATATTGTGGAGACTTTTTCAATGTTAACATCTAAGGAACGGAACGCAGCATTTGTGTAAAACCAAAACGTAACGCCATTTTTAACCGCACAGATTCGGCCACAATTTCTGTCAAAAAGCGTCGTTGCCGACAGGCTGCTGACAGGGAGCCATCAGGAGCTGGTCGGCAATGAGACGCTTGCCGTCGATAGGGCTGGCGGAACCTGTTGATGAAAAACTGAACTTGCTCAGACCTTTGGCGTTCGGTGATAAATCCTCCATTGTAGCATGGACCTCTGTCTAGTCTGCTATAATAATAATAATAATAATAATAATAATAAATGTTATTTGTAACACATCTCAAAGTGCTAAATTCAAAAGGTCAAAGAAACAAAGCTAAAAACATCAAAAGAACTAAAAGAAACCTGTTTAAATTACCAACTTCAGATCAATGCACACCTAATTAAATACAACTCAGAAAGGCATTAAAAGCACATAGTGATCACCTATTATTACACAACTCAGAAAGAGTTAAAACATGTAAAGCATTTAAAAGTCCTTCTAGGCAAATGCCTTGGTAAAAAGAAAGGTCTTTAGTCCCCTTTTAAAAGCATCGTCTGACTGTGGTGCTCTCAGGTGGTCAGGGAGAGCATTCCACAGCAGGGGAGCTACTAAGCAGAAAGCCTGGTCCCCCATTGTACGGAGGTTAGTCTTTTTGGTTTTCAGTGAGTTCGAATTTCCAGAGCGGAGGGAGCGGGTGGAGGTCGGGGGTTCAATGAGTTCTTTTGAGATAGGAGGGAGTGTTGCTGTAGATGCATTGGTGGGTGAGGAGGCAGACCTTGTATTCTATCCTGAAGGGGACAGGGAGCCAGTGTAGGTAATGAAGTATGGGTGTGTTGTGGTCATATTTCCGCACTCTCATCAGGATCCTAGCAGCAGTGTACTGGAGCCTCTGGATGCTCTTGCTAGGGATCCCGATGAGAAGTGCGTTGCAGTAGTCTAGCCTTGATGAGACAAAGGCGTGAACACGTTTTTCGGCATCAGGAAGGGTGAGTGTGGGACGGAGTCGGGCTATATTTCTGAGGTGAAAAAATTAGCCCCCCCCCCCCCCCCCAAACACACACACAAGTGCCATAAAGAAGTGTTTTACAATAGACTGTGCCTATGGCCCCACTGGTATCACATTTTAAATGACAATAAGTCATTGGCATGTGGTCAGATTCACAGCTCATTATCTGTTCATGCCTATAACTATTCCATTTGAAGATTTCTTTTTTTTTTTACCAGGAATCGTCTGTCCGCCTCTATTAGAGTCATTCTGGTAACAAACCTGGATGCTATGTAGCACAAGGTACTGTATCTGATCTGAAGTCTGTGTGCAATCAATAATACATTTATTGCGACCGTAGGTCGCAGTTAACTATGAAAACCGTCATATCTTGTCTGTATCTTCTCCGTGAGTAACCAGGATTACATGAAAAATGGGTTACAAAATCATGGGATAAAAATGAAGACAAAATATATATATATATATATATATTAATCTCATGTGTTCTATAACATAAGACATCTATGACTTGACTGGGTGTTATATTTGATTATTGTAAAATAGAAAAGCCTCCTGTGGACAGGTGATGAGAATTAGCACTTGTGCTAAAATCACTTATATCAATGCATCTGGTTTGTCCAATGTGATTGTGATGTCCATATCAAATAAATAAAACATAACATAACATGTCAGTCATAACCAAATTTGGGAAAGTCCAACCAACCGCAACTCGAATCACACTTGCAAAAGAATTCTGTCCTGTGCGAATTCCGTCCAGTGCAACCTCGCCCTTTATAGGGCGAGGTTGCTTTTCGCCCTTAGGCGTCTTACAGATAAAATAGGCATGTCTGGCTGAACTTAGGTCTGTGAGTCGCTTTTGTTGCGACCGTCAGATCGCAGTAACTGTGAAAACCTGCAGTTCATGTCCGTCCGTCCGTCAGTGAGAGTCACGCTAGTAGCAATCACTGACGTGCCACACGATAGGTAACGACTAACGAGCCACGCAGCTGTGAGCAATATGGGCAATGTGTTGTGTATTAGTCACACACACACACACACACACACACACACACACACACACACACACACACACACACACACACACACACACACACACACACACACACACACACACACACACACACACACACACACACACACACACACACACACACACACACACACACACACACACACACACACAGCTCCTCCTCCAACACTGTCCAAGAAAGCAGCAACACAAGAAGGCAGATAGGCACCCAAAACAATTTAGTAGTGGCTTAAAAGGGACATTTAGTGTGTTTTTGTTACTCGAGAGCGAGAGGGTACAAATACATGGACCACGCGACCATTTGGTTCCATCTGTACCCTCGTAGAGTATTACCGAGCAGGGAACGCATTCTCGCACGCACTGTCACTGTGGTAATGTCAGCCGCCTCTTGAGAACTCCATGTACTGTATTAGTGATCCACCATTAGCGAGAGGCGGATCACATTACCGCTGTGCGTCGCCTCAAAAATGCCACGGTCGGTGCAGAAACGACTTCAAGTCTGTGCAGTATTTAGAAGCTCTGACCTGACGCTGGCGGTCGCCACTCGCCATTTGTTCTATTTCCTGTAGTACATGAAATTCAACTGGTGCCATCTGATTATCATCAGAAACAAAATATCACAGCAAAGAATGTCCTCCTAACCTTTACACAACACATGCATTTACTCAAATGTTTTATTGAAATTAACAAACCAATACTAGAAAAGAACAGTAAAAAAAAGATATACCCTGGAGGACAAATGTGTGATGTTTCTTTTATCAGTAATAATGTTACTGTAGTATTTTAGCATTCCTAAAAGCAATTCATGCTCATGCATGTGTACACATGGCAGTCCATCACATCTACTCATCATACCAATAGATCAAGTAGAAAAGCAACATTATTTTGTAATGTGGGAGAAAGGTGAGAAATGGCCTGTGGTTTTCTGAAGTCGATGTACCACTCTAGACATTAATCATTACTTCAGTTTTGCTTTAGGCGATTACAGTCTCATTCATTCAAATACTGTACATTTGCAAACTACTAGAATGTTTGTCAATCGATCATCAGCCACATGCATTCTGCAGGCTTGTTTGCTCTAAGAATATAGAGTAACTACACCACAGTCATTCATTATCAATGGCACCATAATTGTGGCAGAAATGCCAAAAGGTTGTCCAGGATCAGCAAAATAACCTTATAAAACACACTCCAGGGGTGCCTGCGGTTCAGCCAGTTAGTGCACAGACCATGCTCCTTGTGAGCACGAGGAATTGAGTTAAAATATGACCTATTCCCTCTCTGCCCTGGGTTTCCAGCCTCTTCAAACATACATACAAACAAACAAACAAAAAAAAAACAGTCTATGACAGTGTTTCCTATATCATGAACCTAGTGGTAGAGAATGAGAATTAGAAGGAGGCCCGCCTCCTGGGGGTTTGTATTGTATCAATCTTTCTATTAACTTTTCCTTGTACAATGTGCTTTCCCACCATCCTTATTCTGTCCTCTCCTCATCGCCCTATAAGCAATTTTTGAGCGGTGCTTAAGCGCTCTAATGCTTGACCGAGTGTGTATGTCTCTATGTCTCTGTGTGCAGTACGGCTTCAACAGCTGCAATACTGATGGGTGACCTACCTTCAAGTGGCGCTGTTGAGCAGCCTTCAAGTGCCACTGTTGAGCATTCACACTGAGCACTAGAACACCAAAGGCACTGCTGAAGTGAATATGTATTTGCTACGCTTAAATAATCACGGCATGTATACGTGATGACTCATGCGTCCTTAACTTGCGTGCCGGTGTTGTATGATTTTTGACACCGGTGCCCTGCTCACTGTGCAAAAGCGGCACAGAGCTGAAGCGGCCCCTGGCCTCTCCCTCGCAGCCTCATTATGCGTTTAATAGTGTTTGACTGAGTTACAATTGCGCAAAGACATCCGACCTGACCCGAAAACCCTGAAAAATGTTGCGTGCACGTTGCCCCACGGTTCCTATAACTTCACCCACACCGCCTCTTAGGTCGAGGGGATGGTTCATGTGTACTCATATCCTCCAAATGGAATTTACGTGTTTTCAATCTCTCTCTCATCTTTCACTTTCCTGTGAAGGCCATGCTATTTCAATAACACAACCTCTCTCCATCATTGTGCTCTATCGTCTCCCAGCCCAGGCCCACTTGAGAACTTCCTGGAAAAAACTAGATCAGCTCCTTTCCAGAGAATGGCACCCCTATTCTACTGGGTGACCTCAACTTACCTAGAGAAGTACAGTACTGTATATTCTTTCTGTCTTCATTTGACCTCTCCCTGTCTCCTTCTCCTCCCACTCAGAGCTGGTAATGTATTGGACCTTTTGTTCTCCACAGCCTGCTCTCCCCTCTAACCTCTTTGTTAGCCCCCAACATATATCTGATCACTACTACAAAACCTTATCGCTCTCAAGTGTCTGACTCACCCAAAGCGAACTCCAACATATCAGGTCTGTCCTCACTCTCCTCTCACTCCAGATGAGGTCCTAAAACTAGTGACCTCCACTAGACCAGTGGTTCTTCTTCTGCCCTCACCACACGTATTCGTATGTGGCTATGCAGCGAGCTAAACAATCTTCAAATAAAGGAGCCAAGACAGGGGCTGAGCTTGACAATCTTTATAGAAGCTGTGAAACTGTAAAATAAAAGAAAGGGCATTTGTAAAAGTAGCCGATCTACAAGTTTACACAATGTACATAAACATTAAACATATGAATTCAATAATTATTTCTTAAGCAATAAAGCTGATATTCTTTACATATCTAGCAATAACAAACAGACATGAACAGCAGTAAGTGCAAAACCAAACTGTAGGCATGGATCTGTAGTCAGTACACATTCTCCCCAAATCCCCTATAAATGTAACTAAACAGACTTATAAACATATTAACTTACAAACTTTGCTTCACAAAGGGCATGAAGGAGACAGGAGGAACATCAAACTGTTGCTGTGTTCTCAAACTGAGCTGAACTGACTGCAAAGCTGCTCATAATCACTTGATTGCTGTTAGTAGACACCTGGAGCATTCAAATGTAACTTTATGAACAGAAACCCCTAGACATGTAACAAAAAACAGTGACCTGCCCCTAGAGGGCGCTAAATCACATTGGGGAGAAATCAGAATTAAGTCCTTGTAGTGGGGGCAGAATACTCCCCGCCTGACATCTGTAAGATGTCAAACTAACTAAAACAGTGTCCTTTGGTAGAAGGAGGACCACCTCTAGGGTTGAGGAAAAGTCACTTTGCTGTCCAGTCAATGGACTCGTTGCCACTGATGGCTGAAGAGGTTGCAAACCTCGAGTTCACCTGGAGGGCGACCAGGGTGCAGAGTTAATGATGCAGGCCTGTCAGGAGGCCATCCAGAAGGCCAGGAACCATGAAGGGGACTCCCAGGCGGCTGGCCAGAATGCAGGGGTTTGGTGGAAACAGTTAATGCCATTTGAGGCATAGTGGTGGGCAGCAGGACCTCAGCGTTGCTGGTCCTCAGCGGAGCCTCTGTGTAGCTGTGGATCGTTGTAACTGGGGCTGCTGCACGGGCACTGGAGACCGTTGCTGTGAAATTGTCTTTCATGTTGACGCTGGTCTTGAAACTGTTGACAGTGGGCTTGTTGGTTCCACTTGGACACACGTCACCTACGATAACCCATCCCAAGTCAAGCCGTTGGGCGTAGGGTGCATTGTGGTGAGATCCATTGTACATTTTGCGGACTTTGTGGGCACGGATTATATCCCTACCGAGCAACAAAAGGATTTCAGCTGAGGGGTTGAGTGGGGGAATTTCGCTCGCAACCCTTTGCAAGTGAGGATGGCACAACGCAACCTCTGGGGTAGGGATTTCGTCCCTGTTGTTGGGTATAAGGTTGCACTCAAGGAGAGTAGGTAGTGGCATTGGCATGGGCTCGTCATCGTCCACTGACTCCACCATAAAGCCGGTGGCTCTTCTTCCAGTGGTGTCAGTAGTGCCAGAGCATGTCTTGAGGGTGTAAGGAGTGGCATTCCCCTGGATGCCGAATATATCAAAGAATGCAGACCTTGCCAATGATAGGTTGCTCTGGTCGTCTAACATGGCATACATCCTCTCCTTCCTCTCAGGATGTCCCTTGGGGTAGACGTTGACCAGAACAATCTTGGAACAGGATTTTCCTTGGCGGCCTTCTCCACAGACCTCGGTACAATGTGAAGTGACTACTTCTGAAGCTTGTTCGACTTGCTCCCCGCCATGCTCCGTGGCCGGTGTGGTGGATGCTGTGTCTGCCCAGGGAGCTGGACCCGCATGAAGGGCTGAGATGTGATGTGTACTGTCGCACTCTGAACAGTGTATATCAGCTTGACAATCCTTAGCTTGATGGGTCGTTGAGGCACAGCATTTGAAGCAGATGAAATGCTCCTTTAGATAGCTTTTGCGGTCTTCAAGCGACATCTCCCTGAAACCCCTGCACCTCCTGAGGGAGTGTGGCTTTTTGTGGATGGGGCATTGTTTGACTGGGTTCTCACAAGGTTTGTTTTCAGGGTCTGGGGTGGAAGAGTTCTCAACTTCTGTTTTATTGACATAGATGGGGTTCTGAGCTCTCCACTGCTTTGCTGGGGGCTTCTCACTTCTTGGAGTTGCAATGCAGGTTTGGAGAGCAAAGCTGGGGTCTGTTCTCATTTCTGCGTGACTCTGCACAAACTCAGCAAAGAATGAGAAAGGTGGGTATTGAACTCGATATTTCCTTTTGATATCGGAACCCTGTATCATCCATCGTTCTTGGAGATTGTGTGGAAGTTTCTCCACAATAGGGGTTACACCTCTGGAGGTATCCAGGAAGCTTAGGCCTGGTAAATAACCCCCACTTTTAGCTGCTTCCACTTCAAGGAGCAGATCTGAGAGTTCCTGCAGCTGCTGGAAGTCTTTGTTCTGGATCTTCGGGAAGCTTTCCAGTCTTGAGAAAAGCGAAGTCTCGATAGCTTCTGGTGAGCCGTAGCTCCTATCTAACCGTTGCCACACTGTGTTGAGACCAGTCATAGGATTATTGATATATGAACAGCTCTGACCCTTTCAGCATGCCGCAGTGACTCCCCACTAAGCCATTTGGTGAGCAAGTTTAACTCCTCATTGGGCTTCAAGTCCAAGCCCTGTATGACATTGAAGAAGCCAGCTTTCCAGGACAAGTAGTTTTCTGGCCGGTTATCGAACATCTTGAGCCCTGATGAGACGAGATCTCGACGGGCCAAGTATGAGGTGAGGTCAGAAATGTCCGTCGACCTGGAAGCAGGTGTGTAGGAAGGACCACCGTCTCTAGGTGTGTAACCTGCTGTGCTGACATAATGTGATGGGGAGAGATTGGACACTTTGACATTGGCGTAGCCGTAGAGTGAGGGGGAGGTGACGTTGGCGTGGTGTGATGGGGAGGTGACCTGAGGTATTTGTGCCTGGGAGCTTGGTTGATGCACAGAGTGCAGTTGTGACTGCTGCATGGTGACTGGCTGTGACTGCTGCATGGCGGCTGGTTGTGACTGCTGCATGCGCTGTACCTGTGCCGGTTGTGACTGAGAGCTCGTCTGCTGCACAGGGAGCCGTTGTGACTGAGAGCTTGTCTGCTGCACGAGGAGCCGTTGTGACTGAGAGCTTGTCTGCTGCACGAGGGGCCGTTGTGACTGAGAACTTGTTTGCTGCACGAGAGGCCGTTGTGACTGAGAGCTTGTTTGCTGCACGAGAGGCCGTTGTGACTGAGAGCTTGTTTGCTGCACGAGGGGCCGCTGATGCACAGGGGTCAATTGTGGTGGGCTCCTTGGCCGAGTAGGAGTTTGTTGTTGAGGGCTCAACTGATGCATAGGGGTCAGCTGTGGCGGGCTCAAACTGACACTGGGGACCACTGTAGGCTAAGGTGAAGTGGATTGTGAGGCATGGGCAACCTGTGATTCTTGAATGTCTGTTTGTTGATTGGATGTGTCACCTTGTTGGTTATTGAAATGAGTATTAACATACTCACTAGTGAGAAGAAGAGACGACCGCGCTGACAGGCGGTGGCTGCGTGCACTTCTATAATCTTGAATGTCTGCCTCTACAGCTGCTTCGTACACTTCTGCGACTGCAGCTGCAGCTTCAGCTTCACCTTCTTCTTTCAGTGCTGTGAGTGTTGCATCAATGCGTGTTCTTTCCACATCGATGCGCGTTCTTTCCACGTCCATATGTGCTCTCTCTACTTCCACGCTTGCTCTCTCTACTTCCAAGTCTACTTGACGTTTCGCATAAATCGCCTTTGTTCGTGCAGATTCAGCTTTTGCACGAGCCTCTATTGCGGCCCTACAGATGGAGGACCTACTGGAGCGTCGTGATGAAGCCGTGTTTGATTCGGACTCGCCATCCTCGTTGTCATGCTTGGACCTACTGGACTGGCGTGATGCTGTCCCACTGTGGACTGACTTGGCATCTGTGTCGAGATGTGTGGTCGCTGTGGTGGGTTCTGCCTGGTCCGCCATCGTTGCTCAGTAGTGGTGCAGGATGCTCTTGAGATGAAGTTAGTTTTTTCACTCTTCTGCCCTCACCACACGTATTCGTATGTGGCTATGCAGCGAGCTAAACAATCTTCAAATAAAGGAGCCAAGACAGGGGCTGAGCTTGACAATCTTTATAGAAGCTGTGAAACTGTAAAATAAAAGAAAGGGCATTTGTAAAAGTAGCCGATCTACAAGTTTACACAATGTACATAAACATTAAACATATGAATTCAATAATTATTTTTTAAGCAATAAAGCTGATATTCTTTACATATCTAGCAATAACAAACAGCAGTAAGTGAACAGCAGTAAGTGCAAAACCAAACTGTAGGCATGGATCTGTAGTCAGTACACATTCTCCCCAAATCCCCTATAAATGTAACTAAACAGACTTATAAACATATTAACTTACAAACTTTGCTTCACAAAGGGCATGAAGGAGACAGGAGGAACATCAAACTGTTGCTGTGTTCTCAAACTGAGCTGAACTGACTGCAAAGCTACTCATAATCACTTGATTGCTGTTAGTAGACACCTGGAGCATTCAAATGTAACTTTATGAACAGAAACCCCTTGACATGTAACAAAAAACAGTGACCTGCCCCTAGAGGGCGCTAAATCACATTGGGGAGAAATCAGAATTAAGTCCTTGTAGTGGGGGCAGAATAGTTCTCATGTTCTCAAACTTTTTCATTTCAAGGACCCCCACATTTTGATTGGATTGTGTTTACACAACGTGCTGAAACCGCTGTTTTGACCTCACAGGCACCCTTACTTGTCAAACGGCTTCTGCTCTGCACCAGAGCAGGGAGAGGAGAGGCTAGAAAGGGAGGGGAGGGAGGGGTCTGTTTGACAAGTAAGGGTGCCTGTGAGGTCAAAACAGCGGTTTGGTTGGTCTCAGGACGTTGTGTAAACACAATCCAATAAAAAAACTACAAACTTTGAAGCTAAAGAAATAACCGCACTAGCCTAAGGACAATCCACTGTGTTAGTTATGAGAGAGCCCGCGAAATCTAGCAACAGGGGCAGCTAAGAAAAAAATCGACTAAAGCAGGTATGAAGGGGTATGATACAAGGCAGATTTAACCCTATATGTGTTTTGGTCTGGATGTCTCCTTTAAGAGCATCTGTTAAATGCCTAAATTTAAAATTGATCATTCACATGGCCATTTTCAGAAAACGCACCTCTCATTCTCAAACTTGACATGAAGAGCAAAATGACCACTGCATGAATGTGGTCAAATAGCAGGTTCTTTAAAGCGCTTCATCTCCATTACCCCATATCATGGCCTACAATCACATCAGCTCTGACACTTCCATGTGGACTGCAGCCCCTCAGGCTTTATTGGTGCTTTGCTTTCTATCTAGGACCCACACACTCACCTCAGCCTACAGCTCAGACAGCTCACACATCAGGAACAGGTTTGATCACTGCAAATTGAATGAGTATAATAAGCCAGTCAGTATGTAATTTACTCCCCCTATATCCAGTTCAAAATATGGCTGCTGGAAGTAACAGCATGAAAGAAGTGCACTCAGACTGAAGTCAGACGTTTTCATAATTGAATATTTTTCCGCCCACACCCTTTTGTTCTCTTCCAGAAAATAGGATCACTTTTCATGTAAGGAGCAATATCCAGCTTGCATAGGGCCACTCCTTCACTTCACACATATTGAAAGTCTGTCTATCTTCAGCACTCTGCTCCAAAGAAATAAAATATGGCAGTGTCAAGGTGATAAATATTGGTGTCATACAAAAGTGTGTGAGGCAAGAATATCTTTGGCCAATATATGCATTCTATCACGTAGTTTACTCTAAAGAACAATGTCTATAATAACATTTTCATTTTTAGCCATACTGTAATAAAGTCAATAGAAAAAACAAACAATAATAAATTACATAAAATGGGGCTATACTTGTAAAATGCTACAGTAAGCTACTGTAGTTCCTGCACAGAAGTGGAGAAATATATTCCATGGCAAAAGAATCATGCATATTCTGATGACTCCAGTAGGAAGCAGAGGTCAAATTATTGCCTTGGACACTTTCTAAAGGGAATTCAAGGTTCAACATGTACTGTACAACAGTCCCACCTGGGTCTTTTCACACAGTGCGAATGAGAGCGAGAATGAAAGGGGGGGAAGAGAGAGAGAGAGAGAGAGAGAGAGAGAGAGAGAGAGAGAGAGAGAGAGAGAGAGAGAGAGAGAGAGAGAGAGAGAGAGAGAGAGAGAGAGAGAGAATAAATACACCCCTTGATATGAGGTGGGTCTAGTGCTCCCAGGAGTTGTGTGGGGCATTAAATCTGCCTTGGGATGAGAGAGAGTGGCAGCCTCTCAGCTAGGGGCCCTCAAAGCATATTCTAAATTTTGTCAGGATGACATGTCTCGTCCACCCCTCAGCCTTTGTTGACAGGGGTGACGGCCCACTTTTATCCAGTCCAACTTGAAGGTTGAATAAAAGTCAGTTGAAACTCAGCATGGGGGAGTTTTAGAGCTGGAGAAGGCTTTTTCCTATTTTATTTACAGTTATGTAAATAATGCGCGTAGCAGCTCCCGTTCACAGCTGTTCAAAGTCTTTTCTTTCACGTGCAGAAGAAAAAATACAACCGCGATGATCTGTGTGTAAGTTATGGTCCATAGAAAATAGACTGTTTTGACCAAACAAGCGATATGGGAAAAGGATCAAAGATATATCCATGTTTCTGCAGCCAGGATGAATACAATGCAATGGGCGCTGAAAATCGCCATATGTAGTATTCCACGAAGCATCATGGGAAATTGACTTTTTTCGCTCACTCCTGGCCGGTAACCAGCTAACAACAGGGACTCGTTATCACGTTCCCAGACGTGTTAGGCATCCCATGTGTTCCATTTCGTTCCATTTGTACTGTATACTGTCAGAGTTACAGACTTGAATGGGTCAATGTAGACCCCTCTAAAGGAATCCACAGAGTCCCGTCCCTTGAATCCACTTTGAGAATCTGTTCTAGAAAATACACAACACTGGTTATGGAGAATTTGAATGAAAATCTTTCTGTTGAAATTAGACAAGTCAAAAAAATTCAAACTAAAATTTCAAAAACAAGCCACACCGGCAACAACAAATACTATAGTTGTACATGTTCAAAAAGGAGTAAAAAAAAAAAAAACGTTTTTAATCCTACCCCTTTGTTACTCATAAACCATATCTTTCACCACAAACAAATTAAAAAGAGAATTAAATAACGTAATAATTGAATTCACACATTATCACTTGGTGTGAGTGATGGTACAGGTGTGAAAATGAATCTTTTGGAGATTAACAACAATGTTCATGTCACTAAAGGAGACTCTCCACCAAACAGACTACTTCCAACGGCTCCAAACTGCTTCAAGGTCTATCTTCTGGCATTAGTTGACAAACTTGGCATTTCTAAAGTGACAATATAAGGACTTTTTAATACCTCTACAAATTGAACATTGGACAAATATATTAGAGGCAGAAATTGTGAAAATAGACGATCAACGCGAGGCGTTGTGAGCATGTAGATCGGCTATTTTCACAATAGAACTGTGTTATAAAAAATCTAATGCCTCAACTCTTAGTGCTCATCAGTCATCAGTGTGGGGGGGTTCCCAGTTAAAATAAGATTATTTTGGGGGTCGCGGCCTGAAAAGGTTGAGAACCACTGCTTTAAGAGAGGTTAGCTGGGATGTAGGTATGCTGTTAGGCTGGCCCCAGGGCTACTTTTGGGCCTGATTCACCGTCCCAACAATCATTTACAATTTGTCTGAAGCCATTATCTGTGAAAATTATCCTATTGTGTAAGGTATTTACAGCATAAACAAAAATATTAACCCTCCTGTTTACTGACCGGCTTAGTGCCACCCCATTTTTTCATCATATATATTAAACACGTTTGATATTCAAACATGTTTCAAAAAATGTTTGAAACATGTTTGATATTTACAACACAGAACTCACAATCACACCTCCAGTTTGCGCACAGACGTACAGCTAGTGCAAACAACAACATGAACCCACGGTTATTTCAAAAAATGCACACGAGTTATGCGGTGGAATTAAATGTGTTTTATATAAATCGGCCTCCTGGTGGCACTATAAAAGGCAGATGCGAAAAATGCAGGGCAAAGGTTTTTTCCTTGGCCTCTATGGAGTGCGCATACATCGTTTTCCACTGATCGGTGGAGTTATAGGTAAAAACACGAAATGGCCGGTTATAGTGCAACCATGAGGCTGATTTGAAAAAAATCAAGTAGCATTCCTACTCTGCCTAGACTGGGAATGTGCGTGCAACATTTCACAGAGATCGCACTCTGTGTTCATGATTTGAGGCATTTTGTTCAAAACGAAGCACTCCTGCAAACTTTGGAAGCCAGTCTTAGCCAATCAGGATGGAATATGAAAAATCTGAAAGACCATTTAGTTTAATGACTATAGAGATACTGTGTACCAATTCTGGGATTTTAGGACAACATGTATAGGAGTACTGCCCAAAAAATGTGATTCACACAAATCTGCCTCCTGGCGTCACTATAATACCCCGGGAGTGTGCGTGCACAGTTTTGCTGCCATCGTGCCAACAGTGCCAGGACAGACAGAAGGACACACAGACGCACGTACACATGGACGGACTGACAGACGGTACATAACAGTCTCGGCCATGCCTTTCGGCCTGGCGAAGAAAATCTAAACCAGAAACCTCAAGGTGGTTATAAATTTGTCTACTAACCCCTCGGAAATTGTGCTTAATAAACAAGCAACCGCTTCGACCATGTGCCATTTGTTTACAATGTTTGGTCTTTGGTGTGCGTGACAAAGACACAGTGCAGTGTGAATACTAACAGAACATGAAAAACTTCACACCAAATCGCAGACTACTGAACTAAACTGTCGAAGAATAACCATTGGAGTGACCCCATGGCCTTTACTCTAATACCACTCTCAGGATAAAATGCCAACTTTCTATGCAAGATATCTCATTATAGAATTAGCAAATTGCAGGATGAACCCTACTGATTTTGGTGACCCCTGGCCTTTACTCTTAAGGTCCTTATACACCAGGAGCATTATTTCTGTGCTATTGATTCACCCAAAAACATTTGTTTTCAAACAGTTGTTTGTGTCGCTCAGAATCCAAATATCAAAGTGTTGATAAAGTGCCGTCATTTTTATTTGGAACAGGTAAATTAAAGAGCTTCTGCACGAATAAAGGCATTTATTCTACATGAATATGTATTTTTTTGACATTTGAAGTCAAATATCTAACGGTAAGTTTATTCATTTATTTTTTGCAATTTCAGAATGTTTACTCTTCACACATCCCCTTTTCTGTATTACTGTACAGAGACTTTAATACAGGGACTTTCAAAGTTAAATGAATCCTACAGCTGACTTGTAGCGGACTCCAGGCATGGACACAGATGTTAACATGACACTCAACAAAAATAATCTGTAGTTTAACCCCTGTGACACACAACCTATACATTAAACTCTAATGGTACAGACAGAGAGAGAGAGAGAGAGAGAGAGAGAGAGAGAGAGAGAGAGAGAGAGAGAGAGAGAGAGAGAGAGAGAGAGAGAGATGGAGATAGAGACTGAGAGAGCGAGACAGAGAGCGAGTGAGAGAGAGGCAAAGGGACAGGGAAGTTTCATGTCTGTGATAAAATACACATATAATCCCAAGGACCAGTGGCACATTGCACTGTATTGATTGGCCATGATTGATTCTGTGGGGGAATCGTCACAGATCAATTTTGTATTAAGAATTGATGTTCTGGTGTGGTATCAAGCACCAGGGATACAGAAGCCCATCCATTACCTGTGATAATGGAAGGTTACCATTAACTAACGTGGTAACTGTATTCCACAGGAGTCTTTGTATATTTGTCTGGCAGGTGTTCAGGACCCAACCACGTCCAGGGTTAAGAGGTCACAGCAGTTAGAAAAGATGAATGATATGAGCTGGAAACTGAGTGAAATAATCATTAAATTACGAATGGGTCCAATGATGCCAGCAATTAGCATCAACTGATCAGTGTTGGGGCATTTCTTTCTCCCGTTATATTCAATTCAATCAAACTCTGCTTTACATGTTACATTAGAATATTCTTTGCAAAGAAGATATTCGCACATCCACTTCGTTCAGATGCAGGTGCGTTGGACAGTGACGAATGAAGCAATCATGAACAAGCATTCCTGAACAAATATCCTGCACTCTCTGCTCTTCCTCAACAGCACCAGTTTCATTCAAATTTAATCACATTTTTGTGTTTCGGTCCCTCTAGTCTAGACCAGTGGTTCCCAAACTTTTCAGCTTGTGACCCAAAAGAGAGATTAGACGTTTGCCTGGGACCCAAACTAGGGAAAACAGAAGATCTACAAGATCACAACTCGTCGCTTCACGCCACGTTGTGAGCATGTAGATCGGCTATTTTCACTACTTGATTTCAAATTTATGGGATTTCTTAGATTTTTCTTTTATTAACACATATGTTGCAATGATTTTTTCCGGCCAATGTCCCGCGTTGCCATGGTTACCATAGACTTCCATGTAATTGTGCAAGTGTGTAAAAAGTGCACGCCCATGCCTAGATGATGCAACACGTGTGTAGATGCTGTTCACAGCTTTCAAACAAAAAAAATCCGCTTGGAAATCCGTGCAGGCATTCATGATTTATCAGCCATTATGTTTTCTTCAGATGTAAACAAACATGGCTGCCATGTTTGAAAGAATGGGTTGGTATGGGGGTTAAACATGTAATTTCGCGATCGCGATCATGCCTAATACATTTCTGGAGGTCCAAAAAAATTTTTTGAAAATTTTTTTTTTGAAAAAAAAAAAAAAAAAAAAAAAAAAATCAAAAACGGCCCAAACTCGGGAAACTCGGGGTTGGCACAGTACTAGTACCAATACAAACTCGGGAAACTCGGGGTTGGCACCATATGTGTTAATTAATGAATAATACATGTGTTTTGGATAATAATGAAAAACTAAATATAGGAAACAAAAAATTAAGGAACCCATAAAAATGTGTCCGCGGCCGACAAATGGGTCCTGACCTAGTATTTGGGAACCACTGGTCTAGACCTTCAAGACTAAGAGTGTCCAAATGCCAGGCTACCCAAACAAATGAATGGGTAATTTTCAGACCATGTCTGTTCACGCTGTGCAAGGGGAATGGTAGTTTGTAGTAATCACTTTTTAACATCCTAATAAATATGTCAATGAATAGTTATTATGTTCATTGTATTGCCTGCAAGTTGGTGAAAATATTGAGCAAAAATATTCAGTAAACATTCACAGCTTTAATTAATCCATTTGTGACTCAGAGAGTGTACTGTACATGTGTAACCAAATGTACCCTTACGGGTCCGCTTGGATACATTCATAAACGCTCAGAGTTAAACCAGTAAGACTCCCTAATCGGGAGATAAACGTCCGTCACGTCGCATACACAAACTTTAGAAGGCAATCGTAGCCAATCAGGAGGATATGGGAAATGGGACAGATCCATGTTGATGACATGACTTTAGAGATACTGTGTACCGCTTTGCGTGATTTTAGGCCAAAAGCTGTAAGAGCAGTGCCCAAAATGTGTTTTGCAAAAATCGGCCTGATGGTGGTGCTAGAGGAGGGCCATGTGAGAAATCAGGGCTGGAGGTTGTGATTTGCCATCCAAGGGGTGTGTGTGCAAAGTTTGGCATCGATAGGGCCAACGGTGGCAGAGATAAGAGTAGGGGCAAAAGTGTGACGTGACAGACGGACAGACAGCCGGTGGAGCTTTTCATAGTAACGTGCGACCTAACGGTCGCAATCAACACTAAAGATTTGACAGTGTATCGTACAGTAGGTCCAAGGTCACAATCTCAGCCCCCCCTTCATCCCTGCCCATGAGGTCCGGTACTAATGCTGATGGAGTGACACCTCATTGAAGACGGGCCAGGGTGGGGCGGCCCTGGAAGGACCGTGTCTTATGTGGAGCCTCGTCTCCAGATGGGTCGAGGCTGATTTAGTGAAGAGCGTAGAGGTCTTTAGAATGACTGAGTGCTTTGGGCAGACGGACACATCTCCATACCCAGCCATTTGGACTGGAATAGCTGAAGGGTGAGCAGCGAGGTCCTGTCCATTTGGAGGAATGACAGTACAATCAGAGATGTGTTAATCACATCTGGTGGTGTCATTAATCAGAGGAAGCACCGCTGCTAACTGTTATGTCTCTTTCCAGCAGAATGCATTTCCATTTATAATTTGGATACCCTCCAGTGGAAAAAACAGAACCCTTTTCGCAGATGAATATTGCCAAAGAGTGTCACAAAAAGTTTTGAGGTTAGACTCACATTTCAGAGGTTGATTTGCCAAATTCTCTCAGATTCTGCTCACATTCATGAAACAAATCTATTATTTAATTGGTGAGTTTGTATTTACATTCACTACGCTTACTGTTAATCCATAATAAAGCCAAACTAGAGAAGAGCTGAGACATTAACCTGTCCGAGTGTCCGTGTTGGTTCTGCTTGGAGCTTGTGTGAATTGTGTGAAGTGTTTGTAAATATACATTATGTACATGCAAAAGGAAACTATGGTATGTCTGCCTATTTCGTGCAAGAATTTATTTAGCAAGACAAATGGAAAAAGAAAAGGAAAAAATTAAATTTAAGACATGAATGCTGATATACTGTAATATACTGTATGTATTGTTTGTGTATAGTATGTTGTTAGTGCTTATTATTAAGAGAGACCTGGGACTAGTAAAGGCTTGGGTAGTTGGTCTGTTGGAATATTGTTTATAGCACTGGTTCTCAAAACTGGAATCCAGGGACACACTAGGTTCCTTTAGGGTTGTCTAAATTGACCCTTACAAGTCTTTAACTCTGACATCAAACATATAATTTTCCAAATGTCTGAGTGAGTGTCTGTCTGAGTGTCTGAGTGTCTGTCACAGCGTTTCTCCTCAGTGGCTGGAGCAATTGATCTGAAATCGCATCACCATTAGCATATGAACACACTTGACACAACTGTGAAGCCCGTTTGTCACTTTCACAAATCATATAGCATTTTTATGTTATCTATTCTGCATCTAGCATGAGGCATATCTATTCTGCATCTAGCATGAGGCAAAATGTTTAACCAGCTCTGTGTGTGTGTGTGTGTGTGTGTGTGTGTGTGTGTGTGTGTGTGTGTGTGGGGGGGGGGGGGGGGGAGACAGATGTTGTCCAAAAATCATGCAGATCGACACACAGTATCTCTATAGCCATTAAACGAAACGGGTATTTCTTACATTGATGCTCCTACATATCATGCAAGCACCAGTTAAAGTTACTTTCCATCCCTCATATACTGTGTGCACAGTGCACACCCCATAACCCACACACTGCACATCATTTCGGAGCTCATATCTTTGAACGGGTAAGGACTAGTCTAACATATAATTTTCGGAATGTCTGAGTGAGTGTCTGTCTGTCTGAGTGTCTGTCACAGCGTTTCTCCTCAATGGCTGGAGCAATTGATCTGAAATCGCATCACCATAAGCATATGAACACACCTGACATAACTGTGAAGCCCGTTTGTCACTTTCACAAATCATATGCTGTATATTAGCATTTTTATGGTGTATCTACTATCTATTCTGCATCTAGCATGAGGCTTATCTATTCTGCATCTAGCATGAGGCAACATGTTTAACCAGCTGTGTGTGTGTGTGTGTGTGTGTGTGTGTGTGTGTGTGTGTGTGTGTGTGTGTGTGTGTGTGTGTGTGTGTATGTGTGTGTGTGCACACGCGGGTGGGGGGGTTGTCTGGCCCCGTTATAGATGTTGTCCAAAAATCATGCAGATCGGTACACAGTATCTCTGTAGCCATTAAACGAAACGGGTATTTCTTACATTGATGCTCCTACATATCAAACATATAATTTTCGGAATGTCTGAGTGAGTGTCTGTCTGTCTGAGTGTCTGAGTGTCTGTCACAGTGTTTCTCCTCAGTGGCTGGAGCAATTGATCTGAAATCGCATCACCATAAGCATATGAACACACCTGACATAACTGTGAAGCCCGTTTGTCACTTTCACAAATCATATGCTGTATATTAGCATTTTTTATGGTGTACCTATATCTATTCTGCATCTAGCTTGAGGCATATCTATTCTGCATCTAGCATGAGGCAACATGTTTAACCAGCTCTGTGTGTGTGTGTGTGTGTGTGTGTGTGTGTGTGTGTGTGTGTGTGTGTGTGTGTGTGTGTGTGTGTGTGTGTGTGTGTGTGTGTGTGTGTGTGTGTGCAGGCGGGCGGGGGGGGGGGGGGGGGGTCGGTTGTCTGGCCCTGTTACAGATTTTGTCCAAAAATCATGCAGATCGGTACACAGTATCTCTGTAGCCATTAAACAAAACGGGTATTTCTTACATTGATGCTCCTACATATTATCATGCAAGCACCAGTTAAAGTTACTTTCCATCCCTCATATACTGTGTGCACAGTGCACATCCCATAACCCACCCACTGCACATCATTTCGGAGCTCATATCTTTGAACGGGTAAGGGCTAGTTATCATGTAAGCACCAGTTAAAGTTACTTTCCATCCCTCATATACTGTGTGCACAGTGCACACACCCCATAACCCACACACTGCACATCATTTCAGAGCTCATATCTTTGAACGGGTAAGGGCTAGTTATACAAATGGAACCAAATGGACCCTAAAAGGTCCATTTGGTTGCATTTGTATACTGTCAGAGTCAAGAGGAGACCTTGAAATGTAAAAGTTTGAGAACCTCTGGTTTATAGTAAATACAACTGACTAATTTAGCAATTAGCAAGACGTCTAGCAGTACTGTAGGTTCTGCCCCCAGCTGAGTCTAAACGTAGTATTCATTTGAGTAACTCTTTATTCACCACATTTTAAATAAGAATTATTTTATTCACTGGCACCCAAAGTGCTATCTTGAAATCAATGTAAAGCACCGCATAGATCGACATTCAGCTATAATATGGGAATACTCTTATTTCAGAAATTCCTGACAGTATTCTCTGACAGAGAGAGAGAGAGAGAGAGAGAGAGAGAGAGAGAGAGAGAGAGAGAGACACAGACAGACAGACAGACAGACAGACAGACAGACAGACAGACAGACAGACAGACAGACAGACAGACAGACAGACAGACAGACAGACAGACAGACAGAGAGAGACAGAAAACTACTGTATGGCCCACTGGTATCATAGAGGTAAAACATAAAACAGGGTTAGCTTCCCGACAGTGGTGCCTCCGGCTTGGCTCGGTGCGCCAACAAACACAACTGGCGTTGGCAGCGTTTTGCCAGCTGGGGACTGTGTCCTTGTTGCTGCACTAGCGACTCCTACTGGTTGGTCTCCCCAGGCCAATATGCTGGCAGGACATTGGTATATAGCAACAGGGAGCACAGTACACTTGGGGGGGAAATATTATTGGCAATGACTTAATTGGGGAGAAAGCAAAAACAAAAACATTTGCTCAGAGACAAAATAAAAAGGTGTGTGTGTGTGTGTGTGTGTGTGTGTGTGTGTGTGTGTGTGTGTGTGTGTGTGTGTGTGTGTGTGTGTGTGTGTGTGTGTGTGTGTGTGTGTGTGTGTGTGTGTGTGTGTTATCCTGTGTGTTATCCTGGCGTGCATACAACGGTGGGGGGTCTCAACTTGAGTCAGATGTAAGAATTGGACTGTATGGTCTAGCAACTGAACACAATAAGAGGGACAGAGATGGATGCTGTGACAAAGCAGAGTAAACACAGATCCTATGACTGACATATATAGAAATGATCTAATAGCTCTGTTCACATCCACTTCGACTCCAAGTTTAGCTAAGGTCACAAAATCTGATTTGATATGAAATGCTTAAGGCCATAGTAAAGCCAGTACAGGCTTGTTACAATTATTTTTGAATAAACAAAGCATTTCTATTTGGGAGTGCTAAAGTAACCACCGAATAATTCAGTCTTTGAACATCATCTGCTGTTTCTGGGGGACACTGATACACTTTTGGGAACTTCAACCAGCACATATCCCCCTGTGTAATTTGCTGTTTATTGTCAAACTACTTTCTGCCCAAGTACTAATGGCAGCCCTTTCCATTGCCACTTAATCCCTACCACACAGCTGTTCCACAAAGATTAATGCACGGCAATAGAAAATAGCATAACAAATAGAGTAAATAAATAAATATTATGTTTGATCATCAACAAAAGAGGCTGGCTCTATGGCTAAACCAATGTAAATCCACTTGTTTCATGAACCCTGATACCACAAAGTTGTTAATTTCACAGTGCTGAGAGAGGGCATGCATCATTTTTAGGGGGCCAAAAATGATTCCTCTCCCAAAGAATGGGTCTGTGATGACATGTTAGTCCCTTCACATTCAGGTATTTGGTTGGAGTAAACACTGCATAATCAATTCCACATCACTGCTGATAGATCACTGTCCTCAAGCAGAAACGTGGCCTGAATCTCTATACGGGCTGCTCCCCAGGCCCAGACACACATGTACAGTATATACAAGACATTTTGTTGTATGAAGGTTTGTTACCATATTGAAAAGAATTTACAAACAACAAAACAAATAGCATGCAATACTACTATCCAGCTTGGCTATCTCTCAACTCACAGCAAATCTTTCCCACTGAGTATGACAACACCCACTTCATTAATGGGAGCTGTGAGGGAATCCTTGAATATGGTTTCTTAAAGTGGATTTATTGTAAGTTTTACAATAACGTTTTATGAACTTGTAACATTAATGTAACAAGTAGGTCAAGTAGGTCGGGAGTGGCTTATTGTCGGTATCAGCCGGTAACACGCGGGAGTCTGCTAGACCCCTGGGAGATGGACTGCTGAGGTGGAGCGCCACACCTACCATCAGCTCCCAGTACTTGCCGCACGACTTGCCGCACCCAAGCCGTGCTACTCATACTCTGAGTTGGCAGTGCCGGGATCAAACCCATGACCTTGTGGTCCAAAGGCAAGAGCTCTACCGACTGAGCTTGTAGATTGCCTTTTTTCACTATGCAACACCACTAATTATAATGGCATAAGGTATGTTTTCTACTGAGGAAACGGATCTGCTCGCGCGTGAAGTGTAAGCAGAAATAATGTGACATAATGATGTCAGGAGATGCGGGACACAACAGTTCACCATTCACCAAAATCATCAAATGGAAACGAGAGCTGGACCACCCTCAGTGGCCATGCTGCTTATATTCATATTCTGTCATATTCTGGGAGACATCTGTGATAAACGTAATAATCACATGCTCGTTGCACATGGAACAAACTGTGAAGATGTTTACAAAAAAGTTAAGAACAGTACATTAGCAACTGGAAAAAATATGCTGTTGGCGTATAGAATATGCCAAACTTTATGCACATGTACATTTGAGGATGCTCTTTTCCTTTCCCGTTGGTCTTTTGCCTTTTGCACTATATAACTTTTATAACAATAACTTTTATTATTGCTTTTCAGATAAACTAAACTAACTAATGACATGTTACTTGCACAAAGAAAAAGAAAATCAGAAGAGTATATATATGGTCACAAAATTCTTCCACAACAAGAGCTCTTTGAACATATTTCTATCAGCAATACATTGTAGGCTTCTACAACGTCGACAGCAACAAGGAGGGCATAGGGAGCTAATATTTTTTTTATATTTGATACTTGATAGCAGATGACAAATGTCTGTTACAACCTGAAAAGAACAGTTTACACAGCAGTACTGTGAACCCACATACAGTACATAGGTTTAGATAGCACAGGAATACAGCACTGGAACTGGACCGTGTCTGAGCTCAGCTGGTCTAATGCCAAATAACCTTCTGACTTTTCACACTCCCCATAAGATAGAACAGATGGGTGCAAGTACATTGGTACTTATACTATGTGGTCGCTGGGTGTGAAAATGACAACTGCATTGGTTGTAAACTAGTGATGACACTTGTTGAGTTGTATTTCTGCCTGTTCTGGAATACACCCTTGAATAGACATACATTGTAAGTGTATGCATGTGCAGCTGATTGTGCACATTATGTACAGTACACAACTGTAAAAGACAGTCGTAGTTGTGATTTTTTTGTTTTTTGTTGAAGTTGTATGACTGATTAATTACATGACATTGGCATCATTAATTATCCTCATGCTGTTATTTGAACTTCAATGCCCACAGTGAATTTTGTTGATAAATGACAAGACCATATGTTGTTTGTTCACATACCACCCCTGAACAATGGTAATTAATCAAACAAGGCTGAAAAAGTCATGGCTGACAAATTATTGTAACATAAGGTCAGGTAAGAAATTCAAATGAAAACAAATTGAGACTTTGCACACAAAAGTATGCTTCAACAGTCATTGAAAGAAACGGCTCCAAATTCCATATGAGAAAAGGGATTAGCCAGCATTCCATGCCTCAAAACTGGACACATGCAACAAACATTAATTAGCCTAATGAGCTTGACATTTTATATGAAGATCCATTACTTATTGTCATTAAAGGTCATTTTTGCAATTAAAGGTCTGCCAGAGTTTATATTGCAATTAAATGTCTGTGAAAGTTTATAACCTCAATTTAAAACATTATTAAATTATATTCATACATTAGCAAATTAGTATGCAAAGTTAAGAGCACGAAGAATATGTTTTAAGTCACAATCACCAAGGCACTGATCATTGAACTGCTACCATATTACTACAGCGTATGTACTGTATATAAAAATAATAATAATACAGATGATTAAATATATATATATATATATATATATATATATATACATATACATATATATATATTTTTTTTCCTTTTTTTTTTTTTACCTATTGCCTCTAAATGCATTGAAAATGTTTCCAAGCTCCCAATGTTCTGCATTTTATTGTTGAATATCCAAATACAGTATCTGTTCTAAATTAATTAGCCAATAAATCAATTAAGGCTCTTTGCACAGTCCAGCACTTTGTGGTAATTATGGTAAGTTACCTCTCAAGAGCCAATCACATTGGCCTTGTTTGGGTGTTTAGTACTGCTGAAGTGGCATTCTAATGGTGAAGTTGTAACCATGTCACAGATTGCTACAGTATGTCATTGTCAACAATGCTTGTCCCCGTATTGAATATGAATGGCTCATCAGGATTTGTGAACAGCAAAATCGGACCAAAGCGGTGAGTGGGGAAAACCGGTGTAAGTATACTGAACAGACGTGTAGAGACATGGACACCAAGCTATGAGTTGACCCATCGAGGGGGAAGGAAGAAGATGAGGGACAACTAGTAACTACTGTAGATGCAAGTGAGGGAGACAAGCGACTGATCCACACATCACATATATTAACCCTGTGCTGGTAAGGAAGAGAGAGCAATTGACGGTGAAGGGAGGTAAGCATGGAGGAAGAGTGACAGAAGGGGAGAAGAGGAGAGGGACAGAAGAACTGCCAGCAACACTTTGGATGGAGAGGAGAGACGCAGGCTGACAGGTGAACCCAAGAGGATTGACTGGCCTGCATCCAGCTGTCAGTGAGAACTCATCTGGTACCAGTAGGGCCTACAGTACATATCAAATGGTGGGAGGACAGGAGGAGCCCTATGCCCTATGTTCTTGTACAGATGTGGCCAAGCCCCACGCTAAGCTGTTTTAATGAACAACGTTTAATGATAATTCAGGACATGGGACTGATTGTCATCTCACGATGGAGTCACACATGTCCACACTGAAAACGACACATGTTTTCAGTAATGATGGACACATACGCAAAGGCAAGGCAAGTTTATTTGTAAAGCCCATTTGTTTGATTCATAATTCAAGGTGCTTTACATAATGTATAAAAGGCATTTAAAGGAATAAAATACAACTTATTAAAATTCTTCTCTAGCAAATAATGATTTTTGTGCCTGGACTAATGCTCTTGAACTGCATGTGTCTCAATCTGTACCCTTCTGTGCATCTAAGCCCTCTGAACAGTTTTGTCAAGCACTTGAAACCATTATTTGTTTGTGCAAGTAGAGCAAAATCATGTAACAAGCTGATTTTGTTCATAAAGCTATTTAGCCTCATGCCTGACAGCTCTTGGCTGAGTATGCGCCTGTGACTTGCTGACTTTCCAGTTAAGCTGCATATGCACACGCATGCAAATCATTTGTTGCAATGTCTAGGATATCACTTGTCTATCAAACATAACATTCAAGTTTATGCCATTAAATTAAATGCAAGATATAACCTAAAGACAATTTGCGAGATTTAAATCTTTTAGTTTTTGTGTTAAGTGTAATTTAAACAACAAAATATAAAGTGATAAGCACCCATCCATTGTCTTTTTTTAAACCAATTCACACAAACATAAAAGGAAAATAAAATAAAAAATATGAACTATTTACATTGAGGTCAGGGAAGTAGACATGAAAATGAAATGTCAGAAAAACCAAAGAGAACATTGTGGCTTTTTACCAGCTATGTCTTTGTGTTAGGGGGAAAGAAATCACATACAAAAGACCTACGTTTGAAAGTAAATACCTGCGTAAAAAGAACAAAATGTAGTTTCACCATGTTATACTAAAGCCAGACCCAGTCCTTATTGCATAACTAGCCCAGTCTGACCATAGTTTTGGGGATTTTTCCATTTGCAGGCGGAGTGAGAAGGTAATTTTCTCCATTATGTATATGTCATTCACTATATCCGCCCAATCCTCCTTTTTAAGAGGGTTGGGAAGTAACCAGTGTCTGGCGATGTTTTTTTTGCAGGCAATTAGCAAAATATGAAACAGGTAGGTATTGAGATGACCATTGTGGAAGTCAGTTTTCCCGAGTATGAAGATGTCAAATTGAAACGGTATTTTCACCTTAAACACGTCCTCCAGTGCCTTGTGTATTTCTGTCCAGAAAGGTCTTATTACCGGGCAGTTGGCAAGTATTTTCATATAATACAAGGAATTCATGGGTGTCTGTATCTGTCTGTCCATCAGACTGTGGAGGATGTACATCTGCAATTTTTGCAATAAAAAAAGAAAGGGAAATTTGAAAATATAACATTCAGAAAAAATGATCAACTCCCTAACAGTCCTAAACATAATGGTCAGTTTTTCAGTACCACACATAATTGGTAAATATGTTTATGATATAGAATGAAGTATTCCAAAGGCAAATACACCTTCAACAGGTCAGGAAAGTGAGAGTCCAAAGACTGTGATAATATAATACACAGAAAGAAAATGTATCTCCCCCATAAGTAAAAAAAAAACACAGCTTTCCAGTCCGGTCTTACATAAAAATAAAAAAATAAAAGTAAAGGAAACACCACCCTATATTATCCACTGAATGAACTGACTCATCAGGTCATTCTAGAAGAAAGACCACTCCGAGACCTTGACAGCCATCCTCCAGCATTTTTCTCTTTCCGAAGGTTGTGCTCACATAACTTGTGGTAGTGATGCAGACAGTAATGAAACAGAGACAGCACTTGTTCCCCTACAGCACTGGATCTCAACCTTTTCAGGCCGCGACCCCCAAAAGAATCCTATTTTAACTTGGGACCCTGCCCCCCCCACCCTGACGAGCACTAAGAGTTGAGGCATTACATTTTGCACAACACACGGTTCTATTGTGAAAATAACCGATCTACATGCTCACAACGCGTTGTGATCGTCTATTTTCACAATTTCTGCCTCTAATATTTGACAATTTGGCCAATGTTTAATTTGTCATTTTAGAGGTATTAAAAAGTCCTTAAATTGTCACTTTAGAAATGTGCATATACCCTCTACACTCTGTTGAGTGAGAAAACAATGTTGCACATTAGGACCCCCAACAATAATTTGGGGACACCCTTAGGGGTCCCGATCCACAGGTTGAGAACCACTGCCCAACAGTATAACAATGATTCTCAAAGTGCAGTCCGGGGACCTACACTGAGACTTGAACGCGGTATCATCTTGCCTTCGACTACATAATGCTCTCACATTTCAATCACAAGGCCAGGGTACAGCTTCACAATGTGCAGAATATTCTGTTTTCAAGGTTATGGATGAACATTAGAGACACGTCATGTGACCGTACTATCCCTACTTTAGTTTTTCAAAACTAGCAGAAGCAGAGTGACAATCCAACATTTCTTTCAAGAGGTGAATTTGAGTTGAGCTTGCACTTTCTGGGAAAATCCATTTAAAACAGGCATAGAGGCATAGCATTAACACGCCAGAGGAGCCTTGCCTCAGCTTTATCACTGAACAGTGAAGTTGTAATAGCAACACAATGACTACTGCTGAATGTTTCTGCACGCTCGGCATCATGGGAGTTCAAGCCCTCAGTCAGTGCTGCTGCACCCAAACTCAGGAACTTACTCCTAACCTTCATCTAGGACACAGACTCAAAGGCTACCTTCGAGACAAGACTCGAAACCCATCTTTTTAGAATGGATTTCAGCAGTATTGCACCATTACCCCATGCTAATGATACGAAACTCCTTTTTTATGGCAGCATTTATCTTTTTTGGCCATTGCTCCTGTAAGCCATTTTAGATTCCTTTTTCAGAGTCCTTGGCGGTGCCTGTGATTCTTGTGATCAATAACAACAGAGTGATGACCTCCAATTTCCAAATATAAGAATAAAACATGACTGGTTGTAAGAACATAACTATAGTTAGAGGCTAGCCATGGATTGGGAATGGCTATAGTCTGCCCAATTTGCATCCACTTTTGTGAAAAGAGAAGAATAGACGGACAAGGTACAGTAGGCAGGTTCTCCACATAGAGGAGACAAAAGATTAATAGTTTGTTATCAGACACCAGCTGGGAGACTTGCCCTCTTGGTCACTAACCCATCCTTCGAAAAGACGACAGTTGGAGAAGTAATTAGCTAATTAATGAGCAATGAAAATTGGTGCGTCTCTAGGCATTTATATACACACATTAGACACTCTGAGGTGACTGGAAAAACCTGTACAACTATAGGCAACCTATTAAACATACTGCTACTTCAAGATTAGTGATTGATAGAGCGGTGTGTGTGTGTGTGTGTGTGTGTGTGTGTGTGTGTGTGTGTGTGTGTGTGTGTGTGTGTGTGTGTGTGTGTGTGTGTGTGTGTGTGTGTGTGTGTAATATATATTCAAGGATAGTCACAAAATGTATGAATGCTTGGGCAAGGTTAGTGCATTGCCGGATCTGGTCTTCACACTATGGCATAAACAGCTATAATAGGAACATTGCACAGTGCATCTCCCAATCCATCTGCCTCCCACAGGCACAGTGAAATCACAGCGGAAGCCCCAAGGTAAAGTACATTATGTGAATGTGTGAATAAGGGGGCCACAGAGAAATATAAAACCCCATGTTGATTTAGAGACTTTGGGCTGCTGTGGCTGTTGAAGGACCAAAGGAATATGCTTAAAATAGTAAACATGCTCCTTTTGCATAAAGGAGCGTGCTATGAATCAAATTTGAATGAATCAGTGTTAACTCGACTGAATTCTAATTATGAAATTGTGGGTTAATCATATTCTTAAGCAAAAGTACATGAGAATCAGAGGTACAGTATATGGTGATTATATCATGGCTACAGGTGCCGGTGCCGCTGGCACAATGGCAAGTCGAGCCTTAAACACCCGTAGCCTTAATATAATACGACGTAACATGGTCCCTCATATATTATGGATTTCATAACATACAGTAGATTCACCAGTTTTACCTACAGTTTTATTCAAAAACATTCCGTTACTAACCAAGCCGTATTTTAGCAGTAGCTTATCATCATACAATGGAGGACTTAATTGCGTTCCAAAGAGGAGTTCCAATTCAACGATGTTATTGCGACCGTAGGTCGCTACTAATTATGAAAGCCTCCAGCTCCTGTCTGTTATTCTTGCTCCTGTCTGTCTGTCACTCTTCTGACATCACAATGACATCACAATATAGCTGACCTGTTCTGACATCACCTCATCCAGCTCGGGCAAAAGGATATACAGCTGACATGTTCTGACATCACAATGATGTTGCAAATGAATTCCGTCCTTGTCCCTTTTATGCCCATATATGGAGATCCATGATGTCATCAATATTAAGCCCATGTGCTCAGTGCGTGACACCTCATTGATATTTGGGAAAATAGGGCCACAATTTGGCCACATTTTATCCAAATTAAATAACCAACGGTACCAACCGCAACGCAAGTCACACATGCAAATGAATTCTTTCCTTGTCCCTTTTATGCCCATATTATGGACTGGAGATCCCTTATGTCATCAATATTAACACGTTGCAAGCCGCGGCAGAACCCTCTGAACAGAGGTAGCGCCGAAGAAATAAGCCATTTATTTACAAACATGTTTTAAAAAAACAAAGCCCACATGATAACAACACGTAATGGAGTGCTCGATACAGCGTACATATTCATCCTGCAGAGGTCGGCGATCTTACTTTGGCGAGGCGGAGGGGAGATCAATTCCATTCGTTTACGTGCGGCGAAGCAGGGAAAGGAGCGATAGAGAAGCGGCGCCCGAACGTGATTGAAACCGCGATCCACGAACAGAGACAAAGAGTAGCCATCTTGTGTGTCTTTCTTGTTGAGTTTCAACACTGGGGAGAGTTCATGGCCACTCCTGGCCAGCCATCCATCCAGAATGTGAGTCAACGGCGTGGCCTGCTGGATATTACGAGTATCACACCCAGCACCAGAAAGTGACTGTGAGAGCATATTAACCGTTTCAGATAGCTCCAAAAAGACACAGAGAAGAATTTCCGATGTTTTTTTTTTAAATTATTATCATTTATATCAAAAGTCCGGGAATAGACGTGTGGCTGATGGGACCCAGTAGGAAGTCCGAGGGAGTACGACCAGGCTTAGAAGGTGTTAAGCCAATATCTGGGAATGCCCATATATGGACATATTGTGTCAGTCTCATGTGGTCTATGACATCAAACATCTATGGTTGTCAGACATCAGTTATCTCCATATTTGGGAAAATATGTCCACATTTTGGCCATATTTTGTCCAACTTAAAACAATCAACTAGGTCTGGATTTTTTTGGGTCAAAGTTGATCCCATTAATAGTCTTTAAAAGACAAAGAACCGACCGCACAGTAGCACTGTAGCCAAGAGCAAATATTTATTTTAGGACACAGAGGGAAAGTTTATCCCATGCCAAAACACCAGTGCTCGCCCAGCAGTCTGCTGTCACCCATGCAGGCGGATGTGTGCATGCACCCATGTGCACACGCCCATGTGCGCAGGGCGGATCTCTCTCGCCCTTAGGGTGCCTTACAGGTAATATCAAATAATTAGATTATGATTTTAACTATATAGAGCCTCTAAGTTGATCAAGAGTACATGAGACCAATACCTGTAATGTATTGGATAATAGTAGGAGGCTACTAACTGCTAATAGCATGTACAGTAGGCTGCTTTGAGGTCTGTTCAATAAAATGTATTTTCTCTTTTTTTAACCCTGTTTTGTGCGTTTTTATAGTGTGGCTTATTCATGTGTACATAGATTTATTTTTTTTTAGATTTGTTTTTGGGCTTTTTATGCCTTTATTGATAGGACAGTAGACTGACAGGAAATGGTGAGAGAGATGGGGAAAGACATGTGGCAAAGGTCATCCGGATCGGGAATCGAACCGGCGACGCCAACAGGCATCATAGCCTAGTATGTGGTATGCGCCTTGACCACCAGGCCAGCGGGCGCCTCATGTGTACATAGATTTTAATGTTTGTACATTTTGTAACACTGTATTATGAATATAAAGTTGCCTCTATTGAGAAACATGGGGATCTTATGTCACCATGATTGCCGTGTATGGACTGCACTTGCCAGTCGTCGCTAGACATTGCTTCATGTCATCGCCTGTGTCCACTTTCTGCCAATATGCCTGGCTAGTGGCTACACAGAGCCCCCTGCCACACACAGTCAATGGAGCATCACACAGACAAATTGAAAACTCCTCATACAGTACATAGCAGACGGCTGCAATATCCACTCATTCTGATGAAGACAGCACAACTATCCCTGTAGGATAGTCACACATTTTTCTGTGACACCTCAAAAATGCCGGAAAACACTACTACTACGTATGCTGTATATTCCATCAGATATTCATTCTTCAAATATGAAATATCCATATATTAGATAATGATATTTGACAGAATTGATAATGGTTTTCGATAGTGATGAAAATACTGATACAGTACTGTATCAATATCTATTATTATTATTATTGTGAAGTCACTCCCTAATCGGGAGATAAGAACATACAAAAACTTTAGAAGGCAATAGTAGCCAATCAGGAGGGAATATGGGAAATGGGACAGATCCATGTTGATGACATGACCTTAGAGATACTGTGTACCGCTCGTGATTTTAGGGCAAAATTTGTCCAAAAATGTGTCTTTTGCAAGAATCGGCCTCATGGTGGTGCTAGAAGAGGGCCATGTGAGAAATGGTGTGGAGGTTGTGGTTTGGCAACCAAGGAGTGTGTGTGCAAAGTTTGGCATGGATAGGGGCAACGGTGGCGGAGATATGAGTAGGGCAAAAGTGTGACATGACATGTGATGGACAGACAGACTGACTGACTGACTGACTGACTGACTGACTGACTGACTGACTGACTGACTGACTGACTGACTGACTGACTGACTGACTGACTGACTGACAGACTGACAGCCGGTGGAGGTTTTGATAGTAACTGCGACCTGACAGTCGCAATGAAAAAGATAAGGCAGATCACTGAAAGGAACCAGGACACTATTACAGTAGCATGGTGGTAAACCATCCCTGCCGCGTGAATTCACATTATCATGTGTCTTCTGAAGATGCATGATAATGTGACCGGGATGGTTTACCAGGCTAGGTCACTATGCCCACAAAAGGTGTCGTTCAAAAACGGGCTCTGTTCATTCATGGCCAACCCACCACTACTGTTAGTCAT
Source organism: Nannobrachium achirus (assembly GCF_963921795.1). Classification (NCBI taxonomy): domain Eukaryota; kingdom Metazoa; phylum Chordata; class Actinopteri; order Myctophiformes; family Myctophidae; genus Nannobrachium; species Nannobrachium achirus. Next base: position 34,610,731 of record NC_137817.1, read on the forward strand.
TCCCCTAATGTGTTAACAAACCTCCTCCAGCAATTAAGTACGGATATTTCAGAATTATGTCTGGTTTAGTGTTAAGGTTTCATATTTATATCACTTCCAGAACGCTTGGATTCATTGGGAAGTGTCATTGTACGACCATTTGTTGCAATAAATGGTCCTTTTATGTGTGTTTTGAGTGAAATAACGGACCAGCCAGGCTCATTGTCTTATTATAAAAGTATTTCATCTATATTGCATGCTTACAGTGAATCATGCCGCAGTGTTGGATGCAGCCATGGCATCATGAATCCCGAGATAATAGGAGAAAGGTAGCTGACGCCACTACTAACTTTTGATGTACAGTAACTTGGCAAAGTTTTGTGTAACCTACAAACACATGTGTGCGTAAGACAGTTTGTTGGCTTTTTGTCTATTTAAAGCCTTTTACATATGAGGATACCAAAGAGGGAAATCTAGAACAGTTCTTTTGAAACATACATGTTCAGCACCCATAGGACCTAGCCTAAATAAGCTCTAAGCCAGAGGAGCACCTTTACTGTCTTACATCCTCACAATAAGATATGCATACTTTAACAGTCACTTCTCAATATTGGACACAGTATTTAAGTTGATGTTTACATCGGCACCAGTGAGAAGAGTCTCTGGGCAGTCTCTTCTAGTTGGCTGGTACCAAAGAAAGCAAAGCAAACTATGTCTATTATTTCAACGTTGCAATTAAGTGTATAACGAATTGCATTTCATTTTCACACTTTTGAAAAAGGGATTGAAGCTTTACTAACCACTCCAGCAACATACCGTAGCCACATGTCCAGCATTGAGTGTTGTGTGCATGCGTATTGCGTACCTGGTGTTGTGCAACTTTTGAAAAAAAAAAAAAGAACACTGACAATTATAATGCAGCATGTTCAAATCATATCATAAGGGTGAGCACCATAAAAACCATATAATGTATGTTGAAACCATAGCACCATTTTCCCATAGCACCATACACTCAATTTGGTGTCATGATGGGTGGGATTCCATCATAAGATGGTCTCTAATGTTTCCTGTGACAAATTAAATCAATGTGTTATTTCACTGCTGGACTAACATTAAGTTTCACAGGACGTTCACGGGCCAGGTTGCAGGTAGGCCAATGGTTTGCATGAGTCTGCTGCCTTACCTCTAATGACCTGGAGAAGCGAGCTGCCATGAGAGCACAATTCACAAATGTTGTGCAGTCATTTGGACAGCTGCACATCTCTCCTTTGGTCTCGAAAATGAATACATTTTGGTGGACTAGAGGTAGTGCCAGTTCAAACACAAACAAAGCCACAATCCTGTTGCATAATCTCCATAATGTCATAATCCCAAATTCAGCTCATTTTTCTCTCTGAGAGTACAGTATATTAACGCATATGGTACCCTCCCTTATAACAGCTTTCAATCGTTCACTGCCAACATTTGAATATTATTCCGTTGTAGAGACTAAGGCGGCGTTTACACAACGCCGCTTCCTTGAGAAATCTGCAAAATGAAATGTCAGATACAGTATGCCTTCCGTTCAGATAACAACGGCATTTTCGGGGTTGGAAACGCAAGCTAGTAAATCAAAAATTTTGAGTGAAAATCTGTGAAACGATCCTCCTTGCGTTTCCTTCTAAACAGGCTATTACAGGGAAACCGCAAAATGTGTGATGTAACGACTGACGCTGCAAAGCCGACAGCATTGGAGCGCAGTGGAGCCTGTACGCTGCCATGGTGATTATGTAAACAAATGCTGTGACAGGAAGTAGAGCGGACATGATGTCACACACTGCCAGATAGTGTGTAACTGCCACCAAGCGACATGGTGTGCACACTATATAGTTTCAGCCCCTGGTGCGTCTTCGTTTGAACACTGGAAACAAAGTGTCAACGCAACAGCGAGGTCCCGGGACCTCACCGTTTTCTCTACAGACTGTTGTCGCCTAAACATGCCCTAAAAGATCTCTTCTGGTTTGTCAATTTGGTGTGTGTGGCATACTCATGGAGCCTGTAGCATGTGACAACAATCTGGCTGTGTGTGCTGCTGAGCTGGCAGATCTTTGGGGCTCTATTGAGCTAACAGATAAGCTAGTATGCTTGGAGGAGATGAGGAAAAGGTGTCACAGAGTGGAAATGAGCAGATAAATTCTTGCCATCTAAAAACAGTAGGCCCCAAGGCAAGCCCTATGTCAACTGGGTTTACTACAGTAGTAAAGCAGTTAATTGAGGTAGAATCAATGACTGCTGATTTGTAAGGAAAGAACGGTTTAAATGTGATAAAGAAACCACCAAAGCACTAAACTGGTATCATGCACCATGTTGTTGTTTGGGTATGCGATAAAGTGCCTCGGGTCAGACTCAAACCTGGGTCAGCTACATGCAGGACTATAGCCTTATTTATAATGGTGTGTGCTATTACTCTGCGGGTCCCTGGGGAACCCCATACTCATACATGTTTGTATAGTGTTTATAGTGGTACCTAACCTATGACAAAAGAGTATTTATTTGAGCTCTAAATATAGAAAGGTGGAGGTATGCACTGGCCAGTAGAGGAATGAAAGCCAGCAGGAGTAAGACGTAATGTGTGTGTGTGAATGAGGACAGTGGAACAACTAGGACGACGCAATTGGAAAGTGCAAGTGTGGTTGCCGTTGACTCTAATGGGGAGCCAATCAGATAGGGGGAAAAGGATGACATCACAATATCAAGGTATCGTGATGTCTGATTGTGTGAAGGGTTATATCAGGTGATGAGAAAAATAGACAAGAACTATAGTCTGGTTTCCCTGTGGGGCAACCACACTAATGAGGATGCAAGAAGGAGTAGAAAGGTGGTGAAGGTGAAGGAGTTTAAATTCCTGGGATCAAATCTAGCGCAGCGTAGTTCATTTGGACACGGAAGTTAGAGTCCTAGATATATCCCCGAACCCCCCCCCCCCCCCCTTTCATTCGCTAACAGTTAATTAATTCATACGCCCACGCTCATTCTTACTTCATTCTCATTCACTACAAGGAGTACAAGCTACTTCACACACGCCCTCATTGCTCAGTGTAGTCCTTATATGCAGCCCCTGCTCACTGCTCATTCTACATGTGCAGCTGTCAAAGCAGATGTGATGTGTGTTGGAAAAATCCTCCACCTCCCCGGCCTCCTCCCTGTGGCATTTAACTTCAGTTGTAATGGAATGTACTGTGATAGGATAACATGTGGATTGTACTATGGTTATTCCATGATTGTGGTATGATGAAATGTTGATTGTGCTATGGTTATTCTATGTTGTGGTAATTTCTGATGTAATTGGAAGATCATGTTTTATGTACATCTGTAACTTATGCTCTGCTCTGGGGGGTCTGAGATAGCAGATTCTGTGTTGTTATGGTTACATAGATAAATCTGTATATCATCAGAGCAGAGCCCATCTGCCAAACTCAATGCAATATCATTGCATAAATGGTTGTTATTTCTAATATATGTCAAATGGTTAACTCTAAGCTGAAGTGTCTAAATGAACTATCTTTAGTAAGAGGGGAGTGTGGAATAGAGGCGAAGAATAGAGTGCAAACTGGGTGAACGGATGGAGGAAAGTGTCATGAGGGATTTGTAACAGAAGGGTACCAGCAAGAGTGAGCGAGAAAATGTATAAAGCCCAAAACATACTTCGTCCAGCCAAAGTTCGGATGACATGTTGGATGTCGGTTGGACCATTTTAGATAGATAGAAACGTTTGATCTCGTGGGGGAAAATCAGTCACCCAGAGGCAGAATAGCAGTCAAGAGTTACAGAGTTACAGGTAAAGACTAAAGAGAAAGTAAAGAAAGTACAGAAATACAAGGCAAGAAAAGAAAACAAGAAGCGCAGTCAATATAGAACAACAGTACACAATAGTATATACCTATCCAACTGTCCTGTACTATGCAGGAAAACAAACATGGCACTATGTAGGGGAAAAAAAGGATCTCACCGTATCCTGTCCTAAAAACAAATAAAGTGACCATTACAGTCAGTACAATGATTTTCAAGCACTATGCAGGAAAGCAACACAACAACAATGTACAGGCCTACGTGTACTGTATGTACTTGCTTAAGACGGTATTGAGCCCAGCCAAGCTGTATGGCTTGGAAACCGTCGTATTGATGAAAAGACATGAAGCTAAGATTCTCATTTCATAACAACACTTTCAGTAAGTGACACGATAAACCATGTAAACAAAACAGGGAAACAGCAACACAGAAAAAGATCCACTAAAACATACTCAGACTACTCCTCAGACATTTATTTCGTTTTTGTCTCCCCACAGGTTCCCTGCTGAAGACCTGGTTGACATTCAGCAGTGGTTTTCAAACACTTTCATGTCAACGACCCTTAATATATACGTATGAGGCTGCGGACACCCTTTTGAAAAGGTTTTGTTCCAGGGATGCCATAAGAGGATATTGTTGTTAGAATACATATAATACAGATACGAAAAGTAATTCTTATACATTCTCTCATTTGACTAACTTCTAGCAGGTGAAATAATAGTGAAATTATTGTTTTACATTGTGAGCAACAACTCACAATTTATTTATCACCTCATGAAACCATAGTAGAACTATGTCCTTTTCCTATTAACTTGTTGCACGGCCGTATCTTACTACAAAACATGTCTACACTTTTTTCTACAAACACTTGTTGTGAGTGTGACTAAGTATTAATTAAGCTTATTGGCCCCCTGCTCCCAGTATCTAGTGGAGGAGTTATCACTAGTTTCATTACAGTATGGGAAGTTGTATTTTTCAAAATAAAGGTTGCTCATCTTACTCCATTTCCCCTACCAATATATGACCATCAGATTCCTTTTTCTTTAGGTCAACTGTGGTATTTTTACCACTGCACTGTCTGTACATTTTGCATGATTATGAGTGCAAACCTAGACACTAGTGGTGCTCTACACAGTGGAGAGAACACATTGATGTGGCATGTTTACTTCTGGCAATTTTAACAAGTAAAATGCATCCGGTAGTTTATCATGTGGGTTCTATGTATTTAGCATATTCTTGTGAATGTGTCAATGTCGGCTGCACAACAACAATGTGATGTAGACATGTGCAGTATAGGTCAAGAGAGGACAGAATGATAATAGAAGAAAAACATGGATGCACTGGACTACAGTAGACACTTTCTTGGCTGCCTAGGATTCTGTCACTTGTCAAATAGCACTGACATCTCATGCATACACAGTACTGCGCACACACTCTCTCTCTCTCTCTAGATAGGCAGTGGAGGGGAACAAGGTATGACTGTTTCGTTAAATCTCTGAATCAGTACCACAAATCCTTTGAGCACAACCCGCGGAAATACACAATGGCATTCGGTGGCTGTAGAGGTCTCTGAGCTGTATTGACACACACACACACACACACACACACACACACACACACACACACACACACACACACACACACACACACACACACACACACACACACACACACACACACACACACACACACACACACACACACACACACACCTTTTCACCTTAGTTTAAAACAGAGGAAACATCATTCTGAATCAGCTAAAAATGTGATGGTTTCATTTCATTTCACGAATACTTGCAACAACAAAATATATATAAAAAATAAACCTTATCATCAGCATTGCTTGTCCATACCTGTGTGACTTGAACAACATTTAAGGTGGCGGCCTAATGTTGAACATGTTCTCAAGTAAAGAAAACAATATCTCAATTGATCACTAATGAACACTAATCATGAGTTGAGTACATTTTATTGTGTTCAAACCTGCACACAAGTTTAGAATATAAACCTTTTTAGAGCATTACTTGACATAAAAGATCTAGAGAATTTGATTGAATTCCATTCTTTCAAAAATAACTTGATTTCTTTTTTCTTTTTCTTTCTTTTTTTTTGCCAATACAGAACTAGAGATTGAGCCAGTGGGGATATCAACGTGTGTCTCTTTCAAACATGGAAGCATATCATGCAAAGGGAAATAAGATAACCAAATAAAAGTACATATAAAACTATATCTACATAGAAGTGTTTATATCACAGTTGTGTGCCTGGATAATGACCACCATTTTAATCAAACCTATAGCTTTAAAGTTATACTATGTAACTTTTTTTATAAAACAAATCTTAAAGTTGTCCTAACTATTAAATCGCTAAAGTTTTAGAACACCCTCCGTTAATTTCAGCCCCTAAAGCCTTCTGTAAATATGTTTTCTATGATCCTAGCCGGGGTCCGGATTTCGCGGCAAAATTACGTCATCTGCATCATCTGTATACGTTGTGTATACGTTGGCCAATCACATCGCGGATCATACACACATGATACACTACCGGCCAATCACAGCGTGTCTTGCCGTCTCTTCAGGAAGTAGCCTCCCTCAGCAACAGTGTTTACGATGGTGAAGGATTCTTGCCTCTTACTCCCCAAATCCTGGTCAGAAAATTACGTTCTACCCCTCTACGGATTCGTATCGGTCGCCGTGGTTTGCGGCGGTGGTTTGCGGCCCCGCTCCGGTGGTTCGCGGCGACACCGGGCGAAAAACGGACGAAAAAAGCAATACTGACCACTAGTTTAGCAACTTACACAGTATAGCTTTAAACCTACACTTTCCTGTTCTACCACAGATTTGAACCTGGTTTCCTGCAAGACCTTTTTTTGAGCGGTGCTCCTGGAGCTATAGCTCCAACATCTGGGCTTTGTCCGGTCAAAAACCGAAAAACGGGTTAAAAAATGTACAGGCTTAAGAAACTGAAGTATGGCCTACATTTGGCCTAGATAAGGCCTACATCTTGGCACAAATGGCTCCAAGTTTGTTGTACGCCCAGGGTCCCATTGGCCAAGCTTAGCAGGACGTGCTGTGATTGGCTTGATAAAATGTACTCTTAAATAGCACCGCTCACTTCACACTGGGTGTGAGTTATTTCTTTTTTACCATTGCGCTAATAGAACCTGCCTGCTTGCTCAGGGGATACATTTAATTTTTGAGACACTCTTGTCTCTAAGTAAGACATGATCTAAATGTCTCAATACAAAAGCAGGAAGACTAAATGTAAGTTATATTGTATTAACATACTCTACCATACAGATTGGAGAAAATTACATTTTATTCATAAGTAAAGTGACATATTACCACTTTAACTATTAAGTCACTTAAGTTAACTATTAAAAACAAAGACCTTTGGCAAGAAAGCAGTATTGCTACAAACATAACATTTCTATATGTTCTTGCTTTCATTCTTCTGGGACCACATGCATGAATAGCAGGATTGACTCTCAAGGCATACTAAATGCAGTCCCACAAATGGCACTACAGTATAATCAATAGTTTCCCAGGCCACTTGTTAAAAATGCTATTTCCATCTCCAAGTTGCTGAGAGGGCCCCTTCACAGGAGAGAGCCACATATCATTCTCTCCACACGACTGGCGGAATGAAAAATAGGGGCCCACTGTCACTGACCAATATTGATTATGAGTGAAAATGTGATCATTTTGTATTAACTTGCCCCTCAGAGCCCTGTTCTGTCAGGTTTGCTGGTGGAAATTAATGCTTTCATATCACGCTTAAGAAAAATATGGGCCGTTACTCATTTTGCCCTCCAGACAAAGGAGTATATGCCAATCAGAGAAATTTAATAGCTTTCAGAAAGGAACATGATGATATGAATTAGATTAAAGTCATTATTTAACACCTTTTTCCCCCTCCTTTAAGGATATTTATTATTGCTTCTGACACCACTTTAATGAAGCCCTGGACTTGGCATTTAAAATATCAATTTCGATGATTAGAGTTGTCACTGTTAAAAAGAGAGAGGATGTGTGCGAGGGAGGGCTAGTTGAGTTAGCCTGCTCTCATGAAAGGCTTGGGTCATGATAATGTTGTCAGTGTGGAACGTTTCGTTAATTAGTGACACTGACTGAACTGAACTGAAACAACAACTGACAAAACAAAGTGAGTGAACATATAAAAGTTCATATTTGGTGGAGCTTAGTATTATCCCAGTATTTGCCTGAGCCATAGCATGGTACTCTACTTTATGTGATAACTACACATGACATGACACATTGTGTAGTTCCCCAGTGTTCATTTATCTATTTGTAACTCAGAGAATGCACAAATGTAACCAAATGAGCCAAATGCACCCCTCTGAGTCCATCTGGTTACATCTGTGCACTCTCTGAGTTCAATAAAACGGTCATACTGTATAGTACAACACTCGCACACTGGAACGGAATAAAAGCACACGATATTCCATGCACACCTCATACACATTCATAGTACACCCACCACACATATGCATAATACAGTAGCCACATGCAGTATTGTAATGTACGCCAAAGCAACTTAATTCACTCCTTTGTTTCATTTTGGCATTTTCTTTCTGAAGTACAGCATATTGAATGAAAGGAAACAAATGAAAAGAAAGACTGAATATAGCCATGTCAGCATAACAGGATAAAAGCAGTAGGCAAAGAATGTTGGAGGCCATATTACTGGCCCTCACTTTATCCCTGTCTGAGTGGAATGGTGGGGGTCCATAATTACAGTATAGCCTCCAGACAAATGCCAAAACCTGAGCCCCACTCAGTGCTTATTGAAGGAGCCCTTCCTCAAGAGACAAAAGTCATAAATACTGCCCTACAGGAAAATAACCTATGATATTATATATTATTTTCAGAGTGTTTCTCTTTTGTTGTGTATGTGGTCCTTTTCCCATTGTAAATGCAATAAATATCTGCCAATTCTATTGCACTTTCACACTCCAACTAATGCAGCAGAAAGCAGAACCTTGAAGGCATTTTGTCCCCCTCATAGACACTCCCCAGACTAGTGATGGCTACCGCAGCAATATTACACAGAGTCATATTGCACATGCCTTATCTGGCCTCATAAATACTTCCATTCAAAGTAGCAATGCATTAAACATGGGGGAAAAAAATAGAGAGCCAATATCTTGTGTTTGTTTCCAAACCGAATCCATATGAAAGATTTAATATCCTTCTTGCAGATGGGGATACTGTACATAGTGGTCATCCATTAAATCTAAATGAATGTAGCACGATGATATATGTACTATACCAGTAAGACTCCCTAATCGGGAGATAAGCGACCGTTGGTCGCTTATCTATCTATAAATGCGAGAAGTCTCTGCGTGTGTGTTTGTAATCCGCGTATCTCGAGAACCGTTCGTCCCACCGGCTTCAGATTCGGCACGCGCGTTCCCCGCCGCGGCACGGAGTGCAGTGCCGGGCCTCGACCCGACCCGACGCGCGGTTTTCCCAAACCGGCGCGAAACGTTCGGAATCTCCTTATGCGGGGTTGATTGTTGACATCAGGCTGTTTCTGAGGAAATCGGCGAAAGCTCTGACTCATTGTGACATCACTTCATAAAAGGCTCTGACATCACGTACGCCACATGAGTCAACAAAAAATCTCTGTGAGTGTGTATGTATGTAGGTAATCCACGTATCTCGAGAACCGTTCGTCCCACGGGCACGCGCGTTCTCCATATGGGCATAAAATGAATGCCCCCATATGAGAACCGTTCGTCCCACGGGCACGCGCGTTCCGTCCCACGGGCACGCGCGTTCTCCATATATGGGCATAAAATGAATGCCCCCATATATGGGCATAAAATGGATAAAGGGACACAGACAGACAGATTCAGAGATCTCCGAGAACCGTTCGTCCCACGGGCACGCGCGTTCCGTCCCACGGGCACGCGCGTTCTCCATATATGGGCATAAAATGAATGCCCCCATATATGGCCACGGCACGGAGTGCAGTGCCGGGTCTCGACCCGACCCGACGCGCGGTTTTCCCAAACCGGCGCGAAACGTTCGGAATCTCCTTATGCGGGGTTGATTGTTGACATCAGGCTGTTTCTGAGGAAATCGGCGAAAGCTCTGACTCATTGTGACATCACTTCATAAAAGGCTCTGACATCACGTACGCCACATGAGTCAACAAAAAATCTCTGTGAGTGTGTATGTATGTAGGTAATCCACGTATCTCGAGAACCGTTCGTCCCACGGGCACGCGCGTTCTCCATATGGGCATAAAATGAATGCCCCCATATGAGAACCGTTCGTCCCACGGGCACGCGCGTTCCGTCCCACGGGCACGCCATATGGGCATAAAATGAATGCCCCCATATATGGGCATAAAATGGATAAAGGGACACAGACAGACAGATTCAGAGATCTCCGAGAACCGTTCGTCCCACGGGCACGCGCGTTCCGTCCCACGGGCACGCGCGTTCTCCATATATGGGCATAAAATGAATGCCCCCATATATGGGCATAAAATGGATAAAGGGACACAGACAGACAGATTCAGAGATCTCCATATATGGGCGTGAAATGGACGCAAATAGACAGATATCTCCATATATGGGCATATATGGGCAGACGTACGCCACATGAGTCAACAAAAAATCTCTGTGAGTGTGTATGTATGTAGGTAATCCGCGTATCTCGAGAACCGTTCGTCCCACGGGCACGCGCGTTCTCCATATATGGGCATAAAATGAATGCCCCCATATGAGAACCGTTCGTCCCACGGGCACGCGCGTTCTCCATATATGGGCATAAAATGAATGCCCCCATATATGGGCATAAAATGGATAAAGGGACACAGACAGACAGATTCAGAGATCTCATACGGCATAAAGGGACACAGACAGACACACAGACAGACGGATACAGAGATCTCCATAAATGGGCATAAAATGGACGCAAATGGCATATATGGGCATAAAATTTACGCAGAATCACAAAGATCTCCATATACGGGCATAAAGGGACACAGACAGACAGATTCAGAGATCTCCATATATGGGCGTGAAATGGACGCAAATAGACAGATATCTCCATATATGGGCATATATGGGCATAAAATGGACCCAGAACTATATCTGCAGTGATCTCCATATATGGACATAAAATGGACGCTGACAGACAGACAGATAACAGATATCTCCATATATGGGCATAAATGGACACAGGCAAACAGATGGTCAAAACGGGTCCTATGACAACAGGTATAATGGGGTTTGCATTAAAGGGCGGGGCATTCATTCCCTATTTACGTTGTTCCGAGTTGGCCAGGTCGCCGACTAGACGCTGGGCCGCCCGAAGGGCGGCCCAGCTTCTAGTCTCCACAAATATCACAACCTCCACCTCTCACGTCATACGGGTAGCCATAGTTACACCTGGAATGTTGAATCTCCATATATGGAGATAACCTACGCATCACAAAAGTCTGACCTCACCAGCCCATACTTGGGCATGGACGACTTATATCTCCATATACGGAGATGGCCATATATGGAGATACGATGACATCACAGAGTCCACAGCTGATGATGTGGCGTGATGTCATACAATACACAAACAAGCCCTATATAAAGGGGCAATTCTCACCAGGGAAGAGAGCATTGCCTGGAATGTTGAATCTCCATATATGGAGATAACCTACGCATCACACAAAGTCTGACCTCACCAGCCCATACTTGGGCATGGACGACTTATATCTCCATATACGGAGATGGCCATATATGGAGATACGATGACATCACAGAGTCCACAGCTGATGATGTGGCGTGATGTCATACAATAAACAAACAAGCCCTATATACTGATGCGATACGATGACATCACAGAGTCCACAGCTGATGATGTGGCGTGATGTCATACAATAAACAAACAAGCCCTATATACTGATGCGGAGATATGAGCAGGGCAAAGGTGTGACGTGTGACGTGTGACCGACCGACGGACGGCCGGTGGAGGTTTTCATAGTAAACTGCTCCCTGACGGTCGCAATGAGGTTCAAGTAGTGACAGGCCGTGTGTCTGTGGGTCTACTGTGGACACGCAAATGATGCCTATATGGTCTGGAAAGTTATATATAATATTGCTGAGGTTCAAGTTTGGCAAAGGAGGAAGGCAGGGGATGGTGATCATATTTATTTTTAGAGAGCTATTCTTCCACCTGTGAAGGCTGGGTGGGATTGCGTTTGACTATGCGTGGGTGAAGGTGCCAGCATACTCAGGTATATCAACTGCACAGCCATAATCCCTCTCAGACTTGCTGGAGAGCTACTGTAGTTGCCATGCTGCTCCATACAAATGCACTGGATTACCTAGAGTTCCTGGCAACGACAAACAGATGTCACAGAACACCACATTGTCAATTTCTCAAGACAGGTGGGAATTGCTCTCCAATCTGTAGCAAATCAGGGGTAACAAGTGAATTATACTGAGACAAGCCTACGGGGGAAAAGCCTTTGTCTTTTTATACTGTCACGCTCAGTGGAGGGGTGAAAGTCATGTTATCATTAAATACCCTGAACAGACAAGTGGCAACAGTGATTTCACTCTTCACGTGTTTTAATTGATACCATCCATCAATTTCAGCTCTTAAATCAGGGTCCTGATTTGATACAGTATCACACAGCCTGTGAGGTTTTCACCAGTATTGTTATCTCAGGCTTAGTCTAGTCCTGCGGCAGGCCTTTGGCTCCAAATGGGTAGTGGCCTGGCCTGTTAGTCACAGCTCTGAATCAGACCACCCGATCTACTATGCATCCCTCCTGATCAGAATCGAGACCCTATTGGCCATGGGGATAAGAAGAATGAGCAGACCCTCGATCAAACACTTGCATACACACTGACACCACCAGCTGCTCTACCAAAAGTAGAGCTATGTGAACTGATCTGTGTGTGCCGCTCATGTGGCAGTGGAGAGATGGGTTAGTCCATCTTACCTTAAGATTGACATAATGGTCAGAGATCTAAAAACCAAGGCTTTCTGCCTGGTAGTGTCAGGAGTTCACCAAAAGGTGACCGTTTTTATGTAGCTCGTGATTATGAGAAAGTGTGCAACATGACAATGCTTCGATGAGACACTGCTCGACTCAGCCAGAAAATGAAAAGGAATAGAAAAAACAAAAGAGAAACCGACTCTGTTAATCATTTACAGAGAGTTGGCTTTTGAGCGGCCACATCATTTCTACACTGATAACAATATCAACAACTCACCAGAATCTCATGAGCCCTTTGCAATCTGTGACGGCGAGTGCTGGCCAAGAACGGCAGGAGACATTTGTTCTCTCTCCCCTCTTTTTCTCCTTCCCTTGTTTTCATTTGGCTTGGCATGCCATGAAGGAATGGCTAATTAAACAATCAAGCCCATGGAGGAGTCACAATCCCCATCTGTCCTATTGACTTTGTCACAGCACTCATCCTCAACCCCAGTGTAACGTCTCTTGTCTGATGCCAGTCTAAAGAGAATGGCACTTGTTATGACCACCCCCCCACCCCACCCCATCCCATCCCATCTCGCTCTCTCCTCTGTGAGTAGAAAGTGTCAGCATCAAAGCAGCAGGAACAAAAGAGAGCTCTGAGGGACCAGACCAAAGCACTGACCATGGATTTGAGCTGTGTGGAAATAGTTTGGAATTTGTGTAGTTCAATTGTGTCTCTAAAGATGGACAATATCAAAATCATAGTTAATTGCGGATCGTTTTTAAGCCCCATTTTTACTTCTGTGTACCACCAATGTTTGTTGTGAAGTTGTGAGAGAATACATCTGCTCCACAGTACCTGCCTCGCTGGACCCGTGGCAGTTTGCATACCGTCAAAACAGATTCACCGAAAATGCAATTGCCTTGGCTCTTTCAAGCTGAAGGATGTTGTTCGTGGACTACAGCTCAGCTTTCAACACCAGTAAGACTCCCTAATCAGGAGATAAGCGACCGTCAGGTCGTATACACAAACTTTAGAGGGCAATCGTAGCCAATCAGGAGGGAATATGGAAAATGGGACTGATCCATGTTGATGAGATGACGTTCGAGATACTGTGTACCGCTTTGCGTGATTTTAGGGCAAAATCTGTAGGAGCAGTGTCCAAAAATGTGTTTTGCAAGAATCGGCCTCATGGTGGCGCTAGAAGAGGGCCATTTGAGAAATGAGGGGTGGAGGTTGTGGTTTGGCAGCCAAGGAGTGTGTGTGTGCAAAGTCCGGGCAACGGTGGCAGAGATATGAGAAGGGCAAAAGTGTGACGTGTGACAGACAGACAGACAGACAGACAGACAGACAGACAGACGGTGGAGGTTTTGATAGTAACCTGTCGCAACCATATTCCCAGCAAGTCTTGACACAAAGTTCAGAGACATAGAGCTACATACCAAGCATGTGCGACTGGATACTAGACCTCCTGTTGAGCCGCCACCAGGTGGTGAGAGTGACCCTCAGAATTAACTACATTGTCACATCACAGGTTTACAGGTGTAAAACAGTGGGTGAAATTCCTTTTTATGTGCGAGATAGTTTTTTGTTATTTCCATAAAAGAAAGGGAAGAAGAAGGGGGCCAAGGAAGAGATGGGTAGAAAAACAAACAAATTATCTACATATTTACACATAGTAAAGTGCCTGAGGTAGGACATAGAGGTTGCGTGACCTCTATGTCCTAGCAGATACTGTACATGATATGCTATAGAGTCAGACCTTAGTTAAGTTGCGCAAAATATATAAAAAATAAAATAAAAAATCATCCCTTTGAAGTAATTTCTCTATGGAGAATAACATTGGGTCATCTTAAAATCGTCTCATAAGAATTGTGGTCCAAAAACTCTCTCTGTAATATTGTTAGAGGTTTGGGTTGTGTAGTTACCTTGCCATGATATAACTCCAAAGGTGGGCCAGACATCTAAAATAATTTATCCATAGACTAGAAATTGATCAATACTGGTATGTGCTTTGTTGACTTACAATGTAATAATGAATTGAATTTCTATAGCGCTTAAGTACTCAACGCGCTTTACAATGTTCATTCATTCATTCACATTGGGAAGTGAAGCGGTGAACTGTCGACGCCAGCGTCCTCACTTCCCACATTCACACACCAATGGTGGCAAGCTAACACCGACGACTCATTGGGGAAAATGTGGGGTTCAGTGTTCTTGCCCAAGGACACTTCGACAAGTGGACAGGAGGAGCTGGGCTTCGAACCACAGACCTACGGATAATTGGATGGGATTTGGTTACATTTGTACAGATAAATTAACACAGATTTCATAGTATTGAAGGGCCAGTTGAGGGTCAGTTAAGCAAAACCCAATATTATGCTGTTGTTACAAATGAGTTGTTTTTAAATGTGCAAATAAACAAAAGAAAAAGGAGCCTCCACTCTGCAAAAGTTTGTTTGTCTGTGGATAAAAATTTACCCACGAGAATCGGGATCCCGGCATAAGGCAAGCACAATTGATGTTTACCCTTGTTTTGTTTCGCTTCATGTCATATAGTTTTTTGTTTGTTTTTTAAGAAGAGCGTGTTTTACTGGTCGCAAGGTCAAGGTGTTTAAGGGTGCAGTATATACTTCAGTGTAGACCCATCCTTACAGCAGCATTGATTGAATGTTTGCTGACCTGCTGACATAACGTAAGAGTGAGGCTTTCAGGCTCTGAGGCTCTGAATGTGAGTATCAACACATTGATTGTTTAAGAGAGTTTCATTATGAAATATCTTCCGCCAGAAGCAGGACAGCGCTGGCTGCAGCAAAACTATCACTGCTATTTCCCAACCAAAGAACTTGTACAGAGCCCGGTGCTATCTTACACACAGAGGGAAGAGTTGACTGACTGATGGTGTTTTAGCCTGCTACGGAACCTAACCCGCCCCGTCCGCCCCGTAGAACAAAAAGATAATAATCATCACCACAATAGCTCGTCTTCATATACGCTCTTCTATGTACCCAAAGTCGCTTACTCGCTTTACATAAATGTATACAGTAGCACAATATTGTCATGGGCTAAATAAACAAGCATGTTGTTCAAATTGAGGTTCCTTATTGTTTTTTGACAGCAAAAATACAGGAAAATGTTCATTACCTCTAAAATAGGATCGTCGGGGCATGAATGGCGTTCTCATCACTGTAAAGAGCCCATGCGTAAAGTGAAACGGCAGTGAGCCTCGATGGACAGCTAGTCTAGCCC
Source organism: Nannobrachium achirus (assembly GCF_963921795.1). Lineage (NCBI taxonomy): Eukaryota > Metazoa > Chordata > Actinopteri > Myctophiformes > Myctophidae > Nannobrachium > Nannobrachium achirus. The sequence goes on from NC_137817.1 coordinate 34,626,749, forward strand.
AATATGTTGAAGTAGATCCCATCTAAGTTTCTGTTTTATGTAGACATTGTCTTTTTTAATAAGACAGACAATATTAAATCCTGTTGGTTATTGATTAATCACCAGATTCGAGAGATGGGGGCGACTCAAGGTGAGTGTGGTTCATTCAGTCAAAATCCGTCTCACTTGAAATCCTGATCGGGGACACATGTTGAGAATTGTTTGAGCTCTGCTCTACTCCCTGTGTAGTGTGCGAGGGGCAATACAGACATGTGGTTTGCGGCCCCAACAGGAGCGGAGTGGAGGACGGTCCTCGCTCCAAGGAGCGGAGTAAAAACCTCGCTCCAATTGGTGATGACCCGCCCGCCCGCCAATTGAGGCTGAAATCTTGACCGACGGCGGGTCGGCGGATTCCATGGGTAACGGGTCGGCCAGCGCATCACTACTGCCTACACTTGTTTCTCCTCGGCAGAAATGTGATTGCATCTCCTCCAACTTGCTAAGTACAACAACAAACTCTAATCGAATTTATATTAGAATTATATTATCTTTATAATTAATTATAACATATTATATTTATATAATTACTACTTCGTGACCAGATAACACACGATTTAACAAGAATAATTAAAGGGGAAACACCCCGACTGAACTCCGGCCTGCATTCTACGACCTGCGCTATAGATCATCTATAGGACCCATTATGTCACATTCATTAAATGGTATTTGAAGAAACGAAATAAATTGCAACCAAAGATAATTGTATCAGGCTCATGTGAACATTCTGACTGAATTTATTTTGATATGCAATCCTCCTGCAGTAAACATACTGTACCAAAGGGGTTATTCATGCAGCTACATTTGAGAGCCGTCTTCTCGTCTCCAGCTGTGATCTACCCATTTATATAATTTATACACATGTGTACAGCAGTCATCACTGTTAGGGCCACAGGTTGACCAAACTCAACAAAAGCCCTGTCATTCATGTGTTGTGCTAAGAACGCCCCACGCAACTTCCAACATCTCCCTGTCAGCCATGATGGCCTCGCCCTGCCCCCACCCCGAGCAGTGGTAGCACGTATGCACACACACATACCAGCTCTGGTCGTCATTGAGACGGGTGGGGTTGGGGGGCTCAGTCGTACCACTCAGGATGGATGTTCCCCATCACGCAGCTCAATCAGCCGCCCAATGATTCATTTCACAGACACTTGGGTAATTATAGGAGTCTGCACTTCACCTCTGGGATGAAACTGCATGAGTGGAGCGGGGGGGGTGTTGTGGTTGTGGTGGAGGGGGCGGAGGGGGGGCACAAGGAGCAGAAACAGAGTGAGAAAGAAGTGAGTGAGTGAAAAGTGAGAAACAGGAGTGAGAAGGGAGAAGATGGAGTGTGAGTGGTATATTAGTGAGATTCATTTAACCGGTGTCAACGGGTCTTGTTCTGGCGGGGAACAAACAGCATTATCGGGTGACTCTGGAAGGAAGCAAAGACATTGGTGGCATATCGTCACTGTCGGGCAGAAACCTCATATCTCCTAGTTTCAAATTTCCACGTTTTTTCGAGAAGTAAAGCCCTGCCTCATCATATAAGACTGTTGCACAAAACTAGTGAAAATAGCCGATCTACAAGCAACGTGAGGCGTTGTGTGCTTGTAGATCGGCTATTTTCCCTATTTTAAAATATTTTTTAAAATAATGACAAAAAAGGAAATACAAGGTTTCCACCTTACAACGACGATATGTGACCTCTGTAAAACATTTACGACGATTAAGGTGGCAAAACAAGCAAAAAAAGAATAAAAACAGACACAGATAAAACTTGCCAATGGAGACGAAGGCAAAGGCTATATAAAGGATGCTTGAGAAGGAGGGGGAATAAAAAATGCATGATGAGAGAAAGAAGACCAGAAAATATGTTCTGGGAGAGAGCTAGGTCATAGCAAGTGTACAAGCTCCCCCTGTTGGTGGCATTGAATCAATAATGTTGAATGTGTATGCCTCATTTACAACATCAGAGTAAACAAAGCTTGTTCAGGTCAAACATCTGTTTAAAAAATGCAATAAGTATGACTGGCATAAAAATATGTTCTCAATACTTAACACCATAGCAGAGAACAAAGACAGAAAAAAAATTATACAAAAAAAAAAAAACACACTCAATAGTCTTTAGTGAGTTCAATGAAGTGAACAAAATATTGATTTGGATGACAAAATATAATTGGTTGCTGGGAGCCTGAGTGAATAAATCTGGGTGTGAGAGCTGTTTCAGTCTTTGAGCAAGGCAACGAATCTAAAGAGAGCATATCGATTTTGTTATATTTGTTGCCAAATGTGAAATATTCATAGTATATGCTTGTTTAAGCGTATCAGATTGAGCCGGGTCGCTAATTCTACTCATTTGGCTGTTTGCAACTGCTTGCTTGTGGTCATTGATTTCACTACCATGGTGAAAGTATAGAGCCATTACAGTTCACAAAAACTCTACAGTATAATGATGCACAGCCATAAGAGCATGGGTAAGATTACCTATGCAAAACTATGTCTGTCAAAACTAGACCAATCACAGCTTTTACGGACATCACACAGAACCATCTTGTCCATGAATACAATACATATGAGAATGCAAGAGTCCACGTTGGTCTTAAAATGAGGTGTGGTCTGTCTAAATGCTATCATAAATAAAGAGAGAAGAGTCAGAAGTGATTGTACCTTAGACAACCTTAGACAGCTCCAGGTTGGTCTAAAGCTCTGCGCAGTCACCCAGACAATATCTTCCTGTTATTTAAATAGCGCATAGTAGTGTACTGTATGTATGTATGTGTAATTTACAATTAAATTCAAAATGGTAGATGCTGAACGTGACAGCACAACAATATGAATGTGTCGTGAATAATTATAAGAATGCGTCTGACCAGAATGACAAGGAAAGAGAGATAAGGAGAGAAAAGGTTAACGCAGTTTATTTAAGAAAACTTCGCCAAGCCGGCGGACAGCATGTTCGTCATCCGTCCATGTGTGTGGGAACAGCGAATCTCCAGCACCGCTGGACAGATCGGCGTGAAATAAAGCTATTTTTCCACATTGGCAGGTTATAGCAGCATTATTTTGGGGGGAATTCTTTAAATGTATATTACAGATTTTGTCCTAAACTCACACAAATCAGTACACATTAACTCTGGAATTGTGTGATCAAGATGTAATTATGAGTATGATTTCAGATCCCATTTCAAATGGCTACCGGTATACTGACTTCCAAAGTTTGCGGGCCCTGCCTGGGTAGGCAACCCAGATTGGTGGAGACCCCAGAGAAGGACACTTTTTTTTCTTTTCTTTTTTTTTTTTTTTTTACTTCTCCTTGTGTAAGAATGTCATGAATGATCCATAGCCCACTGGATTTATTTATCCGTCTCTACTCAACACAGTGACAGGTCACCATCAAATTCAGGGCTTCCGGCACACAGAGTGGGCAGTCGTACAAGTACGTCATGCTTTGTTAAAATAATACTGAGAATGAGCATGGAATTATTAACTTCATACTGTATGTCTAGATATCACAGATGTCTCTTGGACATACAGTAAGTGGTTATTAGGCTGCAGGAGGAAGACATTCATTCTGACCAGCAGCATGCCCCCCTGACAACCGGATATTCATATATGGCTATACTTATATGGGCCTATCAGTTGGATCAGTGGTTCTGGACAACCTCCTATCCAAACATCAAGCTGGGCACCGCGCTCTTTGGGTCCTCATGACATGGACAGCAAGTTTGAAGTCTTGAGATACGCAAAGGACAGACACGGGATTGCATGCCCCACCAAGGACAGATACGTACGTACACTGAACAGAGAGATTTTGCACATTTATAGTAGGATAGCAACATAAGGAGGACTATTCGTGTCTCAGCCCAACAATAATAAAAGATGACAATTCATTCTTGAAAAAGTCCTCCTCTGGAATAACTAACAGAACACAGAACTCTGCCTTGGGAAGAACTTCTTCTACAGTATATGATAAAGATCTTATCTTACTCCAGTTTTACACTGCTGTAGCACAAATTTGAGCGGAAAACCAATTGGGAAACTGTTCAGGCTGTTGGTCTGTCTGTGTATGTATGTATCTATGTACAGTATGTACTGTAATATACTCTGAATTTGACTATCTTGAATTGACGGTATGTAAAATGTATTTCTTATTCTGTTCATGTATGTACTGTACGCATGTTTATTTATGTGGTATGTAATAAGGCAGGGCGTATATGAACAGGAAGGATTGTTAAGGTCAAATTGTTTTCTTTTTGTGTAATGTGTCATATAATCCCTTAAGGGATGGGCCAAAATGGTGGCATGACACGAAAATAAAAATATAATTAATTCATTAACTAATTCATTTAGACAATCGACCAGCAAATCCTAATACCTAATACAAAGACGATAACACACTTACGTCCAAGAGGAGATTGCTCCATAGTCTAAGACTCTAGGGGCAAAACAAATAAAGGCTTGATCGCCTTTAGTCTTTAATCTTGTGTGAGGGACAACCAGCAGGCCCTGGGATGAGGATCTCAGAACTGCTGGCAACAGTATCATAGTAAAATCATGACAAATCATGAATCACGAAAAAGCCATGAAACTTCATATAATATCTCTAATTATCTAGCATTCTGACAATTCTGTGCAATTTGATAGAAGTTAGTGGTCAAGATGGCCAATTACTGATTAACAAATTAGAGCACTTTGTGCTTCCGTAGGTTGACAAGCTTTATGGAGATGCTGATTTCCTTAATCCAGAAGCACTTGGCACCTGCTTACAGAGCCAAAACTACTAGTAACTGGTGTACTGACCATGGCATTACTGGGCTTAAATGACCAGCCAACTGGCCTGACCTGAACCCCACAGAGAATCTGTGTTGTGTTGTCAAAAGGAAGATGAGACACCAGACTCAACCACACAGATGAGCTTAAGGCCTCTATCAAAGCAAACCTGGGCTTCCATAACACCTCAGCAGTACCACAGGCTAATCACCTTCATGCCACGCCCCATTGATGAGGACATTGGTTTAAAAGTATTCCACACCAAGTACTGAGTGCATAAATTAACATAACATTTCAGAAGTTTGACATTTCTGTATTATAAATCCTTCTTTTGAGTGGCCGCGTGTAATATTCTATTTTCGGGCATTCTGCGGAAGTTTGCCCTTGCATAAAGTCGTCAGTTGATCAGGTCCAGACTATCGACTCCCTTCGGTCAAGATCAAATCAATCAGCATTCAGTTGATAAATAGGAGAAGGGCTGGAAGCACCACAGAAATGACATTGGTCTGCAGATACAAAACCATAACATTGGTATGTATAGGCCTACATTAAAATGTAAACTCATGGCCTATGCGCAAGAAAACTTCACTGTAGCATGAAATTACAAGTTTCCAAGAGAATAATCTGTAGTTAAGTGTTCAAGTGTGCTTTCCTTCATGCTTTAGCAAACAAAACGGGAATAGGAGGGGTGCTCAAGCACAGTGATGAAAAAACTTTATAATCTGTACCTCTTACATTGTTCATGTTTTAATCTGAAGTGCAAATTTGTTACAAGCTGTAGACAGTACAATGTCATATACCGTCTTATATTATGGGGGTCCTGGACCATGGGGATAAGTAATATAAAATAACCGACTTTACCAGACATTAATGTTTCAAATTAATGGCCTCGGTTTTTCCTAAATTAAGAAGTCGAGGGTCTTTCTGTATGCATGTCTGTCTGTAGCTAATCTTGCAAACCGCTGGACTGATCACTGCTACATTTCTTGTGCAGGCTGCCAGTAGGCCAAGTACCTTTTTAGTAATTTATTGTCATTACATTGTTGCTCTGTAAGAGATAGTTTTGCATACAACACAATGCCTCACCACAAATTGAATCGTGCAAAGTGTAGAAAAATAGATTAAAGATAATAACATAAAGTTTGCATGGCAGAAACACCAGAACTCGACAATTATGTACTGTAATGCCACACAACTAAGAAAATCTACTTCTCTCCATCCACCATCCTACTCTACCTAATACAGCACCTGCTCCAATGCTTCCAAGCTCCTTCCATGTTGTGACTCAATGTTTTCTGTCCCTGAGTGCTGTGTGCAGAAATGTGACGCATTGTTAGAAATTCCAAGGCTATGGAGAGCAGGTGCAGGGCCATTGTGACAACCACAATTTATCGGCTGCTCCCAAGCAAGAGAACACATTCAATAATGTGCAGGGAAGATTAATCCGTCCCCCACACAGGGCTGGGCTTGCGGGCCGCGGGGACAGGCATAATTTACACGTGCAGGTAGCCCAACTCAGCAGTTAAGGCCTTCGGTGTTGTAAAATATCTGTGTATTAGCAGTTCCAATCCATTTAATTACATTTTAAACTTTCCACTGACACCATCTAACACCACAAGGCTGTCATGGACACCATGCATAATGACCTTCTGCACATTATCTGTTTGTTCTACAAAGATCACCAGAACAAAATGCTGAAAGCCATTCCTATGATGAATCTTACTGTAATAGTATGAACATCCCTAGATACTTGGGGTCTGATGCTGGCGCTGAGGGTCCTTTCAAATACCATGTTGACTCAACACAATAGAAACTAACTGTACACCAAACCCTTACCGTAACCAAAATAACTGTACTTAACTGTAATGTCAGAACCGCACAGTGAGTAAAAATCACACCCGTGTGAAGTGGAGCTGTGTGTGTGTGTGTGTGTGTGTGTGTGTGTGTGTGTGTGTGTGTGTGTGTGTGTAGATCATGTGTACCGATTTTTGTGACATTTGAAGAAAATATGTAGGAAAAGGAGCAAAAAGTGTGTTTTGCGTTTCCTGCGTTCCTGAAGTAAGGATATGGTTTCTTGTTTTTAAGAAATAGGCTCCTCCCACAAGTTCCGCAAGGCGATTACGTTGTCGCGTCGCTCCAGAGATCGTTTGTGTTTCGTTTTGAGAGGGTCGTTCCCCCTGAAAAACACGTTTTGGCATGAAACGGTTACGTTTTGCGCGTTTGTGGCGCCCCCTATGGGTCGAACTGGAAATGCTTTTGGGGATTTGTTGAATATCCCACCCGTGACTTGTGGTTAAAATTTGGTGTTGACTGGATGTTTCGTTTCTGATTTATGGCTACTTCTTACAAAACGGGCTCCTCCCGCTAACTTTGGAACCCTGTTACGGAAGAACGGTATGGACTATCGAAATATCCTTTGAATATGTTTATCGCATGAGTCCATAGATCATGTGTACCGATTTTTGTGACATTTGGAGAAAATATGTAGGAAAAGGAGCAAAAAGTGTGTTTTGAAGAAAATTCAAAATGGCGGAAAATCTATCATGGCGCAAATGGGCGTGGCCTATATGGGGAGATGCGTCATGACCCAAGGAATCCAGGGAAAAAATATTTTTAATTTTCCGACCTACGGTTCAAGAGTTACAGGCCAAAACGTAAAGTGGGGTGTTATGGCGCCACCATGCGGCCAAATGACACAATTATTTTTTATTTAATCCTTGAAACCATTATGAACCTTCTCTCCAAGTCTTGAAACTCTAGCCCCTATGGTTTGCGAGAGACAAATAATTGAATGTGAGTTTTTGCGATTGCCATTATAAGTCAATGGGGAAAATTAATTCACTAATAAATTAATATCAATTAAACTATTGAACCTTTCTCTTAGCAAGTTACTAGCCCACTATTCCCGAGTAAGCCGGTCGATTTGACATATGGCGCGAGTGTGTGGTGGCAAAACTGTGGGACTAGTAGCGTGCCGAAGTTTAGGAAGTTCAGGCTACATACGGACACACAGACCCACAAAGCTACGTATAGGGAGCCTGTGTTTCACACAGCTCCAAAAATGAAGCACAGCGTTAGTTTATGCTGGACACGTGAGTCTCGCCTGCCTCAGCTGTAATCAGCTGTTAGTCAGATCCTTTCCTCATTCACAGATCTGCTGATCATTACATCACAGTGTCATAATCCAATCAGAGCTCACAGCCAGTAAGGGGGGCTCCTTTAAATACGGCTTGCATTCATTATAGCTCTGCTTGTCTTTGATCCGAAGCCTTGGGTCCGCTGCTGCTTAGCTGCCTCCTCCACCCCAGTCTCCACCTTGCCTGTCTGGCATAGGCTCAAATACTTGTGATTTTATGTCTGCTGATTCAAGCGAATATGTCAATGTATTGCAATTGTACTATTGTATCCCTATGGGGGTTTTTGCTTAAAGTTCCCGGATTTTGCTTAGCAGGCATGCATGTACAAAATTCAGGGAACAACTCCGAATGCGGAGGCCTTAAAACACCAAGTTTAATTGTATTCCATTTGTTGCAATAAATGGTTAAATCTACTTTGACACGAGTGTTCCTGACTAAACAGATCGTATTGATTCCGAAAAATTGAGATTCAACTTATGCATGGTTTGCTGACAAAAACACATTCACTGCTTTTGTAATGTGTGACTGTGTCGCTGCTGCTGCTGGTGTGTGTGTGTGTGTGTGTGTGTGTGTGTGTGTGTGTGTGTGTGTGTGTGTGTGTGTGTGTGTGTGTGTGTGTGTGTGTGTGTGTGTGTGTGTGTGTGTACTGTATTATATGTAATGTTCTGCCTAAATAGGCACTTTGTAACTGGCTGTTTTCCTATTGTCTGACTGCCAGTGTTTGTCCTTTGTACAAGGTATTCTTCTACTTCTGTTTAGGTGGACATATCAATATTTCAAGTGTGTGTGTGCGTGCGTGCGTGCGTGCGTGCGTGCGTGCGTGTGTGCGTGTGTGCACTTGTGTTTGGAAAAGTACTAGAAGGACCACTGCCATAAGAGTGCAATATGGTTCACAACGGAATCCAGAGGGAAATGCATCTTTTGAAGTCATACCGTGCGAGTTTAGAGGTAAACTAGGGAATGTTTTTTTTGCTAAAGGGGACAGATCCAAGTTTTTCACAGAAGGCTAGGATATGGGAGGGTGGAGCATTGACAGACAGGGAGAGCAGCAGGCAGCCAGACAGACATGATGTACGGGCCCTGCATAATCAGTTCTCAGCCCCATTAATCTAAGCCGACTGCAACACTTGATGAGACCGTGATGCATTTGGGGAAAGGTTCCTCCCTCAAATGTCATTCTGAAGAACACTGTCAGTGCAAGTGCTGGTGCCCAGAAGCCCAGCCACACCCCTTACCACAACACCATTAAACTCAGAGGACAAACGCTCTGAGACTCTGAGGACATCTGGAGCTCTCTGACTCAGGCAGCAGGTAGATTCATAATGATCTTCATGATGCTGTACATTATGTACTTATACATGCACAGCATGTGAGCATCATCCCTGTGCTTTGGTCTCATTTCTTAAAACTCCAACAGAACACCATAGGGGTGTTGTGTTTGCCAGGAGCAGGGGCAGAAGGCTATATAGCAGTGTAGATTTTGACAGCAAATTTAGTCCTGATTTTGTTTTAGTCAGTCTTTTGAATAACATTTAATTTTATTTATTTATTATTTATTTTAAGAGTTGTTTTTTGGCTTTTATGCCTTCATTGATAGGACAGTAGACTGACAAGAAATGGGTGGAGAGATGGGGAGTGACGGCAAAGGTCATCCAGATCGGGAATCGAACCGGTGACGCCGCCAGGCATCCATGCCTATGTGGCAAGGTTACACATCCCCATTCAGAAACATTATCAGAAGATTGACCATTATTCTAAATGGAGGTATGCCCAAGTGGTATGCGCCTGGACCAGTAGGCCAGCGGGAGCCCCGATTTAATTTAGTTTTAGTAATATTTTCGTTGACTAAATGTACAGTTGATTTAGCCGTCAAAAATGCATTTTGCCGGTGACTTTATGGCGTCGTAATGCCTCATTTTACACTTTGCATGCTGAAAATAGCGAATCTACAATCTACAACGAGCTTGTAGATCTGCCTTTTTCAGAGCTCAACCAAACATAAAGGGAACTGTCTTTTAGTTCTACTGGATCTCTTCTCCAATAGTTCCTCCCCAACATTTTAGTCCTTAGTTTTTATTTGTTGATGAAATTGCCATTATATTTAGTAATAGTTTTGAGGGACAGCGAATGCATTTCAACAGCGGCAGACACCACGGATTAAGAATAATTGCTGCGGCATAGGAATCATTGCCGCGGCATAGGAATCATTGCCGTGGCTGTTGCCGGCACTTCTGGCAGTGCCGCGGCAGGTGCCGGTGCCGGAAAGTGTATTGGCTCCTTCTGATAGTTTTAGTCATCATAGTTTCGTTTTTATTTTGTTTTTATCTAGTTTTTGGCAGTGAAAGAAAATAGTCAAACATTATTCGTCACAGTTTTAGTCAACAAAATCATCACTGGTATATGGTTCCTAAATCTTTTGATACCCATCAAACCAACAGTGAGAGAACATGACCTGGGCTACTCCCCGGGGAGACAGGACATTACACCAAGCTACACAAAGCAAAGGGTCACGCTACAGGGTGAGAGAGCACACTAGAGCTTTCCTTGCGTAATTGTAAATCTTCCCTCAGGGCAGTTCAAATTGCAGGAGCACGTTCCATCATGGTTTTTTATGCGTTTATTGGTGTAGGAAATGCAATCTTAATTGCAACATCTCGACATCCAGGGTAGGGAAAGCTGAACTTTATCTTTGGAGAGAGAGACACGAGATTTACTACTCGTAGCCAATGGTAGAAAAAGTACTCACATATTCATACTCAAGTAAAAGTATCAATACTGCAATGTAGATACAGTAAAAGTCCGGAATTCAAAATGTACTTGAGTAAACGTACAAAAGTATTGGTATCAAAATGTACGAAACGTAAAAGTAGGCTACTCAATATGCAAAATGTCCCATTTCAAGTTTTCAAATGTGTACAAATATTTTGAAAATAGCAGATCTACAAGCTCACAATGCGTTGCATCGCGATGCATTGTGAGCTTGTAGATCGTCTATTTTCAAATGGCCCAAATGTATATACTATATAGGGTTGAAGTGGTTTAATGTATGTTTTGTAATAATACTCCAAATCTACAAAGTAACTCGTAACTAAACCTTTTAATAATTGTAGTGGAGTAAAAGTACAATATTTGAATCTGAGACGTAGTGGAGTAGAAGTAAAAGTATTGGAAATTGGAAATACAAAAGTACAAATACCTCAAAATTGTACTTAACAGAGTTTGGGCCGTTTTTGAAGAAAAAAAAAGGTTTTTGGACCTCAAAAAATGTATTAGGCATGATCGCGATCGCGAAATTGCATGTGTAACCCCCACCAACCCATTCTTTCAAACATGGCAGCCATGTTTGTTTACATCTGAAGAAAACATAATGGCTGCTATATAATGAATGCCTGAACGGTTTTCCAAGCGGAGTTTTTTGTTTGAAAGCTGTGAACAGCGTGCACACACCTGGTGCATGATCTAGGCATGGGCGTGCACGATCCGTGCACTATGAATTACATGGAAGTCTATGGAGACCATGGCATCTTGGACCTTCAAAGACATTAATTGATTGCAACTTAAGTGTTAAGTAGAGTATTTGAGTAAATGTACTTAGTTACTTTACACCACGGCTCGTAGCTTGACAAACCTTGCTGCTTTTCGTGTTTCCAACCAGCTGGCCAGATCAGTGTTGTGCAGAACTGCCACTCAAGTAAATGTAGATTACATGAGCTATGCAAAATTTGGATCTAGGCTATGTTGCTTTATTCAACAACAGAATACAATTTATTCAACATTCTCAGTAGTTCTGTGGTACACAGAACACAAAGGACACCAGCTTACTACTGTATTATACACGTAATGTACTGCATGTCACATCTCAGTCACTTTTCTCATTTAAATTGAAATAAGGATTATTATCATTTGCAATTTTAGATTAAAAGGCTATGTTAGTAGTGAGTCGCAATGTGACACTTAATGGTCCTTGCAGTGTGTGGGGAGTGCAGGGCTGTGACTGTGTCATATTCCACTGGGACACCTCTCCCCCTCTTCTGTGCCGGGCCATCGAAGAGCCATGGTCTTTATGGCCTTCAGTAATATTTCATGACCCTATATATCACTAAACCAGAGAGCGATGCAGAAACACAGAAAGGCAGCACAGCCCGGTTTCAGTTCACAACAAACAGCACACCAACCACAAAAAGCGTACTTGAGTTGCTCCATGTCTTAAGGCTCAATGACAATAAGGTCATGTAAAATGTAGTATGTGCAAGCAGGCATGCTAAATGAACTGTGTGAATGGTGCTTCTAATAAAATGCCTTGATGAAGTCATTTGTGCAGTAATGGTGCAGCAGCACCCTGCCATGTTGTGGTCCTTTTCCAGTTGACTGCAACAGCTTTGACTACTTTCATGTCTATTCTATAGAAAAGGGAAACACCTATGTGTTCTAGATCTATAATTTATGTAACATTTTACTCAAAATAGACAACTTAGACAAATCACTGACACAAATTAATGATGAAAACAACCTAGGGCATATACAGTATCTATTTGTATCTGCATAAAAAGTACAGCTCTTACTATATAATACTGTAATACTGTTAACTCAGCATACCAACATTGGCAAGTTATAACAGTATAATAATCTAAAAGATATGCATTGTTCCTTCTTTCAACAAAACAGGGTGAATTTACGGGTATTCCACTTAAAGAGCACAATAGTGCCACCTAGTGTGGTTTTCTGGAAGGAGACAGCCTGCTTGCCTTTCTTTATCAACACACACACACACACACACACACACACACACACACACACACACACACACACACACACACACACACACACACACACACACACACACACACACACACACACACACACACACACACACACACACACACACACACACACACACACACACACACACACACACACACACACACCTCAAAATAAGGCTTGGAAATGTCATTGGTCTGTGACTTGAAGGCTAACCAATAGCATAAGTAGCTTATAATGGTACCAGATATTTCTAAACAGCATATATTAGCTTCAAAAAGCGTTGAAAAAATACACCCATTGCCAGTGTAATGAGTATCTCTATGTCCTTACTAGTGGGCTTTGACACTTTTCATTGCGTAAATGTAAAGCACTACACCTCGTAGAATCAACTTGGCTGTCAAACTGCACTTTCCCACACTGGATTTAAATACATTACTGTCTTCATTGCCAGGTTGCTCTGTTACTCACAGATTCAATATCCATTTATTCTTGGTAATAAAAAAAATCAATCTGCATGGTGGCTGGCAGGCTTCCACAGCTACTTGATAGGGCTGAGCTGTCTCTGGGCACAGTCCTGGGAGCTGGATGTACCTCCAATGTCATAGCAACAGTTTTCTGAGCATATGAAAGAAATGTGTTACATATATCCTTTTTATGTTTACTCAGTGATGTTGAATAGGGCCTGAATTCCTGTGGATAGATGATACTGTAAAAAGATACCATTGCCTTGGGCTCGGACAGACAGCCAGACATAATGTACAGACAAACAATAAAGCTTATATAAACGTAATATATTAATATTATACTGCCATGTGAAGGATGGTAGACTGCTTGCTGACTGGCTGTCTCTAAAGGAAAAAACTACACAATCTGCAGAATCCACAGTCTCTGCTACCACCCAGAACATCCTGACAGGGCCCATCAACGTCTGGTAAGGGACGATGGGATGGGTACCCAGATTGGGGACTAGCTCATCCTCAACTTGACTCTGCTAGGTCGGTGAGTCTGCGTTTTAACCCTTACCCGTCTTTCTTACCTCTACAATTGACAACTTTATTTATTTTTTGTATATTATTTTTAAATTAAAAACAACAACAACTGTATTATCATTGTTAGCACCGTCTGCAGAATATGCAGCACCAACGTTTCACTGCTTGAACCTGTATGAGTGAGTGACAAATAAACCCTCTTCAATCTTCTGAATTGAATGTAAAGGCACTTTAAGTTAAATACCTTCTATATTCCTCCAACTGGGAGGATATTACTTACTACGCCTTTTATTTCTGATATAAATTTCACAAAAGCACTGCTCTTAACAAACTGACCCATGACCTGTCCCAGAGGCTCTTGAATTTTCACTTGTTTTGAAATGCCACTGCTCAGCAGTTTCATTCTCTGCATCCAATCAGCCATCAGCTTTTGTTAGGACTGGAGAAGGGAGTTCTAAATAGCACAATTCTGTGCAATTTCTATGATTAATTCTGGAATTTCAGGAAACGAGTCACTGCTTTGGCATTGCATGTTGTCACCAGGCACGTGCACAGATAGACATCAAAGGGGGCTTGAGCCCCTGCCCTTTTATCCGTCTGTAAAAAAGTGCCCTCTCCAGACCATGAATGCAGTTTTTACTATGGTAAAAAAGAATGCAAATGCCCCCCTTTCCATGCCATACCTGAAGGCAGCATTCAAGAGAAATCCATGCCGTTACACCACATCTCAGTGTGGTTTTAAGCACCGAAAATAGCCGACCTCCAAGCTCACAACACGCGTTGTGAGCTTGGAGGTCTGCTATTTTCGATATTTTCACCAAAAAGTCCTTTTAGAAATGTCAGCCCCTGCCTCTCTAACATTCTCTGCACGTCCCTGGTTGTCACACAACACAAACTAAAGTAATCATGTTTGACCATTGTATAGCCTTTCCATAGATTCTGAGAACACCACCTAACCCTAACCCTGCTACAGCGCTGGACAGACTCCATCTCTTCTGCAACAGCTTGTGTTCACCTTGACAATAGTGCCACATCCTCAGCAGAAGGCAAGAAGCTTCAGGGAAGCAGCAACACTAATAACCAGATGGCAGTAACAAAGAAGCATACTGTTTTTCACAGAACACTGAACACTTAGTCCTCACTTTACATATCCATAACTTAGCCATGTTCACAATAACCTTTGGGTAGTGCAACTTGAAGTATTGCACAATCACCATAGTCTTTGTTGAATCGTTATTACAAACCACCCATCCAATCAGAATCACTATTAAAAACAAATGCTGTCCTTTCACAATCACTGACATTAGTCTGTCCAATCCATCCAGAACAGAATAGCTGTTATAACTTCCAATCAGAAATCATCTTAAAATAATATATACTGTATATCAATACTAGAAACCATTTGCCTTTCTCCTGTGATGCATTACCAATACAAAACAGAATGAGAGAATGAATATGAGAGAGAGAGAGAGAGAGAGAGAGAGAGAGAGAGAGAGAGAGAGAGAGAGAGAGAGAGAGAGAGAGAGAGAGAGAGAGAGAGAGGTGTAGAGTAAAAGAGACATTACTGACCTCTGTAGCCTTCTGTTTAAATAGTACTATTGGATAGTACAGCTTTGTTATTACCTAAATTGCAGCTCGAGCAATAATATATAAATAGGCCTATTAAAACTAATACTACCTTTGAATATAATCAACACATAATGTTCTATGGGTTAATTGTTGCCTGGCAGTGCCAGCCTCTATCACACACTTCACCGCCAGGGGGTGGTGTTGAGTGCAGTCTGGTTTATTAACCAGGCAAGGTTAATTGGACTGTAGGCAAGATTACAAGTTTCTCTTTAGTCCTACTATTATACAGTACTTCTTAATATTCCAGTAAAGCATGTGGTCACCAGTATGTAGCATTTAGTTAGTTATTCTCCAATAACATGGAATTTCGATAAATAAATGCAACTCTTTCTTTTAGTTTTATCTCCGATATCATAATTGAACCCATGGTTGATTACTTCTAGCAACCTTCAATGACTTCATTGCCTTAACATTCATGAAGAGCTATAATGTTCAGCTAATAGGCATACGTTTGTTTTACGTTTGTTTTACCATCATGGAATATACAGTATGTGAAAGCTACAGTACAGTTTACTGTATCTTGTACAGTGGAATTTTCTACACAAGCCACTTTTCAACACAGATAGCACAGAGGTCGTGAAAGTATAGGTGAATGGTCAAAGATTCGATATCTAGTAAAATGCAACAAAACTTCCAGGCAATCCTGAAATTGGTTCCAAAATGTCTTGTTTGACCGTCCGACTGCATCATCCTCAGAGCCCCGTTGCTAAACGGAGCTAAAAATTGTTCATTCACAAGATTCCAAACCTCATCTAGAGGTTTAAGGTTTGGAATCATCTGCTCTGCAACTTCGTCCCGCCTGTCGTCCCACACCATTACCCTGGCTTATGTCACAGCTGAGACCCATTAATCACAAGTCATCGCAGAAGTGTTGAAACCTAAAATGCTCGCTACTCACAATTCCTGCACATTAACCTTGTTGCTGCCCACACAACACCCCTTAAGCTTGGCAATCATGAAGTGCAGTGCGTGTGTGCGCGCGAGCACACATGTATTTTTAGCCCTTGTCACTCATGCATTTGTGTGTGTGTGTATGTGTGTGCGGTGTGCGCGCGTCTGTGCGAGCGCATGTATTTTGAGCTCTTGTCACTCGTTAGTGTAGAAGTTCTTGCCATGCTATAAATAAACTGGCCACAGGGAGTCGAGGATGCCAGTGGAGTGTTCTGACAGCAGAGGGCACAGCGGCCTTGTCTGCCTTGGAAATGAAGATTGAATCTGGTCTCCAAACTAGCTAGCAGACAACAGTAGCCTATATGGCATCCCAGTAGAGGAAAAAAAACAGTATTTGGTAAATATCAATGTTACCCATGGAGGGAGGTTGTGTGATGAATGTGAAAAATATGCAGTTGAAAGCTACTACAGTATCACATGCATAAAATATATGTGGAAAAATTCTCATTTCTACTGTGCCTCTGTTGACAACTGCTGCGCCATGAAAATGCGCGGTGGAATATGTTGATGTCTTACCTTGGCCCTGAGCATCAAGTAAGTGACTGTAGAGAAGTAGAAGGACCTGGATGAGAGGGAGGTTGGCAAACACGGAGGTACCTCTGCAGCCCACACGGTCCTGGTGTTTTGTGGCCATCGATGCTCTGTGGGTGAGAAAAATAGAGTTTCAAAGTCTGTCTAGCACACCTTGTATCCTCTCTCTACACACCATCCTGTTCAGAGAAAATCATCATTGTTAATTTAACTTGAGTGTACAACTAACTACAAACGTAACCAAATCTGGATAATTTAACAGAGGAATTTACCGTGATCTTTAACAAGCCATACAGATGTACCAGAAGTTAGGCCTACCAGTAAATCAGTGGAGGACCATAGTCCCAGGCAATCCAAATACTGAAAATTATATTAGATTTTCTTTTTTCAGCAAGTGTGGCATCAGTAACAATTACTGTAGAATCAAGCTTCAAATAAAGCAGCAATTAAAACTAGCTTTAAAGAGTTTCCATCATCATCTCTGTGCAGTCAGACAATAGGAAAACAGCCAGTTACAAAGTGCCTGTTTAGGCAGAACATACATATAACAGTTCACACGCACGCACGCACGAACACATATAATACATTTATAAATGGTAAATGTAGGTTGTTACATCACTCTTTCATAAAGTATACTTTAAAGTCACAGTAAATACAATATTTAAGCAAATTAAATGTAAAAACTAAAAACTTGGCAGGGCATCTTGGCAAGCTGGACTGCTATGAATAATAGCCACAAGCGTCTAAAAATTTGGTTCTCCTCTATAGCAGTTAAACTTTCTCAGAAAGACTTTAGTACACCTCCAGTCGTCCCTGTTCGGGAATAAATCTTCTACCATCAAAGGAAATAAGATTCAGCTTGCAGGTAGAGAATGCAAGGTGGTGTAGGTGGTGTTTGGTAAATGGACCAGGCTGGTTCCATTTTTTCCTCTGCAAATTGCAAAACAATGTCATGGTTCAAGTAGAAACTACAGTAAAAGGTTAGGATTTTTTATGGTGGAATGGTCTACTACTCCATACACTGCAGAGTTGCTACGCCCCCCTTGATGGGGGAATGGTGACATCTCATGTAAGATTATTTTACGATTATTACTAATGACAGTTTAAAGCTAAGAACTTTTACTCCAACATATCGACAGTTATCAGCTTGTAGCCCATTTTGATCCAGAGGAATGTTGCACCGCACAGATGCCTTTGAAAAGTTTTGTCTTTGATGTCATGCATGGTGTCAAACAGACTAGAGAGAAATTGCTTTCCTGCAGTTGCTGGTAAAGCTCCATCCAATCACACCAACCAATGTGCACCACATGGCAGAGTTCACCAAGTGCTATCACTCACTCTGACATTTCACAACAAGCTCTCACAGGATGAAGAGAAATCAATAGGCGGACGCTTATAACACACACATTTATTTTTCCATCTAGACACCGGAGAGAAAGATTAATTACTTGGCAGGTATAATGATCTGCATCATTGGATGCACATAAATAAACCCAAATTGCTCCGCTCCTGCATACATAACGCCACGCAAATAAATATTAGTTGTTTACGGGCCAACATAGTATTTCATCCAGGAATTCTCACTTCTCACTATCATGTAGTTATGTAGAAGCTCTGACAGTGCTTCAGAGAGTTAAAGCGGAGCATTGCATAGCATGATGGCGTGAAACACTTCAATCATTGACACACTGGTTCTAAAAACATTTTGTTCATACACATCATATGTAACCGTAATAATTAACTCACATGAAAAGTAGGCTTGAACCTGACAGAAAAACAGAAGTGGAGAGGAGCGACAATAGCCAGGTGGCTCCATTATTCAGAGTGTTCATCTATGACCTTCCTGTCTCTTAACCTCTTCTCATCAATCTCATACTGTACAACCTGCCTTGTATGTTATTGCTCCCAAAGCCAACAATGCAAATACTGGCACGAGGTTTAGTCCATTTAACTATGTTGCAATGAAAAGTAACTGTCCACGGGTTACAGATTTGATTCAATATGAATCTGGACAAGTTAAAGGTAGGCCTATAGGGTACATGATTATTACTTTCTGCAAGTTCTGCGTTCGGCTGCGTATGTAGGTAGCCGTGTGTGTTTAAGCCCGTAGCCCAATGAGAGACCAGCATTCCTGGTGATGTCACTGGCATCGCCAGTGGTGATGCCAGTGGTAAGCGCACCTCATGGCGCGCTCTGCTGGCGCACAAGTAGGCCATGTAGGCGCAAGTTGGCACCTCGACAGAGTGCAGTTTTGCTATTATTGTTTTGTTAAAACAATAGCTTTATGTTCTGATAGTAATAATTGCTAGAGAGTGTTTGTTCAGTAATATGGAAGAAACATATTTTCAGGTCGGGACAACCAATTTTATCCAATCAGGAGAGAGAAGTCACACAGAACTAAAATTTAAGCTGATAAATGGGTACTCTGTCCTGATTGGCTGAAAGAGCTGGAGAGATGGGGGGACCCTGCTCTGGTTCCAGAGCAGTATGACAAACGGTAAACAAACAAACGTTTCCTGCATCTAATGAGGCTGGTCAATCTTGGCCATACAGTGGAGGTCTAAGAAAGTATGTTTACGTCAACACTATATTTTCCAGTTAGTATTAAGGCTATACTCTTAATATTGCAGGGATTAGTATCAATGAAATTCCAATCATCTAGCTAGCATATGCCAGATGTCCAATTCTATAGATGAAATGTCATCCAATCTTGGACCTTAGATTTGTCAACATTACAAATATAATTAACACATTTAGCTGACTTTCGAATTCAGATGACTTAAATAATTCTTAGTAGTTGTCGTAAAGCAAACAGAAGTGAATATCAAAAGATAACCAGAAGTGATACAAGGAATGAGGAGTATTACGGCATGATGTGGAGTCTGAAGGATGTGAGGTTTCAGACTGCGGTGTAAAATGGGGAGTGAGTCTGCAGTCCTGACACAGAGGAGGTCATTCCACAGCTTGGGAGCCAGAAGGGAGAAGAGTCTATCTAGGACGATTAGAGCGTTGGCCAAGGTGTCACAAGGAAGGAAGGGACAGACACTCTATGTCAGCTGATCTAGTGTGTGGATCGTGTACTGTACATCTAACCACAGTCCTGTTGTTTCAAAGGTGTTAGTTAGCTTTCCCATTCCCAAACCTGCGGCAAATCAACACCGATTTACAACAGGAAGTAAACACTTGCATCATTACTGCATTCTCAACACAGTTGTACACAAGGCACATTTTTCAGGATTAATCGAATTATGCACAAATGAATACGAACTGTAATATTAATGGAATACATGCTTTTGTAAATCATGTAAATTACTTATACATGACAGGATTCTACTGCTTGTGGATTGTGTTGGTAATAGCATTATTCATGAGTCATTGGCTCAGGTCAAAAGACTAATCAATAAACATCAGTGAACACAAATCAACTGATTAAACATATTAAGATGAAAAACGATAGGTCTGTCTTTTACAGGATAATGGATATCAGATAATTATTAGGTCAATGAAATATATAAAATGAAACAAAGTTTGGAGATAAATGCTGTTAACATTTAAAACAACAACCTACACTAATTGTTTTTAGTAATACTAGTGTGCATGATCACTGAACACTAGAGTAGTCTGGTAGGAGGCTATAGGGCCCACGCACCCGAAAGATATATTTTTCTAACCTACCTTTTTAGAATCCTTAAGGTGTCTAGTTAATGAATTTTGATGTTCCCAGAGCCAATTTGTGTCCGATATATGTTTTTTTAACCATATGTTGTGTCCGTCCTGGATTTTCGGCTGTGAAAAATACAAACTTTAAATCAACATAGCTCGTGAACTATACATCCGACAGAAACCATTCACCCCATTTTATGTACGTTTTTGCAAGATGAATTGATTGATATGAAGATTTGCCAGGGTTCCATCATGTTTAGTGCATTAAAACCCACATAAACAGAAAAAAAGTTAAAATTCGCCTAAAATGGATCACAACAACTCCTCCCCCATGCACCCTATTGATATATTTTTTCAAACATTTGCATTTTTACAATCTTCAAGATGTGTAGTAAACAAATGTTGATGTTCCCCACTTGAAATATTGACACACGTATGTTTCTTCTGGCATAGTGTTTGCTATAGTGAATTTTCGAAAATGCAAAAAAAGAGAATGTAAAATCTACATAAGGTCTTAACTATACATTATTCTGAGACAAATGTCCAATTTGTCTGTTTCATTTTGGCATGAGGCATTGAGGGAGATGGCTAGTGACATAATATGTACATTTATGGATCATCAATACTCAAATAAATGCTAAAATGCAGGCAATTCAATAGGCAGAATGGTGCCAGAGGACATTTACCAATACCAATGAAGTTTATTTTATTTATTTATTTTCAAATTGTTAATATGAATGCTTTAGGTGCTTTAGAGCCAGGGTTTAATTTTGCCTACAGTAACCCTAACCCTAACCCAAATATACATGACGTCTTAATTAAATGATATGCATAGACAAATTACCCTATTTGGTTATATTTTGGCATGACATGTCATGCCAAAATACCATTTCATGCCAAGATTTGATTCTAGACATTCCAATGGAACCAACCTTGTCATGCCACCTTGTCGGGCAGGGGGGTATAATGCCTAATGATTCAAAGATGGACAACATTTTGGCAAGGGATTAGATTAGATTAGATATCTTTATTATCCACAAGGGAAATTTGTTTTGCTCGGGTCAGTCAAGACAATACATAAATATACAATACAATAAAACACCCAGCAAAGTACTTCAGTTCTATAAAAAGTATAAAATAATTCTAAATATTAAAAGGTATTTAAAAGAAAGCAAAGTCCTCCATCCACACTGTGGAACACTTGCGTGTGTGTGTGTGTGTGTGTGTGTGTGTGTGTGTGTGTGTGTGTGTGTGTGTGTGTGTGTGTGTGTGTGTGTGTGTGTGTGTGTGTGTGTGTGTGTGTGTGTGTGTGCGTGCGTGCGCACGAGTGCGTGCGTCCATGTCTGGTTCATCCGGGCACCTGTGTGTGTGTATTCTGGTCCAGTTGAGGTGAATCAGGTGTTGGGGGGGTTGTGTTTATTGAGGAGCCTAATGGCAGAGGGGATGAAACTGGCACTGGCCTTTGCCCTCTTGAGTGTAGAGGCGGCCTTTGCCCTCTCCTACCAGAGGGCAGGATCTTGAAGCAGGTGCTGAGATTATGAGTTGGGTCTCTTGCGATCTTTGCTGCTTTTTTCACTGTCCTCTGGTCATAGAGATGCTGAAGGGCAGAGCACTGCATCCCACATAGCTTAGACCCCACTGAGGTTGGCCTCTGAGAGACCCCCGTACCAGGCCAGGAAGGAGAAGGTAAGGAGGCTCTCTATATGGCAGATGTAAAAGCTGCGAAGGATGGGGGGGGGGGGGGGGGGGGGGGGGGGGGGGCAACATCCATATATCTCAGCCTCCGTAGGAGGTAGGTCCGCTGCTGACACTTTGCAAAGATGGCCTGTGTGCTGTCATTAAAAGTCAACCCACTGTCAATAGTGGTCCCAGCTGGAGGTAGTGCTCCTCACACCACTCGTGGAGCTTCTCTGCTTCCTCTTCAAAGTGAGCAGGGCAGTTTGAGGTGTCCACCAGAGCAGTATCGTCCTCAAACTTCACAGCCATGCTCACACGGTCTGAGCCCCTCAGGTTGTTGGTATAGAGGGAGAACAGGACTGGGGAAATCACTGTCCCCTGGGGGGCACCAGTAGATGTAATCAGGACAGAAGACGAGGAGTTGTTGACCTTAACAAACTGCTCCCTTTTAAGGAGGAAGTCCATTATCCAGAGGATCATGTGAGGATCCACCTGGAGATAAATGGCCATCACCAATTTTCAAATGGACCCTTGAGCTTTCACCTTGATTTATGTGAATGTAAATGTGTGAAAGCCTCCCCCTGTACAGACATGCCAAATTTAGGACAATCTCATGCAGTGTTGGGTAAGAACCATGTAGCTTTTTTTACTGTCTGTATAGGGGCAGCATAGCTGAATGGTTAGGGAGCCCGCCTGGGGAACCAGAGCCCCTGGTTGACCCAGGTTAGATTCCAGGCAAGGGTTCCAATGTCCATGTGTGTGGAGGAAAATAGGTATCTATCAATCTGCATCTCAACTCAACACAATTAAAAGCACATTTCTAAAGCACGTTAACATGACCAGGTCATCCAAAGTGCTGTACTGTACAGATGCATTACAGTGTTCTATAGATGTAGTACAGTGGTCTGAAGATGCCTTAGAGTGGTCAACAGAACACAACAGTGGCCCACATATATGCACTAGAATGGTCTACAGATCACAACAGTGGTCTACATATGTACTACAGTGGTCTATATATGTCGTACAGTGGCCTACATATACACTATAGTGTCTGCAGATGCAATACAGTGCTCTACAGATGTACTAGAATGGTCTACAGGTGGACAACAGTGGTCTACAGATGTTGTACAGTGGTCAACAGATGCACTACTGTGGTCTATGCAGGACAGCCCAGGCTCTGCAACAGCTTGCCCCTATACATCAAGAGCTGCCCAGTCGACTGATATTTCATGACTTTATTAAAGACTTGCCTGGTCTTTAGCTGAGACTGGCAGTCCATGATTTTCCTTTACTGATGCTAATGTTTAGCTTTTGTTTATTTTGGTATTCATTGGTATTTTATTGTAAATGTCTTTATATATTGCATTGTTATGTTGTTTTCTATTTTAACTGTACAACACTTTGGGTGACCTGGTCATGTTAAATGTGCTTTAGAAATGTGCTTTTACCGGTAATTGTGTTGAGTCGAGATGCAGTGGTCTAGATAGACAGACAGACAGACAGACAGACAGACAGACAGACAGACAGAGGAACCCTTGCCTAGAGAATCAAACCTGGGTCAACCAGGGGCTTTGGTTCTCCAGGCGGGCTCCCTAACCATTCAGCTATGCCGCCCCTATAAAGACAGTAATAAAAACTAAATGGTTCTTGAGATTGTCCTAAATTTGGCATGTCTGTACAGGGGAGGCTTTCACGCATTTGAATCATTAGGCGTTTACCCCCCTGCCCGACAAGGTAGCATGACAAGGTTGGTTCCATTGGAAACTTGAGGTTGTCTAGAATAAAATCTTGGCATGAAATGGTATTTTGGCATGACATGTCATGTCAAAATAAAACAAAATAGGATCATTTGTCTATGCATATAATTTAATGAAGACGTCATGTATATTTGAAATTGTTTGCAGATATCCAAAACTGTAGGCAAAATTAAAACCTGGGACTATGTTTTGAATTTGGATGGGATGTGTGTATCAAGCACCCAAAGCAATCAACTATCTATAAATGCGAGAAGTCTCTGCGTGTGTGTCTGTCTGTCTGTCTGTAATCCGCGTATCTCGAGAACCGTTCGTCCCACCGGCTTCAGATTCGGCACGCGCGTCCCCCGCCGCGGCACGGAGTGCAGTGCCAGGCCTCGACCCGACCCGACTCGCGGTTTTCCGAAACCGGCGCGAAACGTTCGGAATCTCCTTATGCGGAGCTGATTGTTGACATCAGGCTGTTCCGGAGGAAATCGGCGCAAGCGCTGATTCATTGTGACATCACTTCATAAAAGGCTCTGACATCACGTACGCCACATGAGTCAACAAAAAATGGACGCATATAGACGTGTTCTGATGTTCATATATGGGCTTAAATGGACACAGGCAAACATATGGCCTGTGTCCATTATACACACACAAACAGGTGTCTGCAACACAGTCGGAGGCACAGACAGATACAGAGATCTCCATAATGGGGAATAAAGGACCATATATGGCATTATATGGGCATAAAATGGACGCTTAGAGACAGATAACTCCATATATGGGCATAAATGGACACAGGCAAACAGATGGTCAAAACGGGGCTGATTGTTGACATAATCACGTACGCAAACGGAGGCACAGACAGATACAGAGATCTCCATAATGGGGAATAAAGGGACACAGACAAACAGATATAGAGAGATCCATATATGGCATTATATGGGCATAAAATGGACGCTTAGAGACAGATAACTCCATATATGGGCATAAATGGACACAGGAATAAAGGGACACAGACAAACAGATATAGAGATATCCATATAAGGCATTATATGGGCATAAAATGGACGATTAGAGACAGATAACTCCATATATGGGCATAAATGGACACAGGCAAACAGATGGTCAAAACGGGGCTGATTGTTGACATAATCACGTATGCAAACATATGGCCTGTGTCCATTTATGACAACAGGTATAATGGGGTTTGAATTAAAGGGGGAACCGGCACTGTGTCTGCAACACAGTCGGAGGCACAGACAGATACAGAGATCTCCATAAAGGGACACAGACAAACAGATATAGAGATATCCATATATGGGCATAAAATGGATGCAGACAGACAGATACAGAGATCTCCATATATGGGCATAAAATGGATGCAGACAGACAGATACAGAGATCTCCATATATGGGCATAAAATGGACGCTTAGAGACAGAATGGGCATAAGCAGCTTGGCGCTGTGCTTGCATGTCCGGTGTCTCCTCCAGGCGTGCACGTTTGGTTTGTGCGTTATCTGCAGCTTGGCGCTGTGCTTGCATGTCCGGCGTCTCCTCCAGATATAGAGATCTCCATAATGGGCATAAAGGGACACAGACAAACCGATACAGAGATCTCCATATATGGGCATAAAATGGATGCAGACAGAAAGATACAGATATCTCCATATATGAGCATAAATGGACACAGGCAAACAGATGGTCAATACAGGCCCTACAGAGATCTCCATATATGGGCATAAAATGGACACACACACAGACAGATAACTCCATATATGGGCATAAATGGACACAGGCAAATAGATGGTCAAAACGGGTCCTACAGAGATCTCCATATACAGTATGGGCATAAAATGGACGTAGACAGACAGATATCTCCATATATGGGCATAAATGGACACACGCAAACAGATGGTCAAAACAGATCCTATGACAACAGGTATAATGGGGTTTGCATTAAAGGGCGGGCATTCATTCCCTATTTACATTGTTCCCGAGTTGGCCAGGGCGCCGACTAGACGCTCGGCCGCCCGAAGGGCGGCCGAGCTTCTAGTATTAACAATTTGAATAAAATAAAATAAAAAATAAACTTCATTTGTATTGGTAAATGTCCTCTGGCCCCATTCTGCCTATTGAATTGCCTGCATTTTAGCATTTATTTGAGTATTGATGATCCATAAATATACATATTATGTCACCAATCATCTCCCTCAATGCCTCATGCCAAAATGAAACAGACAAATTGGACATTTGTCTCAGAATAATGTATAGTTAAGACCTTATGTAGATTTTACATTCTCTTTTTTGCATTTTCGAAAATTCACTATAGCAAACACTATGCCAGAATAAACATACATGTGTCAATATTTCAAGTGGGGAACATCAACATTTGTTTACTACACATCTTGAAGATTGTAAAAATGCAAATGTTTGAAAAAATATATCAATAGGGTGCATGGGGGAGGAGTTGTTGTGATCCATTTTAGGCGAATTTTAACTTTTTTTCTGTTTATTTGGGTTTTAATGCACTAAACATGATGGAACCATGGCAAATCTTCATATCAATCAATTCATCTCGCAAAAACGAACATAAAATGGGGTGAATGGTTTCTGTCGGATGTATAGTTCACAAGCTATGTTGATTTAAAGTTTGTATTTTTCACAGCGAAAATCCAGGACGGACACAACATATGGTTAAAAAAAACATATATCGGACACGAATTGGCTCTGGGAACATCAAAATTCATTAACCAGACACCTTAAGGATTCTAAAAAGGTAGGTTAGAAAAATATATCTTTCGGGTGCGTGGGCCCTATAGCCTCCTACCAGACTAGAGGTTCCAGAAATGGGCGGCTTGAATTACCTCGTCCCTTTGGAATCATCTGCATCGAAACCTCTGCTGTATTTACAGTAAATTAAAAAAAGTTTAAAAAAAAAGTAAAGTTTGGATGTTAAGTATATATTTCTTTTTTCTAGTTCTTTCTCACATTTTCATCTCATATGCTGGTTTCAATATGTATTATGTTGAGTACTGACATTTAATAATTTTGTATTTGCAACTGTATTAATTTGTTTGTATGCTCTTTAATTATGTGGACCTCAGGAAGACATAGATATGGCACCAGCTAATGGGGATCCTTAATAAAAATCAAATCAAAAGGTCAGAAAAAGCGTAAGTCTGACCTCATATTTATTAAAACAAATTAAGAAAATATTGTTTAGGTTGGGTAATAAATGTAAATGCTAAAAATGTTCCAGTATTCCCACATCAATACATTATGTCTTGTCTTGTCCAGTCCTCCACCACACTTTAAAATACATACTGTAGGGCGGTACTGTGTACCCACCGCAGCCAACCTGACATCACCCTCCCTCCACATGCAGACTCCCGCCCACTCCTCTTTCTCACATAAGACCTTACCTGTATCTGGGACTCCACTGCACTGCCGTGTTGTCTTTCTGCTGTATATCCCTCGCGCCCGAGAGCAGCTTTCTTGTGCCTGACCAAGCTCAGAGTTTTCTCTCTATGCCTCTGCTACATACTCAAAACTGGCACGGTGCTGTTTCGCAGTACAAAACACAGCCCATCTGCAAAGAGAGAGGGAGGGACGAGAGAGAAGAGGAGCAAGGAGGAGAGGAAAAGAGGTGGACATGAAAAAAGAGAGGGAGAGAGATTGCCTTCATAATGCAGATTGTCATGGGGGCCACATTCTCGGTAAGCCAATACATGTGGAGTAAAAAATCTCTGTCATCTGAGTGACTTAAACTAATTTGATTCTACGATCCTTCAGAACAACTGCTTCCTTTCCATTCATTTATTCATCTCTAGGCTCCCAAGCTCCAAATCGCAAGCATGGGCACTATGCACTTATGGTAATTTAAAACCCAATGAGGTTAAGATTAATAACAAAATCTATGCAGGATCTAGTTGAAGCATTATATTAGTATGTGGAAACCTGCAGCATGATGATATGTCTTTATTTTGCTCCCATCTCTCATATGCATAACATCACACATCAAAACAAAAAAGAGCTACTTGAAAGTGACTGAAGAAGTCTCTCTTGTAAGTTTGTCAAGTTTTGGATGTGAACTGGCCCAGGTTCTCAACGACCTTTGCTGCGTGTCACTCCCCATCTCTCCCCCCATTTCCTAGCCAAGACTCCACAATTGTGTTGTACAACTCAGACAGACATTTTAAAACTTTTTAGATCCATATGACAGGACTACTAAGATTTGAGCTGTGCAATAAACACTCAAGACTGGAGACAGAATTAGTATCATTATGAACTCAAAACATGGTAAAGTAAATGATACATGTTGACATTTTGTATTAAATAACTCTACATTCTGATAGCAATCATTGCTATAGACTCAGTGTTTGTTCAGTAACAGGGGTCGCCCCATCTCTCCAGCTCTAGAAAAGAGAAAATGCATTTTCAGGTCGGGATACCAATTTTAACCAATCAGGAGAGAGAAATAAAATAACACAGGATAAACAAATGGAATTGGAAGTGATGGCACAAAGAAATAAGACAATTTAAACACATCAAATTGAACATGATAAATAGGTACACTCTCTCATGACTGGATGAAATTCAAATTGGCAACCCACCTGAACATTTATGTTCTGTTTATTCAAGAGATGGAGACAGGGAGATCCCTGCCATTGAATAAACTCTACAGCAATGACTATCTGGCTACACACACACACACACACACACACACACACACACACACACACACACACACACACACACACACACACACACACACACACACACACACACACACACACACACACACACACACACACACACACACACACACACACACACACACACAGTTTGTGGTCTTTTTTGGATTTCGACATCCCTTCTACCAACAGAGAAAAAACATTTTTAACACACATGTATTGACAAAATGTAGTGGGAGGGGTCTATTTCTTATTTAAAAACAACTTATTCATGGACCCAACATCAATCAAATACAAATTGGAATCACATTGAAGGAATACTTCCAAAGGTATTCATTTCTGCCCATAGGGGGTGCCACAAATACAAAACGTTGATCCATATGGCATAGAAACAGTATTGCTCCACACAGATTCCTTGGGTCGGTTTCTATTGTTTTATAGTTTTTGCACAGAGAACAGTTCATTACTCAGTAAAGATTTGTCGTAGCATACTTTTATATTTATGGGAGTGCAGATATTAAATATGTTGAGGACAAATGTTGTCCTCACATCAACACCCGTTGAGTGGACTGGAGCATGGTGCTGAAAGGATAGCAGATGGACACCAGTGCAATATATCAACAAATCGATATATCAAAAGTAGATTAAAGGGAAAGGGAGTATTTTCTTGTCCCCGGGGAGGTCAAATTGCTTTTACAGTTTCACCGAGCTGATGGCTGCTCAGATGGCAGGTGAGTGCACAGAACAACACAACAACTCTCATGGTCTGGGTACAGGCTTGTAAGGAACATCTGCAGCCTGTGGTCACTCAGGTGAGTAGTAGCTGCGTCTCGATGGACCATAGTACCCATGTACTGTAGTATTTCACTGAACAGAGTGGACTGTGCTGCAGAGCATGCAAGGTTAGATGATGAGTGCAGTTGGGTGACACTCGGGTGAATAGAGGCTGCGATAAACGATAATATCGTTTATCGTCCCATCCCTACCTACAACCAACCCATCCCACAAATACATCCGCAAATAGAATAAATTATACTGTACACCCATAATTCAATATTTTTTTAATTTTGTCTAATCTATTCGTATTGACTGAAGGAGCCTACACCACTCTTTTCAGAATGACAATTTAGAGGGAATAGTTTTATGGAATTCCCTCTCAACTCATACCCATTAACTCCTCTGTGTATCCTACTGTATATACTGTACATTTCTTAAGCTTAATCTTTCAGGTCAATTCTTTCAGACCTGCAATTAATTTAGTAGCACTTTTCTGAACCTTCTCAATTTTCAGTTTTGATTTTGTAAGGACACCAGACTGAGCTAACAAATTCAAGATGAGATCTCACCAAGGATATGCATAATGGTAAAAATCATCATTTACATTTTAAAAGGTTGAGGGGCCAGAGTGAACTGGCAGTCCAGCTTCACATTCAATGGCATTTTCTATACATGAAAGAAATACAATGAAGTCCAAGCTCCCCATCTTCACTTAAAGACTTTTTTCTATACCACAATGAATCCAACAGAATACCAATATCACAAGCATATCAAGCGACAGTAATTAAGCATTGCAGAGCCAACAAGAAAAACATCTAGGCTACCAAATCCGTGTACCTAACGATTCTACCACTGTACCATTTGTAAGTGCAACTTTTAGCCAGAAAGTCTTTTTACAGGCAAACATTTTCGCTCACACATTTTTCTTTTCATCGACTACACAGATGCTTTTTTGCTCTAAGGGTTTTCAAATTGTATTTCTATTTTGTTCAATGTTAACATAGCTAAACAGTCGAGTTACCTGACAACATTAACTAGCGAGCTTACCAGAGTTCACTTACGGTATTTGGTGAAGACGACGCTATTATTTACACCAGCCTACCTGCTAGCTTGCTGGTTGTTAAACTAATAATGCACTAGGCTGACTGTGTTGACATATTTTAATAGTGTTTAATAGTGTTTTCATTTGACAACAGTCTCTGTTGAGAGTAGGCTACTTTAGTCTTTAGGGCAAACACCGACGATACCTGACTTGCGTTGCTGTCACTTTAAGGCCAGTGTTGGGTGATTACGTCCGCAGCTGTGGCAAATGCACGAATGGCTCGTGCGGTTTGGCAGAAATCAAATGCAGTTTTTGGGAACACGCTTTTAAATGAAAATTTATATCAATTTAAATCAAAAATGAAAAATGAATAGACAAAACAAAAGCAATGCCTTTGTTTTTGTTTTGCCTATAAGTAATATTTTTTTTTAACTAGAAGCAGTGCTCTTCCGAGCACAGGTCTCCACCAGGCCAGGCGTCTTGGTGGTGCTACTGTATAATAGGCCAATGTAAAAAGGGTGGCATATGTTCTTCACCTTATAGACCTTTCATGGCAATCGGACACTGCATGCATGATTTGAGGCATTGTGTTCCAAAAATGTGTTTTGCTAAAGTCTACCTGCTGGTGGCGTTATAACAGGCCAATGTGAAAAGGGTAGCATGCATTTGTTCCTTGACATAGTGGGAATATGTGTGGCAAATTTCACGGTAATCGCCAGCTGCGTTGATGATTTGAGGCATTTTGTTCAAAAACGGAGCAATCCTGCAAACTTTGGAAGCCAATATTAGCCAATAAGGATGGAATATGAAATATCAGATGGATCAGACTTGATCACATGACTATAGAGATACTGTGTACTGATTTGTGTTATTTTTGGAGAAAATCTGAAGGGAGTAATATCCAAAAATGCGTTTTACATAAATTGGCCAAAAGGTGGCGCTATAAAAGGCTGATGTGAAAAATGCAGTGAAAAGGTTTTTCCTTGGCCTCTAAGGAGTGCGTGTACAAAGTTTGACACTGATCGGTGGAGTTATAGGTAAAAACACAAATTGGCCTGTTTTAGCGCCACCATGGGGCTGATTTGAACATTTTGACGGGGCATTTCTTCCTCGGCCTAGTGGGAATGTGTGTGTGCGATTTCATGATAATTGCACTTTGATTTGAGGCATTTTGTTCAAAACGGCTCAATCCTACAAACTTTGGAAGCCAATCTTAGCCAATTAGGATGGAATATGCAAAATCGGATAGATCCATGTCGATCACATGACTGTCGAGATACTGCCTACCGATTTGTAGGATTTTTTGATAAAATCTGTAAGAGTAGGCCTAGTGTACAGAAATGTGTTTTGCGAACATCGGCCTCATGCCATGGTGGCGCTAGAACAGGCCCATTTGAAAAATGTGGGTCAGAGGTTCTGAATTGGCATCCAGGGAGTGTGTGTGCTCATTTTGGCAGCGACCGGGCAAACCGCGACTGAGATTAGGTGGTAACAAACTGCGAGGACGCACGCATGGACGGACGGACGGACGGACGGACGGGTAAACATACTCTCCCCCATGCCTTCGGCTGGTGGAGACAACTAAACCAAAGTTATTTTCTATCCACAAGTTTCCAACGTCCCATCGTGCATTGCGCAGAAGGTGAGCGGCACTTCCGGTGTCGCAAATGAGAGTGATCTACAAGCTCACAACGGTTGCATCTGCGACGCGACGTGAGCTTGTAGGCCTATGTCTGCTGTTCTCCAGATGTGTTCCACAATTCTCGTGGAAACAGGTGGATAGCCTATAATCTTTCACTGCATGGTAGCTTATATTTTTCACAATGACCTTTCCACAGTAATGTATAGACTACCAAATGTAGGCTACAGGAAATTAACTACTAATAATTATTTGTTATTAAATAAGTGAATTTAAGTCCAAAAGAGCAGGTGCTTGCAGAGGGCTATAATTGTGCCTGTATGGACTGCCCACTGACTGGCTTTTACATTTTAAATTGTTACATTCTTATTCCTGTGAATCTAAATAAAGTTTTATTTTTGATTGAAGAATTTATTAGAAGGTTGCATAGGAAAAAGTACAGTTTCATGACAGTACAAATCACTGGTACAGCTTTTCGTCTTAATGGTGTGTGTGTGTGTGTGTGTGTGTGTGTGTGTGTGTGTGTGTGTGTGTGTGGTTATAAAGTATATATTCCAGATATTCCACTGAAGGTCACTACCGCAGGAGGTCTCCAGCGCAGGTGTGATTTATTGCTATAATTATATGATGAAGAATTATATTGTTTGCTTTCAGCAACCACACTATCTAACAATTCTGCTCCAGTGCCACCATTTCCTTACACGCAGTATTAATTAGAGGGGTGCCGGTGTGCTCTCCAAACCCTGTTGTTTCTGACTATACAGTAGAATCAGTAGTAGGCCTACCTAGAATCCATGCCAGACCTATTCATTACATGAAATCCTGGAGCTCATACAGCACACACACACTGAAGTTATCACTACTGAGACACTGGGACCTTTTCCAGAAAATATTCAGCCGGCTTTATTATGCTGTTCAGTAAAAGTTTTCTCATAAAAGGTCAATCCATTCTTTTAAAAATATATGTTTTAGGTCATGCACAAACCATCTTCAGAACAATTGAATAAGATTCAGTCAATCACAGATTATGATTAAACTGTTAATGCACAGATCTACAAGCTCACAACGCATCCCTTTGTGCCACGCTGTGAGCTTGTAGATCATCGGCTATTCTCACTACTTCTTAAACGTTTGATTTCTAATTAAAAAATAAATTGTAAAAAAATGTTTTGGGTCATTTTGGTCATGATTAAAAACAAAATGTCGGAAACAACAAATTAATAAGGGACCCACAAAAAATTGTTCAGCGACCTACAAATCGCCAGTGTTTGGGAAACTAGTTCCGCTACCAATCCATCCGTGTTGCAGAAATGATAGTCTTTCTTGTTCCTAATGAAGGGAAAAGCCTCGGCCCCTTAGAACACCCAGGATAACAAAGAGGACTGGTGGAGTAGCAACTGCCATGGCAACAGCACTGGATACCTGTGAAGAAGAAGAGAATAATACATTACACCTCGAATCGTGTTATTTCTACTAAATCTACAGAAAGCATACTGTACGTACCTTAATAGTGCCAATGTAGTCTTGCTTGAATATTTGTAAATATACATTGCAGAGAGCTAGAGTGCAAGGCAGGTAGGAATCGGTTCCTTCCGAGTCTCTGCATCTGTGTTAAAAAAATAATAATATATATATTTTTTGAGCGGTGGTCACACCGTCTCCATAGCGTGGCCGTGTGTGTATCCGTCTATGTATGTGGGTGGGTGGGTGGGTCCGTATGTAGCCTAAGTACCCCTGGTG
Source organism: Nannobrachium achirus (assembly GCF_963921795.1). NCBI lineage: Eukaryota > Metazoa > Chordata > Actinopteri > Myctophiformes > Myctophidae > Nannobrachium > Nannobrachium achirus. The sequence goes on from NC_137817.1 coordinate 34,660,516, forward strand.
ACCAGAGAGGTGCTGTTGAGTCTAGTCTGCCCTGAGCATCAACTGCAATACCAGTGGTGGCCTGAGTGACATGGATGGATGGATGGCTCTCTCTCTCACACGCAAGCAAGCAAGCACCCCCCCCCCCCCCCCCCCATATTATTATTATTATTTCAATATTTTTTATTATAATTATTATTATTATTATATATTTGTTTTGCTGTTGCGCAGCCTCCACGACCACCGCTCAGTTCACACGGGTGTGATTTTTATATACTGTATGTATACTGTATGTATGTATGAACTGTACATACTGTTGACACCCAGGGGTCTGTGAGGGTGTTCCAGGTGGTCCCCAGATATGATTGATACTTAGTTAATAGGAACCAAATAGACCCGTTCCATTTGTACGCTCTCAGTTAAACACTGAACATTTTCCAATGTAGATTAGGGTCCCAGAGATACAAAATTGTACCAAATGGTGGTCCGTGGCCTAATGCATATCGACCTGGGGGTTCTTAAAATTAAAAAGATTGAGAATCGCTGCTGTCTGCTGTACACAACATTCAGAGAAACAACCAGGACTCACTTGGTGTAAAGAGTAGTTAGATGCACAGTCTTGTCTGCTAGATAAAGCTCTGGTATACCCAACTCAAGCAAAACAGCCAATGGCAGCCTATATCCATCTTGAGCAAGGAGACCCAGATTATACCATCCCTGAGGAGAATGGACTGATTTTATTTATGGACTATCAAACAAATAAAAACAAGAATCAAAAGGTTAACATGTTAAAGTGAGAACACTTATTTCAGACATGGTTCTAATTCTAACATGTTCAAAGGCAAAGACTAAAATCCCAATAGCACGTCATAATAGAAAGAAAATACAAAAATAAGTGCAAACTTTTCAATAGGATTACATTATATTATTATCAGTTACCCTGTTCCATAAGGAAATCCAAACGTGACCTCTATAAGAGCCTCATATAAAAATGTATTGTATAGCAGCAGTGTAAAGAAAAAAACTTCTGGCTACATTATTATTAAATCAAATCATTTTACAAGAACGCACAATGACTCTGGTATTATATTTATGCTGAGTATGGACCATTTTTATCATAATTTTTATAACACAAATATTGAAGAGCATACTCATTTTATAATATTGCACATGAGAAGTAGCATCGTATAAAAGGTATGATGTATAAATGCACACATTCACGAACCACACACACACACACACACACACACACACACACACACACACACACACACACACACACACACACACACACACACACACACACACACACACACACACACACACACACACACACACACACACACACACACACACACACACACACACACACACACACACACAGTCTTCAAAAATAGCAGATGTGAGCTTGTAGATTGCCATTTCCAGTGAAGAGATTTGATGTAGAGGGTAAAAGGACAGTGCCAGGTACAGGCCCCTGGGGGACCCGGGTCAACTACTGTAGGGTTAAATTAAGTAATTAATTAAAACATACCTGTGGTTCATTTCTTAGTGCTGCTTGTTTGTACATCTGTGCTGCAGAAATCACATCTTTCTGGCTCCCATCATGTCCCTCATACAACAAGTCACCCATTCTAATTAGAGCTGGAAAGGTGACAGAAGTTGATGTAAAATATTTGCAAAACAGGATTATTTAAATTTTTGAATGTCCAGCAATTGTTTATTCACCATATGTATCAGGACTTTGACTCTGGGTTGTAAGGTTGTAATATCTCATCATGCAATGTGTTGCATAATCAGGATCCAGGAAACCTCCCTATTCACACAGAGTAAAAACAACATTAATCTATGAAATACCGGACAGAGAAAGTGGATTAAACTCTTATATTTGTGTGGAAAATAAAATATTATAATTAAAATATGAAGACTGCCATTTCATGAAAAGTACACAAACAATTGTTTTTCCCAATGTACATTTCTGTCACTTACTCTGTTTTGTTCACACAGATATGCCACATTGAATTGGGCCACTGCAAACCCTGAATCAGCAGCCATGATATAATATACCAATGACATTAACCTGTTGGAAAGCATATGAATCCGTTGTAGCCACAATCAACCCTCCTAATCAACATCATAGCTTGTGTACTGTATGCAAATAAGCTTATTTACATGTCGCTTTGGAAATAGGAATCCAGGCCTTTCCGTAAGACATTTCCAAGGTATCCATTGTGTTCAGCTGCCCACTTAGTCCATCTGTATTGCATCACAGAGATGTTAGCATACAATAACACGATTAGGGTATACTTATGACTGAGGTAACACAAACATAATAAGGTTAGTGGCTAACAATACGGCATCCGATGGGCGCCTGTTGACATGGCCAGGTATCCCAGTGGTCCACATGTCCGCCAGGAGAATTGCTCCACTGATATGTCCTCTCTTTGCAGACTTCAAATAGTATGTATAGGCCATGAACTGTGGGAAAGGCAAAGGAATTAGGCTGCATCCATTGTAATCCAATACAAATAATAATGGTCATAATTTAACCTTTAATTTAACAAAAATAGCAGATCTGTCAACTCAGAGCTTGTAGATCTGCTATCCTTTGACATTTTTTGAATAGTGCTTAGGTGGGTAAATAAGATTGTGTATATATTTTTTATCTATCAAGATTATTTGTGTTTATTCTTTTAATGTATTCACTTTTTGTTTTCTTATCCTATAATATATATATATATATATATATATATATATATATATATATATATATATATATATATATATATATATAATCTGGCATTGGTCTGGCTCAAATGAACAATTGATGTAACCTGGTCTGCAGCCTTTCCAGGATAGAGGCCTTGTGAGTACATGACACCAAGATTCATGGCAGCATCTGGGCTCCCGTGGAGATCCGCCTGCTCCCACAGCTGTACGGCTTGCTCATAATCCTTCTCAAACTGCTCATAGTACCAACCAAGGGCATTGATTGCAGGTGCAAAACCCTGTCGAGAGCACGTAAAGAGCAGCAATGTAGGATGCAAATAGGCTCATAATTATACGGTACATGAAGGTGTCAGATTATGTTCTCACACACAGTACCACCTTAAGGGTTAGGGTATGAACAACACACAACCTGCTCTGCGGCTTTCCTCAGGAAAGTGACAGCTCTTGAGATATCTTTCTCCACTCCACGTCCCTACAGAGCAAAAACAAAATATAGAAAAAACGATATATTCAATATTAGTTAAATATTAACTGTCACAGACCACAAGTAGTGCTCTTCTAGTGAGTCAATATATTACATTTCATATTTTCAAACTTTGTGTCACTGTGTTTAATATCTGACCTGGAGTAAGACTATGGCATAGTCATACATGGATACAGGGTCTTCCAGTCGGACAGCTCCTCTCTCATAGTGTCTTATGGCTTTTTCAATGTTTGGAGAAACACCCTGCTGGCCCCAAAACAGCATACGGCCAATGGCTTGCTGCAAGATACAGTAATGTATTACCAGTAAGACTCCCTAATCAGGAGATAAGCAACCGTTAGGTTGCATAGTATGCATACACAAACTTTAGAGGGCAATGGTGGCCAATCAGGAGGGAATATGGGAAATGGGACAGATCCATGTTGATGACATGACTTTAGAGATACTGTGTACCGCTTTGCGTGATTTTAGGGCAAAATCTGTAGGAGCTGTGTCCAAAAATGTGTTTTGCAAGAATCGGCCTCATGGTGGCACTAGAAGAGGGCCATGTGAGAAATGAGGGTGGAGGTTGTGGTTTGGCAGCCAAGGAGTGTGTGTGCAAAGTTTGGCATAGACCGGGGCAACAGTGGCGGAGATATGAGAAGGGCAAAAGTGTGACGTGTGACAGACTGACTGACAGACAGACAGACAGACAGACAGCTGGTGGAGGTTTTGATAGTAACTGCGACCTAACGGTCGCAACCAAGATCAAACTAAAAAAGCATGTTCATGCAGACATTTCTCAGTAATATTATTTCACTCTGCAAATCAATATTATAGTTTTACAAAAGAGACTACGTGTTGTGAGCTTGTTGTGCAACAACAATGTATAAATCAGGCTTAAATATTGCAGTGAAAGTTATACCTCAGCCTCAGAAGCTCCATTGCGGGCCTGTAGTTTTAACCACTGGAAGATGTGATGATCCTCATTTGTTTGGAGCATTAACATCTCATCGTCATTGAGGTAAACAGATTCAACAAACTTCTAATAATATGAAAATAAGAATGAATATATTAATTTGCACTTTCTCTTGGTCTTCCTGAAAACAAAGTCTAGTTCAAAATGCATTTATTTTTCCTTGAAAACGTTTTTTTTTTCTTTTTGTAAAATATTTGAGCTATGACATCCAGTTATCCAGTGTATTACAAAAGTGTCTTTCACATAAGTCATGATAGTGATTATTGTTTATGTGTATATGTTAGAAAGTGATTCTCATTGTTCTAAAAATGATGTAAGGCTACAGTTGGAGGAATAAGACAAAACATTTGAGATTTTATTTTCTATAAAAGGAACCTGGAGGCAAAGTTGTGTACCTGCTGGGGTGTTGGGTTATGACGGTCCAATGATGTCTGCTTAGCAATGTTGGCATAATACCCATAGGCCAAGTCTGGGTCCAAGGGAATGCCATGGTCACCCTGGTGATGCATGTGGCCAAGTCGCAGGAGTGCCAATCTAGAGTCCTTCTGGGCTGCCAGCAGGGCCAATAGCCATGCCTAAATATGGACATGTACACATAATAGAATAGGTCACCACCACACAGACGTACTGAAAACAACCTTTAAAGAAATTGGACTCCCACCACAGGGATATGCTTGTGCTCTGGTTCCCAAAAAAAACACACCTTATTGGGCTGTTTTTTGACTCCCAGGCCACTGCTGTAGAGCACAGATGATAGATGCAGAGCTTGGGTATGTCCTAAGCAGCCAGCTTGGAGCAGTAATGGCATTATTCTGCCTACTATTCCAGTGTGACTCACTTTGTTCATCTTATGAAGTGATAAGGAGTAGAGGGCGCTGCCCACTGATTTCAAATCAACCTTTCTGCCCCCTGCATGTGAGATCAGATTCATTGCAGATATCAACATTTCATCTTTGTTCATAATATAGGGACACTTTCATCAAGATATAGACACTGGCATTTATGTCCAACCTTTTTTTGTTTATCGTTCAAGCCTCTTACCATATTTGAAAACCAATAATTTGGCCAGTTTGACAGCCTGTCGTCTTTGAGGGATACTCGTCTCCCAGGGTTCACACTGCGACTTTAGATGCAGTGAATCCTTTTTAATCCAATTATAATAAGCATCAACACAACTATCTGAAAGAAATAACATTTCAACCCGTTTTATTCCCACCATTGACTGTATATGTCCCACAAACATTTCAAGATCCTTTACTAGCATCTAGTGGACAATGTGTGTACTACCAGACTCGGCTTTCTGCCAGGCAATCCCTGAATATCCACCAATTTTCACATTGAGCTCCAGTTGGAATTCTTGACATTTCTGTAGCCATCCTGTCAGGTTGATACTCTTAATAGGTTCTGGAACAACAACTTCAGACTGCAGACCAGAGCAATAATGAGAGTTCAATTGTTAAGTTGAAGAATCATTTATGGTAGGTTATTCAATACCTGGCTATGTTACCATGTGATGTGGAGGTATTCTGTTGCGGTAGTACACCAAAGGCCCAAAATAGCCTTCCAACCCATTGACATATTTCCCTCCTCCGATCACAAAATAGCCCTCTGTGTCATCAAACTCTACTGTGTGACTGAAGCTGTAAGAGAATATACATTAGTGAGGTGAAAGTGTGTCAATCTCAAGAGAATAGACAAGAATGACTGTATGTAGATCATGTATATTGTTATGAATGTGGTTTTCTGTGTATGCCATGCATGCACTGTAGAAGTTACTTTGTAATGTCATAACCTTACGTGTGTTCTGCAGAATTAAATACACGTTCTTCCTTATCCATGCACACCAAGGATGCAGAAACCTGTGATCCGTTATGAGACAAAATTGACAGCTGTCATCTTGTTTGACTTTATTTTCCCTGTGTAGTATCCATTTTGATGTCCTCTTTAGAAATGACTTACCATTCTACCACGCAGCACCATGTTGAGGTTACACCACTGACTTAGAGGCACCTTGAACGGAGAAAGGAATGCAGAAGATACTCCAGACTCTCCATTCATCTGGATGTGTAGCTGGCCTTTAGACATGACAAAGGGATGAGAGACTCATTAAGTCACAAGTATGATGGTGCATAGCTATATTAGGAGAGGCATTGTGTAATATTTGTAGAAAACGTATTTTTACCTGAATTTGTAAGGAATATCAATGGCGTGGCATAGTCATCATGGGAGTCTATATGATGAAGTATTCCACACAAGCTCTGTTGGCAGTGTCTGATCACAAATACCCACACGGAAAACATACACCTAAAAGGTAAAGATTGGTGAATTGAGTCTTGCTGATTCTTGCAGTAATACGTGTTACATTGCTTTTTCTTACCATGGATAAGACACAGCCTTGAGACGCAAATGCTCTACAATCTCACTGGTGAAAGGCTGCAATGTCTTGGTCACACCAAACTTCTCCCCAGTTGAAGCGTACGTTGATGACAGCAAATACACAGTTTCTGAATGACATGAGGTTTTCATTGTCAGCACAACAATCAATGGCAGGTCCATTGGAACCTGTTGTATAGTAGTTTAGAACCTGTAAGTAGTTTAGTTCCAATATTGATTAGGTACGTGCCATAGCACCCCAAATACAGGAACTCAAACAAGAGACCTTCTAGTCATGAGAATTACATCTCCAACCCACCTTGCTCCAATGGACACAGAGTCCTCGAGGTCATTTGGCTTAGCCAGAGCATCTGTGTATGCCAGGCCAGGCAGAGTTGATGATGCTTGAAAGGGCGACTTAGCAAGGGTATGGGCTGCATGTTCACCACATCCTGATCTCGGATAGGCATGTCATTTTCTTCAAATGTACTGTCTCTGAGTGACACTCGAAGGAGACTGCTCAATATCCACTGAGAGTGTGGAATTATCTCATCAGCTTGGTACACCAACCAATCAGGCAAGCTCAGTAGCAGAGTCCTTACTCTGGGGTTACCAGGATCACAGCTCCAGTGTCTTATCAGAACAGTGGAAGTGGCGCCAGTCTCAAAAGATATAATACAGTCCAACTGCACAGTAGCTGGGGTATCACACGAATAAAGCACTTTCAAATGATGGCCTGACACAGCCTCTTCTGGAGGATTCAGTAGAGTTACTTTATCAAAACCAAAAGCAATCTGTGTATGACGAAAGAAGCAGTGCAGAGTGTCGATAAGGCCATATCTTAGCAGTAAAAACAAAATATATTTTGCCACATCTAGGGAAAGAAATATATTCCTACCTGTAAACTGAGGCAAACATGGAATAGTGTATGGCAATCCATGGTCCACAAGGTCTTTTCACAAATATGTCCATAAAAATGCATACAAAACTGATCAGCAAAAAGGTAGATAAGTTACGGAACAAAGAAGGAATTAAAAAGGACTGACATACAAAGCCCTGAAACAGTCTTACAACCCGGACGTCTTCCTGCTTTACCCGAGTGGTTAAAGTAGGTGCTTACACTACTAGGTAAATATTGAACACATGGTCACACCTATTGACATACTGTGGAGATATGTAGAGCATTGTAAAATACATTTCACCATTAATTTTATATTATATGTATATTGTGTATATTGCCAGGTTTTTGTGTACTGTGTGCCTAATCTGTTGCAGTGCTGGTTTGGAGGGTGGGGTCTGAGATAATCAGGGGAAGGGGAAACACCTGGCCACTGTCTCCCAAAGACAATAAAATACCTGCTCTGTCACACCATTGTTATCCAGGCCACAGCAGCAGCCACAGAAGAGAATTTCTTTTTGATTTAGTTTGCCTTGCCTTAGCACTCAGATAAGAGTAGCCAGCATTACCTGCCTGATGAAGTTGGAAACGAAATGTTTTACTTTATTAAAATCTTTCACCTTTAACAAAATTACTGCTTCTTTTTGCATACCTCTTCATTTGTTGTGGCCTTACAGTCAGGCCATAACAATATGTAAATTTAAGCTAATTCGAAACACTTAGAATTGGGATCTAAGTGTTTCGAATAGTTCTGACCTCCCATTCTTCCGACCCGGCCACCTAAACCTAACCTTAACCCCTAACCTCAGTAAAACTAACGCTGGTGAATGCTAAACTGGTGAAATGCTAACCTGCAAACGCTGGTGAATGTTAACGGAACAACGGGAGGTCGAACCTTTGAGAAGACACCAGAGGGGATACCTACAGACAGGGCGGTGCAGCATTTACTGTCAAACATATTACAAATACAGTACATTTCCCTTAACAAATCAGATTGACATTGATTCAAAATAGTTTATTGCTATCATGCAGAAGTGCCATAAAAGTATATAACGTCACAGAAGATGCAAAATGATTTTCTCTGTACAAATATATGTATTCATAAATAGAAGTTCAAAAGGAGAAATAGAGAAATACATAGGGTGGAGGGAGTCGAATTATCCAGTTGATCCACTCCCCTAACCCAGTAGAGGTTTTGTTACAGCAGATGACATGCATTATTACAGTTCATTGTACTGGGAGCAGGAAGGCAGACATACACTCACAGAGCAGAATCCAATTACAGCTTCATCGTGCAAAAGATGTACAAATTACATTATTTTAAAGTATCAGTAGAAAATGTGATTTCACCCGTCTGCTAAAGAAACAATTTAGAAATGTTTTACATCCATACGATTCTGTTACACAATGGACCCTCTTCACAGCAGACATTTTTGACAGGTATACAAAGCTCAAGCTAATAATGTTAATAGAGGGTGGATTTCACTACATTATGTTCCAGCATGAAGTGAACTACACAGGAACTGTCCATGCTGGCACACATCAACACCTAAATGATGAACACACCCCCAATAGACCCCTTTCATAGCAACTATATGGACATGATTGCGACCGTAGGTCGCAAGTTTAGTATGAACGATCACAGCTTGTCTGTATGTATGTATCTCTGTCACGCCTGACACTGTGGTTCTATGGGTTTGTCGCTCTGACATCATGCTGTGACGTCACTGTGATGTCAGGGGAACCACCCTTAACAGAATCACGCTCTGGCTTCACTGTGATGTCACACTAACAGAATCCCTTTTATGCCCATATACTGTATGGAGTTCCCTGATGTCATCAATATTAAGCCCACATCTAACAGGACGTCATATAGGAATGCCCATATATGGAGGCCACATCGGCCACATACCACACTAACGGCTGGTTCTACAGACAGGGATCTCCATGTATGGGCATAAAAGGATATGAAGTCAGATGTCATAGACATCATAGGACTTTCACATAACGAATAACTGAGTAAGCATGTTTGGGCTCTCACAGCATATCTCCATATACAGTACATGAATCTCCATATATGGGTACCAGGGGTCTCCATATATGGGTAACTGGTCCAATATACATCACTGGCAAGATGGCCAGGTCGCCCTGAGGCGTCTTACTAGTATAGTAAGATGAACAGATACAGGCTGTTCTTTCCAGAGGGCCAATGCACAGTAGCAGCCCCCTGACTCTTTGACCTGAGTGGCCTTAACTATTATGGTAAAAGGTGTTTACCGTACACTACTGTACATTACTATATTTCATTCCAATATGGCTGCTGTGACAAAGGTCTATTGTAGCAATGTCAACTTTTATTTTGTTTTTTTATTATACTCAGGTGTGTACTGTATTGCGAGTGCCTATGACTGTAGTCTAAAAAATAGTCTCTAATCTATTACTAATGCATAGTTCTGTGTTCTTACCAAACTGTCGAGAAATAAATGGCACAATACATTTTGCTGTGGTAATCTGAAGACTGTATTTCTCTGGATAATGACAATGTGAGCACTTGCCGATTCTTATAGGTAAACAGCATTGGGGTGAATAACTATGGCAAACCCTAGTACATCCGATAGTACTGCTGGGTGTTGAGGAAATATTATATTGAATATTTTCTTTTGAGTAATAAGCGAACATATCTTTAAGAAAAAAAGATTGGTCACTTTTTGTTCAGTCAACACTGGCCTGGTAGGCAATAGTCACACAGCCAGCACATTGTTCTTGCTTCATACTTGGGGGTGGGGTCACCCACCCCCAAATATAAAGCTAGACAAAAAGGCCACTGTGTGGACATAATGGTCAAAACTGTTTTTTTGGCACTTTTACATGATAGGCTGGTCTCTTAACATCTGCTTGCACAACTTTGGCCTCTAAGGATTGGTATGTAATTAAATATAAATCATATTTTCCATAATTTAAACAAAAACAAAAAAATATAAAAAATTAAATAAAACTTTGGAGTACAAATTGGTGGTTACTGCAGCTTATAGATACAGCAAATGGTTTTGCTTTTTACAACTACGTGCAATTTATGTGATGCCATTTCTACATCATACAATCTAGCACTATTACAGGACAAGATTTGACTGCGTATGTTTTGTCTATTTTAAATATACTGTATGCAAGTTAGAGCTTTGGTGTGTATTATTGTAAATTAAAAACAGATTGCCGCTGCTCACTCAGGGGTTACAAATTCTTCAGCCCTTATCAGCCCCCTCGTCTCACTGAATAATACTACAAAGTACCACTATTCCTTGACTGTTGCACTTAACCCTATATACCTCGTTGTACATCAATAGCGAAACGTCTCTACACAATGCGCTCCGAGCGTGTACAAACATCTGCTGTTTTCTCTAAATATCACCAATTCTCTCTGAAGGTTTGCCTGGTGAATGTTTTTGCTGAAATGTACATCTATTGTGATATGCCCAGAATAGGCATGCTAGGGTTCATGTGGTTTACTTTTGTGAAAGGGAGGATTACAGTAGCCTATGAATAACAAACTAATATTACACCCGTTTTCATTGATTCAATCTTGTGTTAATCTGTGGTGTCTGGCTGCCTGGCATGAACTGGAGAAACATATTTGATGTCATTTCTCTTATATGAGAAGATTCTATGAACCAAAATGTAGATCATGGATGCATAGATTTCACAGGAGAAAGGCCAATATTTCATAAGTACTTTTTTGCGGTTGTTGCTAAAAGCATGTATATACAGTAGGTTCCACAACAAAAGTGCCTGATTTGGTCTTTTTTGCTCTGTGAAGTTATGAACTTCACTGTCATATACATACTGGTAACACATGCGACACCACCGCAATATAAAAAAAGCTACTTTTACATTGTTGCCCTCTGCTCTTGCAAGGTTATTGGTTGTAAACACGTTATGTGTGTCAATGTGTTACTGTAACTGCAGTGTTAAACATTTGGTGGCATGGTTTCAAAACTGTGACAAGCATTTAACAAACAATAATGTGCATTTCCTTGTGAGTCTGCATTTAAAAAATAAAAACGTAACAAATATATTATTGAATGATGTGGTAATGGCTATTTAAAGATGTCGCTCTCCATTCTATAACACATTGTGAACTTATACAGTTAAAACAGGCCTATTATGCTTTTCCTTACATAATCTTACAACTTAGGTAAGATGTTCAACTTAAGGTGGTCAAAGTTTCAAATAATGATGTAAATGAATGATAAATGATTCCCCAAAGCTCAGGCTTCAGATTGCTCTGAATGCTAGGTTTCCAAAGTTTTTCTTTCTACTTTAAAGATGAGCTGATGTCATCTTCTGACAGGTTTCTTTCTATGGTAATTTGCTCCAAACACAGTACACCCACTAAGCAGAGGGATGTGCAGAGTCCATTGAGCTATATTTATCTGTATGATTTTTAGGAGGTACAGAAAGTCCCCTCCACATTTCAATAAACCTAGCTCACCCAGCGCTGAATGTCAGATAAACCAAATTAAATTCTAGAAAGGGTCTCTGCGTGTCCACAGCTGAGCTTTGAACCGATCAGTGCCACATTTCTTGTGCACGCTGCCAGGAGACCATGGAAACACATCCCCAAATATATTTCACGTTTAAAAGAATTTCAAATGCAACTTCTTAAAACTTGAATTTTATATTGGAAGTCAAAGGAGGTCGGATTGGGCTGAAACTTTGCACAAATATGGAGATGACTGGCATTGTGGTACTGACACCATAGACTGGCCATACTGTATGAAATCTGAGATCCACACAGTTATTATACCAAGTCTTTTTAAACTGTGATTCATGCAAAGACACTCTAGTGGAGTCCCAGAATAAAAACATATATAACTGGAAATTAGCATAATAGGCCCCTTCAAGTTATCAAACTAGTCTGTAATTAGGACTTCACATGTGACCAGCGACTCAGAGGAATCATCTGAGATAGACCTTATGTTTACTAGTTCATGTTGACCTGCTGTCCCATGCCAACAACCGTGCCATTTCCCCTCTTGCACAGAAGACACAAAATTGTCAAAAACGTTAAAACTAAACAAAAACCAAGTATTCATCAACAAGAAATTCAACACAGTCTGTGAAAATAAATGGAGAATGAGAGAGTGAATTCAGTTTGGGATTGTAGGCTCGACGGGAACTGATGTTTTAAGGACGAAGAATTAAGCAAGCACTAAGAGCATTCAAGTGTCAGTGTCAAACGAAGGTGAAGACATGCAAACTGATATAGACTGAAGTACAAGAGAAAAATCCACCCGGGAGTCTTGTTTTCCTTTGAGAGACCGACACCACTTCCTGCAAAATAAATAGCACTTTACATTCCAATATACAACCCTACCCATAACCCACAGAATTATTCAACATTGACAAAATAAAGAGATATAACAGTTGGTTGCTCCCACAGTTCCTCAGAGAATGTATAGTACCTACGAAATGACACAGCGGCAACAAATTGCCATCATTTGACCATTAATAAATCCCAAAAGGTGACTTTTCCAAAAACAGAACAAAGAAGTTAGTCAAACCGTTTTTGACAGCTTGCGCTTCATAGCCCTTATTTCTTCTGTTTCTTGAAGATCTTAAAGGTGTGTTTCTTGCGGCTCGCTGTGGAGTCAGTGTCTTCTCCGGTTGAGCCACTGTCCTCCTCCAGGGGGCTCTTCTTAGAGGAGAGCTGTGGGATTCGGGTGCTGCCCTTGGCTCCTGCGGCTCCTGTAGGTGATGGTGTGTCAGGTTCAGTGGAGTTGGGGCTGAGGGAGCGGGAAGACTCTGACATCGACATACTGTTGATCTCTCCCAGGCTGGAAGACTTCTCTATGCCATACACTTTCTTCATGAGTATAGGGCTTTCGGGGACTGTCTCGCCCTGAATTCCTCCCTCGTGAATGCGGTTCCCCCCATTGGGCGTGTAGGCATGCAGAGAGATGGTGTCGTCCATGCGGTGGGACGAGCCGTGCATGAGAGAGGTGGGCTTGACCAGGTGGCCTTTGGAGCTGTAGGCAGACAGCCGATCCCCAACTTGGGAGAGGGACAAGGAGGAGTCCGAGTCAGAGCGATTTAGGTCCCTGTGATAGAAAACAAAGGAAGTGCAAGGGAAAAGATTAGAGGTTTGAATACTCTACTTTAACTAGATTAGTTAAACCACTGCATGTCGGGGACTTATCTACACTATGCCTGCAAAGCTATGGACATTGAAACTCCACACTTGTTAGTAGTGCAGGCAGAGGACCAAGATCATGGAAATGGGGGGCTGAAATGTAAAGTGAAATAAATGGATGGAGATGACACCATGAGTTGTGGGATAAAAGAAAAAGAAGAAAAAAAAAAAGATAAAGAAAATGTAAAAAAAAAAAAAAAAAAAAATCAAGAAAGCAGAGCAAATTAAATAGGTTAATTAAATAGATTAAAAAATCAAGGACAGAACGATATGCTGAAAAGGCCACTAAAACAATGACAGAAAAATGATTTAAACCATATGAAAAATGAGATATGGAAGGCCAGTATAGGTGATGGGGCAACGACACCCACGCACATGCGATGCGTGTTGAAAAGTGAGAACAGATGGATACCCGAAACTGCCTCTACGAATGGTGCGCACTTTGGGGACATCTGGAGATGGGAGGTCAGGGATGGTGTCCAAGGGCTGGAAATAAGAGGAGTGATAGATGTGGGAGGACTGAGGACCAGTGGCCACAGAGCTGGGCGAGCAGGATGAGGAGGAAGACAGAGACTGAGGATTTGGGTCGGAGCTGCAGATGAGAGAAGGGTGCGAAACAGCCGAGGAGAGGGGAGGCAGAGACAAAGTCTCAAATTGTCCAATAGACTGGCTGCGTGACTGTCTCAAGGTAACCCTAGACCGGGATGGGTGGGTGGTTCCCTCTCCCTGGTGCCCCGCCAACAGAGAACTCTCTACCAACCTCTGGGAGCCCATGGCCAGCTGCGGGTCAATGTGGCGTTGGCGCAGGGACATCATGCTGGGAGCTGTGGGCACAAAATGACAGCATCGTTAACAATTACTCATGAATAAAACGTAATCTATGACTATAAACATAAATGGGACAAACACTGGGCGAGCAGTGGTACGAGACTCAGGTGTTGGGATTCATTTATTTAAAGCTTATGGTTTGCACATCTGTTAATCTTATGTTGCATTTTATTTTGTATAATTTCATATTTTGTTTTCTCGTGATTAGCTGTCGCCCCCTTATAAGCAAACATCCTTATTAGCTGTAAGGATGTTTTGATTTGATAAAGGAACATAATTCCATTATGGGTAATTATTTTAATACATATTGCAGACTGCAAAGACTTGAAGAACTCCAACACTTTAGTCTTGTGTGTGCCACTGCATGGACAAAACGAACAAATACAACATGAGGAGAGAGCTTTGGGGATGGTACTGAAAGGTAAAAAAGTCTTGCTTGTCTTGTTAAGTGCATCTGCGAGGAAGGATTAAGTAAAGAAATAGTCATTACACCATTGCAAAAACAAGTGTAGAAAGGGGTGGATAGAGGTGGATAGATTAAGAATCATTCAAAGCAAGCAGTGGAAGAGAAGGTCAGGGGTGTTTTGAATGAACACAGCATTTAGTTAGCATTTGCTTTCAGCCGTTTCCATCTACATGGCCTCGTCCCATTAATAGCAGAATTAGGTGCTGTGTAGCTTTGACAGGAATGACTCAAGGTAAGAGATAAGGATGCCGAACTCAGGACGGAGTTCGACCATGAATACAGTAAATGGCCAACCAGAGTATTTCCACAGGGGCTGGCAGTCTGAACCCACAGACCACATGTCACTGGCTCTGCGGTCCGATAAGAAGGTTGAATCTGTTGTTGGCCAATGACACAGTGGTGGAAGCCAAAGACCAGAAAAGTAATGGAGGGAGAGAGGGAAGTCAAATAAGGAGTGTAATCAGTGAGGATAAAAAAGACGTACTCACTACAGCAGTCGTTAATGGTTTCAGCAGTACAACTTTCCTCAGCAGTAAGTCAACCCTTCTGTTTGTGGCAATTTCTACCAACTAACAACCCATGTATTGCCCAAAAAACATTAATGCTCAGGAATTGTAAAAATTACAATTTGTAAAATGTAACAGCTTGGCAGTTGGCACAAATGATATTATTTGTGTGAGAAATGGTGTCATAGTACCGGTAATGATTTTAAATGTTATGGGTCTCTGAAGAAGGAATATTGGGATATCAGATAATGCTTACATATTCCATGTTGTGTTCTACCTTACTTGTTGGACTAACAACAAAAGCCAAGGAGCACACAGTAATAGGACACAACCACTACAAATACATCAGCACAAACATTTGTGTCATTAAGAAGCATATATTTCATCAAAGTTGCATTCCATGAACATCGTTATTTTTGCATGTGGTTTTACCAAACCCATCCTCCATTCTTAATTGGGTGTCAAACACAGAATGACCCAATATGGAACATAAAACACATTCTCAAGCAAAACAAAACACAGTTTTATGAAGTTACAGTTCATATAATACAAGATGACAACACTCATTCTCAGACACACAATCCCTATAAAAACAGGGAGGCCACAGTGATAAATTCAGGCAATGATTTGTTGTTTTCGAAATTTTCACGTCAACTTATTTTTTGATTTCCCCAGTAGGCCCAAGGTGTGTTTAGGGCTTCGTCTGCTAGGGCCCACAGTGGAGCTGACCGATTCGTATGAAGTCTTACATTGCAGAGGAACGGACGGCATCAGGTCCTCGTCCAAGTCGTCCATGTCGTCCGTCATGATGAAGTGCTGCGGTGTAGCAACTCTGCCGCCCATGAAGCTGGGATCGAGGTTCAAGGCTGAGGTTAAGGTAGGCAGCCCTGGATTGTTGCAAATAGAGAAACCCGTGAGGAACTCAATCTGCTGCCAGCGATGCAGCCTCTCCCTCAGAGCAGCAGTCACTTCACCCAGGGCCTGTCTAGAGGGGACACAGATAAGGTGACAGACAGAAGAAATTAGTAATTGCATTGGAAATGGACCGAAACGCCACTTTTGGATGCCACCATTCACTTACGCTTTATTTTGAAACCCCGGAAGACCCGATTGAGTCCATGTTGTGGAAATTGACAATCTATAATGACGGCCGAGTAGGTTAACATTCAGACAAAAAACTAAAAGCCAGAGCGGCACCTGTTTAGTTCGTAACCAGGTAAGACGTCTCTCGACGTCTTAAGGGGGAACTGGCATCCATTGTGTTAAGCCCTATACAAAAACAAAAGTCTGAATAGCCGATCTATTCGCTCTTTTATATATATATATATATATATATATATATATATATATATATATATATATATATATACATATACCTGTAATGACACAATGAATTAAATGGATGTACATTTTTCAAGAGGCTTGACAGACAGGGATACAGCCATGCTAGAACTTCGCTCAAGTAACAGGTTACTGCATTGTGAATGTAATATTTTTGCAATCACTTTCCAGAGCAATTTGACCTCAAGCATTGCCAAACAATCACATTGTATGGAAACCTTACGAGAAAAATATACCACAGGCTACTGCATGCAAGAATGCAGCAGCCCTATACCATACTCTGATCTAAAGCCTAGGCTTCTGTTTTCTTTTTTTACCATAATATCTGACCATGGGTGGCAGCTTTTGGTACACAAGTGAGGGGGGATTTTAGAATGGAATTTCTTTATTTCGATTTTCAAATGCCAAAGCAAATAGAAAACATTAGTGAAACACAAGTGTTTTGGTCAATGAATTAAAATGTATTTTAGAAGACTTATTTACTTTGCCGACAGGATTTTGTGGTCCACATCATCGAGGGAGGAGCTGTGTGCCACGTGGAAAGTCCCAAACAGGGTGTTCCTCTTCTTCTTTATCTTCTCTGCCTAGGAGTGCAGGAGGACAATTTTACATTCTGTTCCAGCTCTAATCTTAAAATGGGAAAACTTAGAGGAGCTGTGTAGAAATTAAAAAAGTTCCCCCCCTTCTGTGTTGCCTAAAACTGGAGGATTGATTTGGGGGTTTGTATTGCAAATCAAAACGGTGTACATAGCAATACAAACCCCAAAATCAATCCTCAAGTCTTAGAGACCTCTCGTCTTAGAGAACCGGACTTGAGTTACAACTGTAGAAGCTTTCTTCCATACACCAAATGTCCTCGCCAAATATAGCCAATCTACAAGCTTGCAATGCATTCATTGTGAGCTTGCAGATTGTCTATTTTTGGTGAATATTCCCCTCAGAATATGGATGCTGGGGTTCAAGTGGTTAAGAGATTAAATCACATCTGATTGTTATTATACATTTATGACCCAATATTATTCCTATGGTCTAAGACTAGTCAGTATTTCCCCACATGACAGCTCTCCCTAGGGGCCAAAAATGTTAGTACTAAAACTTACTGACGTCATCAAGATACTAAAAGCAATAATAAATAGAGCAAATTTATGACACACCGAATATTTTAATCCTCAAGTCAACAGTACTTTTCAGTGCATTCTCTTTGGTGCAACACATTTTTACACTCAATGCCATTATCATTTAACATATTATTTATCTGCATATAGAATAGTCTTCCGAATTAGACCGATTAGAACTTTGCAAAACATTTTGAAAAATAAATGAGTGAATGAGTAAATTCCCTTGTAAGGAAAGTATCTTACCCCTTCTTTGGCTATCAGTAGCTGTCGCTCAGCATTCTGCTTCTTGATGTTGTAATACTGCACTTCCACCTCATGGGTGAGCTGCAACCACTTCTGCAGTGAGTCAGGGGGTGACCAGCCACTCCGTGACTCCAGCTCTTTCTCTGCTTTTTTCAGAGCCATGCGCACCTAGAACAAATACCAAGCAGTAGAGAAAAGTCCAAAGAAAAGTAAACAACCGGATCATGAAAATTTAGTTTACGTACCATAAACTCATTTTTTAAAAAGAGGTCTGGCAGACCGTAGAAGCAATGCATCCAAAGGTAATGGACATTGTGTTTTTTATGATATTAATAACATGTTACAGCAACATAATTGATGCATCTAAAAGCAATGCTTTCTGGTTCTCCGCTTACAAGAGGAACATTCAAAAGTATTTGTATCTCTCCGCTTTCTAAACATCCTAAATTCTAGATCACCAGTATGTGCTAAGTGTCTGTAATTCTGAGGTTGTCTGCCCAAATAAAAGCAAAGTTCTGGCCACTGTCACCTATTAGAAGATTAAGGGCCCCACACAGATTTTTCATGAACTGAAAAACTATTAGTTATTATTACTAGTTCTGCTAATGTTCAGCAAGTGACACAAATTGCAACACAGCATCTTCAGAATCAGAACCACTCTGGGGATATTTATTTTGGCAAATGCAACCGTGAGCCCAGACTCAGAGTACATAAAAATATAAATGATGTAGTACATATTGTGCAAAATATAAATGTACTACATATTGTGCTCAATGTAAAATAGAGTATCTTTAAATGCTCAATGTGTTCTAGATTTGCCTGTGGCATCAATAGTTGTGGGTTACAGCCCAGAGCAGATTTTATTGTGAAAATCATACAACTGTTTCCGCCTAAAGAACGTCATCAGAACGCACACATTGAGCAGCAGGACAGAACCGCGGCATGCATGCAGCAGTGTTTCCGCCTAAACAACATGGAGCGCACTGGGCAGCAGGACACCCGACACAGCGACACACACAACACACACACACACACACACACACACACACACACAGACAGACAACCACAGCACACACCAGACATCAGCACATTAGCCCATGTTCTCATCATAGCAAGGGTGGTTTAAAAGGCTATCTAAAAGGATTAAGAGTGGCAGCCGACCTGGCGTTTATGTAAATAGCCTACTGTATATTGCGTCGTAAACAATGAGGACGGCATGCAGGGACGATGCGATGCCAATTGGAAACACGCACGCACGGTCTGTAGGCTATTTACTTTACGGCATGTAATCACGGGTAGCGGGCGATGGGTCCATTTTTTGACGGGCGGGGCGGATCTGGTTTAGATTTTTATATAATGACGGGTAACGGGTGGTCGGTCCACGGATCTGATTAAAGGCATCATATGATGCAAAATGCATCATCATTCATGCTGAAATACTAAAATACCTCAAAACACGGATTGAACACAAAAAATAACTCAGGATTGTGTTGATCGTGTCCCAAACAACAATACAATAAAATCTGGTTGTCCCAGAGGTGAACTGGCCGTTTAATGACGGGTGGGGCAGGCGCAGGTTGTCAAAATTGCAGAAGGAGCTAATACAATCACCGGCACCGGCATCTGCCGCGGAATTGCCACGGCAGGCACAGAACAGGACCGGCAGGTCTGACCAGCAGCCGCCGCATGGAGGACCGCAGCCGCCGCGTGGACCGGCAGGTGCCGCATGAACCAGCAGGTCTGACCGGCAGCTGCCGCACGGACCGGCAGGTAGGACCGGCAGCCGCCTCACGGAGGACCGCACCGGTGGTTAGGGGTTAGGGTAAGGTTTAGGCATAATTTTACTGAGGTTAGGGTTAAGGTTAGGTTTAGGTATAGTTTTACTATGGTTAGGGTTAGGGTTAAGGTTAGGGTTAGGTGTAGTTTTACTGAGGTTAAGGTTAGGGTTAGGGTTAAGGATAGGGTTAGGTAACTGTCCGGCACCTGCCGCGGCAGCGTCGCGGCAACCGCCGATGCCGGGAATTGTATTCGCTGTCCCTCCAAAATTGGACCCGTGCAGGACTTATTTTCTTAAACCATCTACTGAATTAAATTCAGATTAACAGTGTCTCGAACTCTCACAGCTGACTTAGATGTTGGCATTATATTAACTGCCCATTGTTTGACTGGTAATGAAACAGTAAGGTCTGTTTATTTGAGTGGGCAGTGCTGTTTCTTTGCCGGCCAATTCCCTGATGGCAAATGAGTTGAGTAGGTGTATTTACAGTACACCAATCTGGGCCTTTTCATTCTGAACATACTGTACAGCTGCTTCCCTGGAAACTGGTACAGATTATTCGGTTACCTTGAGAATTGTATTCTCGATCCGTACTACACAAGTCACCATTTCCTAACTGGGCTTCTTGTACAACCCCTCTCCAACTGTACAGCAACAGCAGAAGCACCTGTCTATACGCATTTTTTCCATAACTGCAACTCACAGTTACCACCTGTTGTGACGTGGTGTTACCTGTTCTAGCTCTTCCTCTGCGTATTTCTGTCGGCTCAGCTCATTCTCTGTGCCTTCACGCAGCTCCTTCAGTCGCTGGGCCTCCTGCTTGGCACAGTTGATCTCATCCCTCAGCTTCTGTTCCAGGTTCACCTTCTCCACCTCCACCGTGTTGCGCTCCTCCTGGGCGTTCTGCAGCCTGATGAGACACAGTGGTCAAACAGATACACATTAGATCGTGAAAATGCGCGATCTAATCGCTTGCTTCACAGACAAAAGCAAAAGAAATAGCTTTTATCTGAAAGGGCATTGTAACACATTCTCGGGGCAATGCCGCAGCATTTTTCTATTGAAATGCGACTGAGAAATAAGAAACCTGCGTCAGAAATACATCACCGGAAACATTGGCTAATGTGCAGAGGTCAATGGGCTTTGGCCAGCTGCCAGAGAGCTCACAGTAAAGTGACATCAGAGACCAAAAATGGGGTCCATGTGACATCGCTGTCAGAATGCACTTTAAGAACTGTCCAGTGTAATATCCGACAGTCCTGCATTTGATGTATTGTGTATGAAATAAATTTAAAAAAGAAAATAATAAATTTATAAGAATTGCATAATCATCAGTTACAGAGTACAGTTACAGCTTGTTGGTCAAAACATGTACTACTAAAAAAAATCACACCCGTGTGAAGTGGAGCTGTGTGTGTGCGTGTGTGTGTGTGTGTGTGTGTGTGTGTGTGTGTGTGTGTGTGTGTGTGTGTGTGGATCATGTGTACCGATTTTTGTGACATTTGAAGAAAATATGTAGGAAAAGGAGCAAAAAGTGTGTTTTGGAGAAAATTCAAGATGGCGGAAAATCTATCATGGCGCAAATGGGCGTGGCCTATATGGGGAGATGCGTCATGACCCAAGGAATCCAGGGAAAAAATATTTTTAATTTTCCGACCTACGGTTCAAGAGTTACAGGCCAAAACGTAAAGTGGGGTGTTATGGCGCCACCATGCGGCCAAATGACACAATTATTTTTTATTTAATCCTTGAAATCATTATGAACCTCCTCTCCAAGTCTTGAAACTCTAGCCCCTATGGTTTGCGAGAGACAAATAATTGAATGTGAGTTTTTGCGATTCCCATTATAAGTCAATGGGGAAAATTAATTCACTAATAAATTAATATCAATTAAACTATAGAACCTTTCTCTTAGAAAAGTAATAGCCCACGATTCCCGAGTAAGGCGGTCGATTTGACATATGGCGCGAGTGTGTGGTGGCAAAACTGTGGGACTAGTGGCGTGCCGAAGTTTAGGAAGTTCAGGCTACATACACACAGACACACACACACACACACAGACAGACAGACACACACACAGACCCACACAGCCACGTATAGGGAGCCTGTGCTTCACACAGCTCCAAAAACAATAGGTTACGACCGTAACCCTGGAGATTTGAGTCAAATGTAAAGTGCACTACAATAAAATGGATTATCTGATATGACTACATTTCATAATAAAATCTATAGAATAATTTCACTGTAGTGCAAAGTAATAATGCACAGGGATATTACACCACATCAACAAACACACCGACACTCGTAGATGTTTGGTCTGTGTAGATACCTTGTCATGATGTAACTACTCCAAATAGTGAGATATCATGCTCTGCTGTTCCACTGTCTACAAAAATAGTCTCATAATTGACTTGCATTGCACAGTAAAACAGCTCTCAAAGTCCCTCTTTTATCACATTAACAAACGCAAACAAAGCTGATTCTTACAATATATAACATCACAAAACCTGGTACCGCATTCTTCTTTAAAGTAAAAATGCCAACTTTCTGTTGATTATGCAATTTGAAGATCTGGATCCACAAATCCAGTTTGGGTCTTGTTCCTCCTACAAATGGCTAAATCAACATGACATTACAAAAAATCACACCCGTGTGAAGTGGAGCTGTGTGTGTGTGTGTGTGTGTGTGTGTGTGTGTGTGTGTGTGTGTGTGTGTGTGGATCATGTGTACCGACTTTTGTGACATTTGAAGAAAATATGTAGGAGAAGGAGCAAAAAGTGTGTTTTGGAGAAAATTCAAGATGGCGGAAAATCTATCATGGCGCAAATGGGCGTGGCCTATATGGGGAGATGCGTCATGACCCAAGGAATCCAGGGAAAAAATTAAAATAATTTTAATTTTCCGACCTACGGTTCAAGAGTTACAGGCCAAAACGTAAAGTGGGGTGTTATGGCGCCACCATGCGGCCAAATGACACAATTATTTTTTATTTAATCCTTGAAATCATTATGAACCTCCTCTCCAAGTCTTGAAACTCTAGCCCCTATGGTTTGCGAGAGACAAATAATTGAATGTGAGTTTTTGCAATTCCCATTATAAGTCAATGGGGAAAATTAATTCACTAATAAATTAATATCAATTAAACTATAGAACCTTTCTCTTAGAAAAGTAATAGCCCACGATTCCCGAGTAAGCCGGTCGATTTGACATATGGCGCGAGTGTGTGGTGGCAAAACTGTGGGACTAGTGGCGTGCCGAAGTTTAGGAAGTTCAGGCTACATACACACAGACACACACACACACACACAGACCCACACAGCCACGTATAGGGAGCCTGTGCTTCACACAGCTCCAAAAAAAACGTTGGCCGGCAGACTGGCCAAAGGGAACCCAGGTACTTGGGCTTTGTGATGTTAAATATTGACAGAATCTGCTTTTTTGTACTAAAAGAGTGACTGTGATTAATAACAAGTGTGAAACCATATACATATTTAATCATAGCTATGTAGGTATTTGAGATTTGGAGGTATTGAGGTATGACATGTTTTATTGCACAGCCCCAGAAAGTAAAGAAATAAGTAAATTAAGATGTAAATTGAGATGTAATTAAAATCTTACCTATCATTTTATAATGGACAATTTACTTTTCAGGCAAGTGGGCACGACCTTTGGGTAAGTAGAACATGACCTGTACTTGTCCGACAGGCAAGTGCCTCTGAGACCTTAGTGTCAACCCCTGAGAGCTGTTCACCATACAATGCAAGTCAATGAGGAGACTATTTTTAGATTGTCCATTTCTAATCAACAGTGCAGGAGCAAGATACCACACCAGAACTAGTTACATCTTGACAAGGTAACTACACAACCCAAACCTCTACCAAAGTGTCATTGCGCTTTTACTACCCTAGTCTCAATCAATTTTGTGATGGCACACCTAACTATGCACAACATATAATTTCTAATGAAAATAGCTGCCAAGCTCAGTCCAACACAGACAAAGTGGCAAGAGGTCTAGACCTTTGTCAGTTTCTGACACCTGTATAATAGGTTGCATCGGACAAATCGTGCAAATTCATTTACGGCCAAATGAGAGCCCAGACACATTCGACAATGCATTTTGGGGATGACACTTCAGGAGCTTAATAAACACATCAATATATCCACTTAGTTTGGTGATGTGGACACACCGTCATTGATTTCTGGTGCATGTTGGCATTTTTATCTGGTCACAGATAAAATCGTTTTCAGATGGAGAAAGAAAATCCTTTGGTTGACAAGCAGCCAACACATTATGTACTAAACACACTTAACTGGTTAAGCCAGTATGAAATACTTAAGCACCATGTTGTGTATGGCAATCTCTTTTTACGATTCTTTTTTTAAATGAGTGAAATGAGTCCTCAGCCTTTAAATCCTACTAACAATTGTGGGGTGAGGGGTATATATTCAGGACCTGAGATACAAAGAATAATATCATTGTTCTGACACTAGGGAGCAGTAAACACTTCCTGTCAAGCCCATGGTTGACAGCCGAGGTACTGAACAGTGCAGAGGCCCAGTGAAAGGTGATCCAGATGGCAGAGGATGGAAAATGTGGGCGGCGGACCGTCCTGCTAATGCCTTCGACCCTGACCTCTGTCATTCTCTACATAAAGGCTCATCAGCACTGCCTGTGCTAGCAGCTCTGAAAGGAGGAAGTTCATCTAAATGGTTTTTCACTTGCTCTGCATTGCAGGAATTCACAAGGGCTCAAACTAAATGTCTGTAGATTTGTCAGTGGTGGGTTATTGTTTGAAACAAATACACAAGGTTCTATTTGCAGGTTATTAATGTAGATTTTGTATTCAACGAGGGCTATTGATGTTGTGTAGGAATTTAGGAAAATACAGACAATCATAATGTCTACAACAGTGGTTCTCAAAGTGGATTCCAGGGACTCTGCAGGGTTCCTTTAGGGGACCAATATAAGTCTGTAACTCTGGTAGTGTACTTTGGCATTTGTACACCGTCAGAGTTAAATGGAGACCTTGAAATTTGAAAGTTTGAGAAACACTGGTCTAGAAGTCAGCAGTATTTGCAATATGACAAATGGTCCTTTCCAGTCTGTGTGCGCGCCACAACTAATCTCACCGGAAATGAGTGCTGGAGCTGACATGTGAAGCAGTTATACTTCAGCTTGTGTTATAAAAGACACCCAGGAAACGACAAGCAATACAGCTCTAGCCACAAAGCCACAGCCTACTGTCTCCCGACAGGGGAGGCCGGCCGTGACAAGGCCATGCCACTTGATATAGACACAGGATCTGCTTGAAGGTCTGGAAACCCAGCAGCTGGCAGTAGGGATCAGGAAGAAAGGCACAGCTACAGAGGACATAACCCACCCCCTGCATGCACTCATGCTTTCTCTCTCCCTCCCTCTGATCCCCAGACAAATACTCTAGGAGAGATACCAGCCTCTTGTATTTGCAGCCACAGCCACATAATGTATAATCAAATGTATGCCAGTTACAGAGGCTCAACAGTTGCACTGTTTGACTGTCCAGATAAGGGGATCTCATTAAGGACATTTAAATGACCGGAGGAATAAGGTAATGTATTCAAAATGGTAGTAAAATGTGGGCAGCTGGTCCCATCACTGCGAACATGGACTACATCCGTGTTTTCAAGTAATCCCAAACCATGTATATAAAATGTTGTACACACACACACACACACACACACACACACACACACACACACACACACACACACACACACACACACACACACACACACACACACACACACACACACACACACACACACACACACACACACACACACACACACACACACACACACACACACACACACACACACACACACACACACACACACATCCCCTTACTATCGCATGGTGTAACACCAGAGATTCACGGTCAATAAACAGGCAGAGCATTAGGACCCGCTACCTCCAGCACATACTGTCACAGTGCCATGGCTGTCAGGAGGCATGGCGTTAATCTGTTCCAAGGCTACACTCGGCAGAGGAGAAAGGCACCCATAATAACCAACCTAAAATGGTAACACAACACAAGTTATAGGGGAGGGATGTCCATTTAAATCTAACTAGCAGCTAAAAGCGGAGTACATTGAACTAAATTTACACACAGCTTTTGTTTTGATGACTTGACAAAGTGGAGCTGGACATGTACAGTATATGACATGACGTGGCAAAGGGCACACTTAGAGTAAATGTTAACCACTTTACTCTGTCTGTTCCAGTAAGATAAGGATGAGCCATAGCTAAGAACGAAGCCAATTCACTCATATGCGTGTATCAGCAGCAAGCATGAGAATATCCTTTGGTAGATTCCAAGACTGGCCCGTCAGTCTTTTTAGAGGGACTGTTTGACCTCCCAGGCTCGTCCCAGTGCAACACTGACAAGGTTGGTCTGTAGTCAAGAGGCAGTCTGATCACACACACAGAACAGCTGTGTGTGACATGATGTAATACCACGGGGAGGGGTATAATGGTATGGAGTCATATTATATGTTCAAATGCAACACAGAGGGAAGCAACTTTGGATTAACTGACTAAGGCCAAAACATTGTTATTGTCAGTCTAGCCGATGAACAATCATATAGCTCTGCTATCTATCTATTTTTTTTTTAAATACAGTAAAGTATGGCCACGACTTAGCTTTACTCAGGCAATGAGGCCTGAAAAGATATTTTTTAAGTCCTACGGTGAAAATTGCAGTTGCTGTACAAATGTCTTATAATAAATGATAGTTTGTGTCCGTGCCAGATTTAGAGGCACGTGACCTTAGGTGCATACAAATATATGTACAGTACATAGTACACCTACTGTATACTGTATGTTGTTGTCAGAAACCTTGTATCTCATTCCTCAGTTTTTTCATGAATAAATAACAATAGATAATTCATTGGGTGACAGTGTAGCGCAAAAGTAAGGGAAAAAAAGAAATGGCAAGAAAAGCTGATCTACAACCTTGCAATGCAAGGTTTTATGAGCTGGTAGACATGGTATTTATTTGTCTATAATGAAAATTATAGGGACGCCAGTTTGAAAGTGGTTACGTCTGTACTGTGTTTGCTGAAGATTCATAAAGTATGTGCAATAAAATAATAATATGGCCATTGGATGAGAGGTTGCTACAAATTTCACCCATCTGTAAAATGCAGTCAGTGAAGAATGTGTGCCGTCATTTGCCAGCCAATTATTCACAGTCCTGTTCTCACAGCCCAACACCAGTTTTTAACTTCCTCTTTGTGATGAATAGGCCTCTCTGTACATGAACTATCCGTGAAAGTTCCTATGACAACACATGACTGAATACTAAACGGATACACCGGTTTCACTACATGTAACTGTTTCAGCAATCTCCTCAGAGAACATGACTTTTTGTGAAATCTGATTACATATTGGCTTATTAGCACGGGTATGAGCTCAACTTCACATATTTCAAGACTAACAGTATTGACAACGGTAGCTGTTTGTTTCACTACTGCGATTACTAGAAGTTGTTTAGAGTCTTAACAACGGCTGGTAATCTAATAGTACACTGTGTTCCGACAGGGAAAATAACAAAAAGGGTACAAAGTGTGCGAGCAAGGGGTTAAATGTACAAATGTATGCCATGGAGAGAGATGACGGTGTGCACATCCGTGTTGCAGCAGAGGTGCAACACTGATGTGAACCGCAGTGAGGGAGATCAACATTAAATAGAAGTCACACACCTTATAGCCACGATGCAAAAAGAATAGACACACCAACGCTTGGTCTGTCTATTAAAAAGTATTTTTGCATTGTGGCTAGGAGTTGTGTTACTTCCTTTAAAAAAAAATCACACTCGTGTGAACTGAGCGGTGGTGTGTGTGTGTGTGTGTGTGTGTGTGTGTGTGTGTGTGTGTGTGTGTGCAACAGCGCCCCTCCCTTAACATGTGTGGTCAGAAAAGGTTACTGCAGGAGTGCAGGCTACGGACACGGAGACAGACAGACAGACAAACAGACAGACAGACAGACCCACACACACGGCCACGTATAGGAGCGTTGTGACCACCGCTCAAAAACATGTGGTCGAGGTGCAGCGGCTTGTATTGTGCATGTTAGGAAAAACCCTCACTTCTGTTGTAGGTCATGCAGACTCTGCTCAGCCCTCTGCAAACCCTCCAGGTCTCCCATCATCTTCTTCATGTGTTCCTTAGAGTAGCGGTTCTGGATGTAGGCAAACCAGCAGCCACCCATGCCGATGACGATTGACACCACCAGCATGAAGTCTTTCAAGTGATTATGTCTGTTCACTGGGGGGAGGACAAAAATAAGACATGTTTTTAGTATGGTATGTGCTGAGAAACTCAAGCAGCCTAAATGTGAACAAAATAAAAACTAGGAACACTTTGTGTGTTCAAGAGTGAGGTAAAATTAATCCATTACTATTTATCTTTAAATAACGGTTTTGCTATGGCCTCCTCATACTTAATCTGTCCAGATGTCACGGAAATAGAAGGTATTAGTAGTACAGCAAATGTTGGTTTGAGTAAGAGGGCGCCAAACTAAAAGACCAAGCTAAAGCCAGCTTAACACAATCTATTTCTAGTCTGGTAACTGATGCTGATAAACAAGTATGGGAATTATGACATTTTGCTACACAAGAGAGGCAATGACTCCATTGCTCGCTCTTTGTTGTCCCCTAACAGCTTGGGAGTGAAGTGTTAATGTCACAATGGTGTCATACTACGTAACCTATAGCTGTTCAATTCCTGGGAGTCACACACAGACAGGCAATCCCCGAAAGCCATGTACATTTTTGACAGCCTGCTTTGGGAAAACCTGTGTATTAATTTTAAGAAAGAGCACTAGCTTCGATGTCTTCTCTCTTATATATGTTTTGGTATTAGATGTCACACAAGTATAACTAAATTGTTATGCTCCACATCTGCCATTGTGGTTTACACTTATGCTGAGGGAGTGCAGTTAACTCTGAGTAAGGGCTGTATCCACCAATACATATACATCCAACACATTCTTTCCTGGCTGAGCACAGGGTATGTTTTGTGTAGTTTTCAATGGGAGCGCCGCATATTCTATGCTGGGAAACACCAGTAGCGTGACAAAGCGCTGAGTTTCTATTCTGTGTTGCGGGTTCACGTCTGACGTTTTTATCTGGTAACAGAGTTGGAATATTTTAATTTTGGGCCATTTCGATGAGTGTTTTAGGACACACAGCTTTATACTTCATTGCAATGTGGGTGACGCAAACTGAAAATAGCGGCATTTACAAGCTTGCAACACGTTGTAAGCTATATATAGTCCATTTCCGGTGTGCAACACCCACACACAACTAAGTAGGCTACCTGTTGCTTGCTGCTTGTGTCACCAACTGAAACCTCTCCAAAGTTTAGTTTAGCCTTCAGAGATGCCTATACAAAGATCACTTTTTATTCATTATTTAGAGCTTTGTACTGGGTGGTGTTGAATGTGATGTCCAAATTAGTGGATATAACATCCAATACAATAAATATAAATACATTTGTCATCTGGGGACTGCCCCATAGGTCGAACTCCTGTTGGGTCGACTGAGGTTGGGTTTAGGCATAGTTTTACTGAGGTTAGGGTTAGGTGGTCGGACCAAAGGGAGTTCGACCTAAGGCATGTTACCTGTCATCTTTACTATATGTTTTTTTTTTTTTTCAGATTCACAAATATACGTAAATCCTACTTGGCTTTATTTTTGAGAGGGGATATATCTTAAACAAGCACTTTTCATTTCCTGGAGTGGGACAAAAAGGAAGCCTTGCCTATCTGCATAAGATCAAAGAGGACATGCACTATAACAAATGAACCTTGCCGGCCAATCTATGTTCCATACTGACCATTAGTTATCATTAACAAAGTCCTCCCTTGACTACTTTCACCACAAAAAAACAACTTGTCTGCTCCATTTTCATTCATCCACTTTTAACATCATTAGGCCTCTAAGGCTTGTCTGCAAAGACCTGCCAAGAGAGAGTGTATATTCCTGTAGCCATGTCTACACAATCCAGAGCTAACACAGGTAAGTGACTGTTACAGAGTAAGAGCAGCACAGTAAAGATACTGGAGACAGGCAAAGAAGCTTTCTGTAAAACTCAGAGCTTGAGAGCCTTACAACTGGGGCTAAATGACCCAGTCTCCTTTCAATCCTACAGAACGAACAATGTTAGTTTATTTTATGTTTACCCTAGCTAAATATACATTCTTAATTAAAAGAGCAAAGTTCCCAGATATTAGGCTATATTGTCATGAAAATAATTCCAAAAACTCACATCAAAATATTGGTCATTCCAAATCATTTTAGAAGTTACTATTTTCAAAAACCCTACCTAATCACTGTGGTTACAACATGCTCTGTGTAATTTGCGACTTCCCAACATACTGCTTCACTGCCCTTAAGGAATGCTACCAACAGTCCAAAGTGACATTTAATCATCCATTACATGGGGAAAGACTAGCTTTAAACATGTCCGCCCTATTATGCCTCAGGCAGACAGTCCATTTTCATGTAAAATGAGGCACACAAAAGGTATGAATGGGTGCACTTTGGTTAAACCATGTTAACCATTACACAAGTGTCCACTTCTATGCCACATTTAGCATCAATCCATTGTAAGAGGTGTCTTAAAATGATGCCGTCAAAGCCAGTCAGCCTAGCATTAAGGAGGACCGCCCTGGCTTTGAGGGCCTGTCAATTCCACACAGCCCTCTAATGTCTTCCTCCAGCTGGGACCCGCTTACAAACACAAGCACAATGACAAATGCCAGACACAGCCGGCTGTGCACTACTTTCACTCTAAACCAGGGGTCTTCAACATTTTCAGGCCAAGGACCCCTTTGTTGAGAGAGAGATGAAGCAGGGACCCCCAAAACATTTTCATAAATTCCATATAGTTCAATCGTTTGACTGGATTCATGTCAATTTGCGTTTTCAGATATTTAACCACTTGAACCGTCAAATCTTAATAAACTTGACCTTTCACTCTGTACTTAGTCTGCTCTTTGTTGCTCTACACCAAAGCGCTTTGCCAAAAATAGCCAATCTACAAGCTTGCAAGGCGTTGTGAGCTTGTAGATCTGATATTTTTGGCTAAAGTTCGCAGAATATGGACACCAGGCTTCAAGTGGTTCATATAAAAAAAAATCTTTGTGTTCTATCACACAAAGATTTGGCGGCCCCCCTGTATTAATTCTGAGGACCCCTAGGGGTCCCGGACCCCCTGTTGAAGACCTGTGCTCTAAAGAAAGAGTCATTATCTTCCTCTTCTTAGTACCACATAAGTGTTTACATGTCTTTGCTTTCATTAACCCCCCCCCCCCCCCATCCTCGAAATACGCACCCATACCATTCTGCCCATCTGCAAAGCTTATCCTATTCCTGCTCCAGGAAGGACATCACACAGAACTTCAAGGGCCAGATAAAGCCTTGTGGCCTTGAGCAGCAACAACCTATTAAGTACAATTACATAATTCCCAAATATGGTTTTCACCCTTCATCTATGTTCACTGGTCTGAAACTTGGTATGTGACTGAGTGAAACCTAGCATATAATTCACAGCCCATAATAAGAAAAGCTATGTTTTATATGAAAAATTAACTTGATATTATACAGTGTATATGGCCAAATCAGACATGCTTTTTCCACACAACACTTGTTGGTGTGTATAGCTTTGTAGCAAGGGGACTATGATGGTGACATAGTAGATTGTTGTAGCATGAACAAACAACAGGACAACAGCGTGACTGCAGCTTCTCTATTGTGTTAGGGCTGAGTGAAGCTATGCCTGTTGAGACACACCCGGTAAAATCCTTAGGGGAAGAACAAAACTGTTGATGTTACAACATCAAGATTCTGTTCCCAGGCAGAAATGCAGCGGCATGTCTTTGTTGTGAAAGAGTAGAACCAGAAAGCTCACATTCTAGAGTTGCAGACCAGGGCAGTGATGGTGGAGGAGGAGAGGACGAATAAAGTATTTATTCATCTTCATGCGCAGAGCGGTGTGTCTAGAATACAGAGCAGCCCGGTTAGCCCTCCGCAATAATTGTGTTGCTAGGATGATCAGGGTATGGCGCGGCTTCTGATTGGATGAAAAGGTAGTAGGGCCTAGGGAGTGCTCTTTTTTTTCTTTCTTTTTTTGCATGTTTTTACTATGCCTAAACCCAACCTAAATCCTAACCTCAGTAAAACTATGCCTAGACCTAACCTCAGTAAAACTATGCCAAGACATTACCTGTTAAAAATGCTTCTGCCAACCATAGGATTAGATTCTGAGACAGTTCATGATCAAACCACAAGGTCGCTGCTCCATTGGTGTTTTGAATGATACTTGAAGGTGTAATCAATGACCCTTATAAAAGTCCCGAACGGGCGATGCTTTAACCCAGAACCCAGGGGACGGGGCGAGGCTTGTCTAAAAACAAGCGCTCTCTTACCCTGATCATTCTAGGGAAACAATAATAGCTACACAATCTTTTGGAACATATTATAATCTTTACGTTACTACTCTACGGACAAGATGTGACGGTTTTCATAGTTAACTGCGACCTACGGTCGCAATAAGAGATCATGTTAATTCTGATGAAGGTCTGAAGACCTAAATGATGATTATTATAAAAAGTATTTCAGCAAGTACAACACAGTGAACAGTCTGAACACACAAATTTAATATAATGATAATGAGCCAACGCAGAATCGTGGATGCGGACTGGAGCTGTATAGACAGACCATCAGTCTACCATTCACTCTCTGTATGTCTCTCTCCCTCATGTGTAGATATGACACATCTGCCTCATTCTGCAAGGCTACAAGCCGCCCACCACCTCCTGGCTATGTGTATTTATACTGCGTCGTACGACAGTGTCATACACCAAAAATAGCCGATCTACAAGCTCACAACTCGTGGTGACCTTGCGCAGCGCTTTGAAGTTGTAGATGGTCTATTTTCAGTGTGCGACACCATTATACAATAAAGTATAAATCTGTCTAAAACATACATAAATCATCTGAAGGGAATCCTGCTAAGTAAAAAAAAAACACCAGATCAAAAGAGTACTGGTACAGTACTTGTCAATCCTCTTCTGCAAATGTCTTGGTTTTGTCTCCATTTATCTTCCCCGTTCCACATTGCATTTGTCTGCGCCTCACATCTTTGTCCCTCATGTATTCTGACTTTCCTTGGAGACGTACTGCTGGCACACATCTTTAAAATTAATGTTAAAACTGTCCATCCTCTCCCTGATAAAATCGTGTAAACTCACTTTCAATGACATTCTTCTTACCAGAAGTTTTAAAGTGAAATACCCCTTTAAGGGCATGTGTGACCAGTGCCATGCATCCAGTTACTGCAAAATCTAGATGATAATAATATACCACCTATCACCTCCCACAGCCTGAGCTTGGGGACCCAGCCCTTGTGCTGGACTGACTTACTGTAGCCATTTCCCCTAGCTTGACGCACACATTTATATACAGTACCTACCTACAGTATATACAGCAAATTAGTAATGACACACTTATATGAATGATATCGCTAAGCGATTAGCTATTTATTTTTCACTTACTCAGTGGGGCTCCAAAAAGCACAGTATCCAAGGCTTTGAGCTGCAACTTCTGGACGTGGCTGCGATCCAGCATCTTTAGAATAGATACTGTCAATGTGCCATTCTTCACAGCTAGCCTGAAAAAGAACAGACACTACTAGTGAATTTACAGTAACAATGAAGAAAGAACAGAACATCGTTTTTCTTTTCTTTTTTCACGTGAGAGAGCTTCCAGCCGCACAACCTAGCACAAGCTAAACTTTAGGAGGGCATACCCAAATTTGGACAAAAGAAACCCACACCAACTGACATTAGGAAGGATGTTGCCTCCAAGGACGGCAATGTCTGTAGAGCCGTCCAACACTTTGATCCTAAACAAGGCATCTAAACTATTTTCTAGAATACTATGAAACTTAATAGACAGCTTTATGTACCCGGATGAAGACCCTTACTAATTGCCAGTAGGGCAACCATAATATTGTTCTAGTTCGGAACAAACATAGCGTAAACATAGCCAATCAGGAAGCAGCAAAATTATTACGGTCAACATAGCCAATCAGGAAGCAGCACAATTATTACGGTCAACATAGCCAATCAGGAAGCAGCGTTATCGGTGACGTCACTATTATATGGGTTAAGTCTGAGTCTGATTGGTGTAGTTGAGTTCTATGGGGGTGGGTGACGTCCTGGCTATCAAGGCAATAAATGTGCAGCCACACTTGCAATTTCCAATTGCACCTTTTCTAGATACCTTTACCCTAGCACCATCGTTAAGTCAAGTTTTCCACATTTGCTGAGCACATTTATTTATTTACCAGGGACAAGGTCATGCTCCCTGGTCGACGATGTGTGGGTTGGGACACATTAAATGCACCAGAAGGGCTTACATGAAGGTAACCCTGTGTCGATGGCTATTTGAAGTATTTTAAAACGTTTTAGAATAAGGGGATAAGGGGTAAGGCAAGGACAAAAATATAGCTCTTAGTATTTCCCTGGCAGATTGCCATGAAACTTGCTGAGCTCATTCATGCTCTCCGGAGAATGAACTGTTAATATTTGAGTGACCCTATAGCCTTTCCTCAAGTACAGTCAGATCAAAATGTCAACTTAGCAGCCAAATATCTCATAAACAAAAACAGGAAGACTGTGGCCTTTTAAAAACCTTTGCTATTGTAATTTTAATCCACCCCATTAAAGCTGTTTAATTAAATCACATATTCTACTGTAGATAAATTGTTACCTACCTCGGCATGGTACTACCATTAAACTGCATCTTGCGAAAGCCATCCACATACTGTGGTAGTTCCACATAGCTAATGAGCCATTCCACCACCTCATCCACTGTCCAGTTGTACACTGAGGGGAAAAAATAATACGTATATGCTGAAATGCTTCAATCATTCTTACTCCTCAGAAACATTAAATATTCAGATTCAGGCAACATCTACTCCAGGGGTTCTCAAACCTTTTTAGGCCATGCCCCCCAAAATAAACAAATTGGCACTGGGGACCCCCACCCTGACAAGCACTTGGAATTGTAGGCATTACATTTAAACGCGACGTTTTTTGGGTAATAAATCCAAAACGAGACCGGCAGCGTTTCCAAGCGAACTGGTTTAAAGACCCCCTTAAGTGACTCGGTTCCACAGTTAAATATTGTGAAAATAGCTACATGCTCACAACGCCTCGCATGTAGATTGGCTATTTTCACAATGTTCACCTCTTGCTTACTTAATATTTGACAGTTTGGCCAGTTTGGTATTCAAACGGTCTTTAAAGTCCTTAAATTGTCACTTTATCAATGTGCAGATACCCTGTATACACTTATACTGTGTGTGAGAAAAACAATTACATTAAGCTAATCATCTGGACCCCACAAAATAATTTGGGGACGCCACTTGGGGTCCCGACCCCAAGTTTGAGAACCACTGATCTACTCCATCCCAGAGTATGCAACTTGAGACTAGTGTTTTTTACTCAATGCTTCATGATCGTTAGGGATGGTCCGATCAGGTTTTTTGGAACCGATCACCGAGCACCGATCACAAAAGTTTGATCACCCGATACCGATCAATCACTGATCCGATCAAGTTATTATTTATATTTTCTAAATGTTAATGTTTTAACTTTAATTCATTCATTCACTCATGAATTCATTTATATATTTGCCTTATAGTTATTTACCAGCATTACTATGTATTTATTATCATAGCAGTAACTAATTATTCCTTCAGCACTGTGGAAATCAATACCCCAAAATGGCCTCAAGTGGGCATACTGAACGGCTGGTTGATCGGATGCACCGATTGGATCGGTGAATTTACCTTTTGATCTAAACCACCGATTATCGCCGATCACGCTTTGATCGGCCCGATCCGATCCATTGCCGATTGATCGGTAACATCTCTAATGATCGTGTGCGCCTACTATCATTTGTAAAATCAGACAAGACAGGATTCTCTTTCATAACATGCATGCATTGGCCAAGTTTCAATAAAAACAGGGTAAAGAGATTCACCCTGCCTCAGTCAGCCCTGGGAAAAAGTCAACATTGTGTTAATGTGCTGCATGCTGCTGGACAGAAAAACGACCCAGTTTCCTGGCTCGGAACCGCCTCTGAGCCCTGACAAGAAGCTGCAATGCAGGGTAATTCAAACGGAACCACAAGGGGAGAAAGGCTAGAGTGCAAGTCATGCCACGAGTGCAGACATGATCTCTGCAGTAAAGGGCTAGCTGAACAAACTAGATAACTAGAAGGAGGCGAGATAAAGTGAGTGAGTGTGTAATGAGACAGCGTGTTGTGTTGACAGATTCAATAATGCCCCATTGAGTGGGTAAGTGTTCTGTACTTGACAATCATATTAGATGCCTCTGAAAGTGCCTTTCATCACTGTAAATTGGGTGAGAAGGAACTTCTACCCTTGTTTTTCAGTCATAGGATAACATTTGAAATTTAACAGATGACAAATAGAAGTAGGGCTGCAACTATCTATTATTCTATTCCTCACTTTTTGATTAGTCAACTAAAGCACATTATATTTAATTTGTTTTAGATCACACTGGTAACTGGTGTGATCTGGGATAGATGGAGAGCCCTCATGTCCTTGATGGTTGATTGTGCTGTGTTATTGGAACATATTGAAGATGAGATGATACATTTTAAGGGGCTTACCCTCTAATTAATAAAAAAAACAGACTATCAATCATAAAGCATAAGCCCCTTAAAATGTATCATCTTGATTGATCGCTATATGATGCATTTGTAAGGGGCTTATCCTCTAATAAAAAAAGACGATCGATCGATCATAAAGCATAAGCCCCTAAAAATGCATCATCTTCATCGATCAAGATCAAACATTTTAAGTGGCTTCAAGGGGCCTCTAATAATAAAGTCAATCGATCTATGTGGCGATCGATCGATCGATTGATCCATAGACGGATGGACGGAGGATCAATTAAATAAATGTCCCTGGTGCAACTATCTGTTGCAGCCTTAATAGGAACCAATGTAGAAGGACAGTCAGCATATTTTCACAAAAAGCATTACAACCAACACTAAAAAAGAATGATTAGACATCAAACTGAGCAGGCAGAGCATATCAAAGCGGAATACTGAGCACAGAGTAAGATTCCATATAACTTAAGGCCTAGGGACAGGGTTTTGCTCACTAGAAAAGACACGATAAATGCAAACATGCTAAATCTGCCTAGGGACAGGTTTTTGCTCAGCTAGAAAAGACAAGATGTCGTACCTTCAGAGCCCTTCCAAGTCCTCCACAAGTCCTCCACACTGATGAATTGATCGTCCCCATGGAAGCTGTTGTGTTTGGCCTTGGGATCATGGTAGTTCAGATCCTCCCTAAGGAACTGTGGGATGACAGGGATGTGTGAAAGTGGCGTTAGAAAGATCACATTCAGATAGTCATAATCTTGTAGCTACGCAACCGTCATACGTCAAAGTATAAAATAGGTTCTAGTGGTTAACAATAGAAAGGTGTAACTTTTCAGTTACCCATGTCGACAGAACCCAAACTTGTCCTGCACAACATGTTATTTCATATTTAAACTGTGAGTGTGTTATGCCTTTGCTTCACTCAGTGGAATGTTTTATTTTTACCTCATTTGCACACATGCCTTTTAAACAATCTTTTTTTAGCACTTTTTGCCAAATATGGGAAGGTGGGGGGAAAGATTAGTGCTACATGGTTTTGGTAGAAATGATTAGTGTCAATTATTAGACACATAATTCCATGCACTTCTTTGGATTCTATTCAACTACTAAAATAGCAGTCTGCTCCATGTACATTCGTTTCACTATGCAGTTAAATAGCAGAATCATTGCTGTAATTGACCTCAATAAAGAATCTGAACACCCAGAGTGCACCCCATCCAGGTTGTTCTATATTAAATTGAACTTTCAGATATTACCAAATTAAACATTTATTTATTGTGACAACAAAAAGTATGATACACAATAACAGGTAACATATGCCAGTCTCTGCCAGGTCAGGTAGGTTATTGTGGCCTCCTGGTGGCGCTGTAATAGGCCAAAGTGAAAAGGGTGCCATGTCTTCTTCGGACTTTCACGGCAATCAGATGCTGCATTCATGATTTGTGGCATTTTTCCCCAAAAGAATTGTTTAGCAAAAGTTGACCTGCTGGTGTCACAATAACAGGCCAATGTCTGAGTGGTACAAAATGTCATGGAAAGCATCATTTGTTCAAAACGGAGCACTCTTGATTAGAAGCCAATCTTAGCCAATCAGGATGGAATATGAAAAATCTGAAAGACCTTTTTCGCTTAATGATTATAGAGATACCGATTTGGGTACTTTTTTGAGTACTGTCCAAAAATGTGTTTTGCACAAATCCGCCTCATGGTGGTGCTATAACAGGCCCACGTGAAGAATTTGGGGCAGAGGTTCTGCTCTGGCACCCAGGGAGTGTGCGTGCACAGTTTCGCTGCCATCGTGCCTACACCAACGGTGCCAGAGATTAGCTGTCCACAGACAGAAGGATGGACAGATGGACGGAAAGGTGCAAAACAGTCTCGGCCATGCCTTTTGGCCTGGCGGAGACAATTATATACTGTAGCCATCTCTAGACCTAGGTTTTGGGACAAATTAGGCAAAATCAAATATAGGTCAATGGTGTCTGTTATGAGGATTCCAACAATTAGAGGGAGAGGCATGTTGTATGCACAATAACATGATATGTGATTGTCTAACTAACTTATCATTTCCACCTCCACAAGATAGTCACCATATTTCAGGTTTCATTATATTTTATAGATTTTTCTGATTAGAAGTTCTAATCACATGAAAAGCCTAGCCTTATCAACCAACAAATCCTATCAACTTGATTGTCCAAAGATAATATCAACTATTATTTTCAGACAACAGACATATCCTCAGACCATGTCAGCTTCAATTACAAAATGCCTCATTGTATTTTGTGTGACACCTAACTTCTAATATTTCCGTTTCAAGCACTGCAATCTTCTGAAGCAGTTTCTGATAATCCCCTGTTGAAATGGTAGGGCCGGGCCATCTTGTTGCTAGTTAGCTTCAGCTAGATGCCACGTATCCAGTCACTAAGTGACAAAAGAAATAGTATATTGCAGAACAGCAAAAAAACACTCCTGGAGGTTTTATAAGTATCCAGGATCCATTTGTAGTTTCTCAAAGAAAAAATACAACATCAGTATCAGCAGAAGAATGTAAGCATAGGCGAGCGTACACGTCCACACTGTACGAGAGCAAGCCGTAATAGTCACTGCTCTAATCACATAAGGTGTCTCCACACCAAACAGCCTACAGGAGACTCCTTCTGACTGTACACAGACTGCAAAGAACTGCAAAAAACTAAGCACTTTATTTTTTTTTTGCCGACGCCGACTGTAGTTACTGTATGGCAGTGTTGCCAGGTCTGCTCGTTATAAGCGACTATGATCCTGTTTTCCTATAATGTTGCTAGTTGTGGGTTGCTTTTGTTTGGGCTTGTTTCTTAAGTGTAGTTGCTTATTTGGCCTTGCTTTCAACAATCTTTTAGAAAATAAATAATGTAATAGTGCTCAATAGGTGAAACTGGTCGCTGCTTTTGGGCTTATTTTCATAGACCTGCTCGCTTGTTTCACTCACAGAATCTGGCAACCGGAGGCACTCTGTGTCCTCCTGCAGAGGAAAAAAAACAACAACACGGGCAGCTGCAGCACTATTACTAGCCTACTTCTGGATCAGATTGGAATAGGAATTGAGATTGAGAAAATGGTATTTAGTTAAATGTGCCACAAGAAAATGTCTCTGGCTTATTTAGGCTTTGTTTCTGCAGCTGCAGCAAACTAATGTCCACTATACAGGAGTATCAAGTCGCCTCAATCCTACCGACCAATTGCAAAAGACTGACCAGGTTTGATTTTCGATCGACGGGTTCCGACAGCCCTATCGACGGCAAGCGCCTCTTGCCGACAAGTTGCCGATGGCTCCCGGTAACTTATACTATTAGCCTAGGAGCGTGTCTTTCATTCTTGAGTGTTTCTAACCAACATGTTTAACAGCTTCCATGGGGTTTATGATTAAAGGGTTTATGCAATCTAAATTAAATTAAACTAAACATAGCCCTGGCTCATATCATGAGAGAATACAACTGGCAGGTGTGGGTCCTACCCTTCGTCATATAGCAATCATCTGTCTCATTATTCAGTCTTTGAAACCCAACAGGAACCAGACTCATTGTCTTGAAGTGCTCTATAACCTTTTGAGCCGTCCAAATTGTGTGATGGCTCAAGGCCACTGCAGATCATGAGTGCCTACTGCACGGCACTTGATTCCTAAGCCTGAGCAGGCTTAATAGAGCAAGTGTGTCTCCTCCAAAATGGTATATCATGCAGCAGAAAAGCAGCTACTCTGGTCCAGGTTTAAAAATACAAAATATTAACCAAATGGGCATGGCGCTCTGCAGGGCACCTCTTCAAGCAAGACTAAACTAGGCTTAAAAAGGGGGCTGCAGACTGAAGTCCCCCAAACACTAGAATACCTCACCATTGTTTACACATAAGCCATGGTATCCAGACCAGTACTGAGCTTTAATTGTATTTTCAGGATAATAGCTGAGGGCTACTACTGACATTCATAAATAAGCTGTAATCTAGTTTATTCCATCTAATTGTGTATTGTCTTAATGTTAAATGCTGATTTTGTAGGGTATTTTACTGTTTTTCCTGTACAAAAAAGGGGAAAAAAGAAAAAGAAAAAACATGACAGGTGCTGAGTCTGCTGACCTCATTTCAAGTGATGTAAGCAACACAGCTGCAGATAATAAAATTAATAATGGGTGTGTTATATATAGGTGTGTCAATGTGCAAGTATTGTCAACATACTGTCGACTACTGTCAATACTTTGGCACACCCAGAGTGGTGTAAAGAGAATGGTGACAACTCTGTTCAATCCAATGGACCATTTTATACACAGCAGTTTTTTCACAACAATTTCCAGATCATGGAGTATTTTTTTAGTTCCCAGAAGTTAGCAGTAAACACTAGAACTGCAGTAGATTTGGAGCAGAACAGACCATTTGTTTGAGACGTGAAAAGGTAAAACATTTAAATAATCATAATCAGATGGTACTATTAACCAAGTTAACAGGGCAACATTCGCTTAAAAGTAATACCGCGCTGCATTTTGGGAAATGAAATGTTTTTCACATATTGTCGGTTTTTGATCACCGCGGTAGATCCCTCACTGTGGTAGCAAAGTACAGTAACTACAGTACAGTATAGATACTGTACAATCCGTCAAACGCGTCGTGGGCCTCCAGAGACATCAAAGAGATTGACACGTTGACACCTCGTGGGCATCAAATGAGTTAATGAAGAAGATATACAGTCTTTATGTAACTAGATACTACATACTCTGTCTCACTCTGTCTGGGAAGTGATTTGTGTCTACACGAGTGACATGAAGTATTTTGGACTTCCATTGTCGTCACTCTCTCTTTACAGCACTCTGTCTGGGCACACACTGTACATCTTACACTCTACATTATTAATTGTATTTGTCACTACTATCATATACAAGTACAATACTTTCTTTAGCAGTAGTGCGTGTGTGTGTGTGTGTGTGTGTGGGGGGGGGGGGGGGGGTGCATTGCATACATCAGTGGTAGATCAGCACTTGCCATATTTTTTTTACGATGTATAGTTTTTAACTTGTACAGGAAAACGTAAACAAATTCGGCCAACATTCCCTTTGTTTATGTCAAGCAGAGCGCTGTGTTCTCCTCTTACTTAGACAGCATGTTAATAGGGCCACTATTAACTAATCCCATTTACTATGGCCTTCTTAAGAAGGAATCCCCACTGATGACCAAGCATTACTGTAATGACACCTTTGTAAGCCTCTTCAGACTGATAATGAAAGCATGATAGTCTAACCATATATAACAAAGTAGGGGTGGGAAATATGACTGTTAAATCATGAACGATTAAAACGTCTCCACGATCTGCCTTTACAGAGAGATCAGTCTATCGCGATTCAGTGTTTTCAGCATACCTTATTTTTACTCTGTAGTAAAACAGTGTCACTCGCAATACAGAACATAAATCCACAAGCCTACCACGCGTTGTGAGACTAACTGCTGTTAGCTTGTAGATCTGTTATTTTTGCTCACACATGCATCCCTATTTTTGCTCACCTTTTTGCTCTTTTACATGATGTCTCTGCAGGGCTCAAGTGTATTTGGCATAGCACTGAACATAGCAGAATGCATGACAACACAGACAAATTGGTCCGTAAAAATAATTCTGTGGGTTAACTTAACTAGATCAATGGTGTTTTAATAGGGAATTTAGTGTGGTTGTACTAACTTCAGTGATTGTGATTGAGATTGTGATCCTGCCTGAAAACATTGTGGTGTGAATGTGATATTGTCGGCATATCGCCCGTACAACAAAGCCATGTATCCCATGTATCAGAACAGAAACACCTGTAGGAAATGACATTCTGGGCTGGTACTTACACCATCTGTCTCCGACACATCTACGTTGCCATTTTCATCATCGTCCATCTGCTTGTGGATGTTCCGGATAGCCTCGAAGCTGAGAATGGCATTCTCGTCCAAGCATAGTGGCTCATCAATGCGACAGAGTTCTAGTGGAAAAACATAGTCATGCTAGTCAGTCAGAGCAATGAGAAAGGGTTTTACCACAATGTGGCAACTGTAACAGTATCAACCACATTTATCTATGAAAATTGAGTTACATCATTTTATTCTAGTGTATACTATGCTACAAATTCAATGAAATACTGCACAACTGGATGAAACCGTTTTTAACAGGACTTCATGATGTACAGGTATATGAGCCTGAGGCTTCTATTTGTACCAATAATAAAATATCCAAGCTAAAGGGCTAAACAGAACTGTGGAAAGCATTTGATGACTAAGTTACCACGACTCTCACTGCCATGGTTCTGTCCAACACAAACTGATTAATATACAGAAAGTAGCAGTGTGTGGCACAGAGACACGAAAGGGTCCGTTTCAGGTCCATTTTTACACTAAGAGTTACATTACAAGTCCAGATGCTACTGCTTAATTCAGTGTTGTGATAATAAGTTGCTTGATTGAAAAAGGCAAGAAAGGTATTCAGATATCCAGCACTAATAGTGTAGATTTTTTAATGGGCTATTTGTGGTTCAGGTGCTTTTTCTGCTGGGATCTGACATTCTAGAGCCCCCAAACAGCCTGCGGAGGTGCAAAACTACCTGCATATTGCATGTAAGCAGTGACAAAGTCATTGTGT
Organism: Nannobrachium achirus; assembly: GCF_963921795.1. Taxonomy (NCBI): domain Eukaryota; kingdom Metazoa; phylum Chordata; class Actinopteri; order Myctophiformes; family Myctophidae; genus Nannobrachium; species Nannobrachium achirus. The sequence continues at coordinate 34,703,783 of NC_137817.1, forward strand.
TCCTGTAACCACAGCTAGCATTAGCAGCGCTTAACAGATGTTTGAGGCATGTCCTAGGCATGGCTCTTGCAGTTGCTATGCAACTGCTGAAAGCCCACACAAATTTTAAGTTGAGAATTGCAAGTTTCAGGATCCAGGTGAAAGACGTTCTGCAGTGGATGTTTTAAATGTCAGTGTGACTTTATATTTATTTAACCTCAATTTATCCTGGCTAGGTTTACTGACTGTGTCTGAATGTGTGCCCTTTCTTAGCCATGCCCATGCCGTGCTTCACACACTTTTTCACATAATCACATTAGGGAGTAAGAGAAGCCCTAGCGGCTCCACTGCAGTTGGGGTTTCAGTGCTTTGCTCAAGGGCACTTGAACACTGGGTGTTAAGGAACCGCGCTGACGTCTGTGGCGGAAGACGGCGGAAAGCGTCTGTTGCCGACAGGGAGCCATCGGGAGCTTTTCGGCAAGAGACGCTTGCCGCAGATAAAGCCCCCGGGACGCGTTGATGGAGAACCGGACCTTCTCAGTCTTTTTCTGGGAGTCGGTAGAATTGAGGGGGTTGTAGAGTGGACAGTTTGCTAAGTTTGCTGCTGCAGAACCATGCAAGCCTAAACAAGCCAGAGACATTGTCACGTCGCACATTCTAACTAAATACCATATTCTCTCAATTCGTATACCAATCGACTCCAAAGCAAGGCTAGTAATAGTGCCGTGTTGTTTTTTCCCCATCCCGCACGGAGAGCAGAGGAAAAATCATCGCCTACAGTTGCCAGATTCTGTGAGTGAAACAAGCGACCAGGTCCATGAAAACAAGCCCAAAAGAAGCGACCAGTCTCTTGAGCTCTATTACATTAGCTATTTTTTAAAAGAATGTTGAAAGCAAGGCCAAATAAGCAAATACACTTCAGAAACAAGCCAAAACAAAAGCAACCCACAACTAGCAACATTATATTTATAGGAAAACAAGATCAAAGTCGCTTATAATGAGCAGACCTGGCAACACTGCCATAACAGCGTTCATGTTCATGCGATCTCAGTGCGCATGCGCACAACTGCGTACAGTGACTACAGTCGGTGTACAGAGTGCTGACAAAAATGTGCTTAGTCTTTTGCAGTTCTTTGCAGCCCGTGTACAGTCAGAAGGAGTCTCCAGTAGTCTCTTTGGTGTGAAGTCACTGTCACCTTTACAGACAGTGGATGCTAAAATTATTAGCTTTATGTCTCCACTTTCTGGGAGACATTTGTAATTTAGACACTCGAGAGATTAAAGTAATCTGGGTCTTTATTTCTTTTGTTTTCTGGGAATTCATATTCTTTCTTATGGGGAACACACACTGGACGCGGGCAGCTGCGCAGCATCGCAGTATTGACGCTCGCGAAGTGCCGCGCGGTAACACCAACTGGATGCTGCCGTGCGGCGCATCCATTTCTCCCGGTGGGGACTGGGGAAAACATTTTCACTGCATGGCAACGCTGTAAAAATAGAACAGCGGTGTATCGGTGCGGCAGGTGATGTGGCAGACCTCGTGCAAAAGACGAAGAGTTCTAAGTTTACAAAAGGCTGGTTCACTTTGCTGGCAAAACAATCTCGGAACGAGAACAATAGTGTGTTGACACTAATTATTCAGTGAAATGGGATCTAAGAGCCAAGAACCAAGGCGAGAGAGACTGAATTGTATCATGGTGAAACGAAAGCTGCAGTCAACTAAGATTAGGTAAATTCCAAGGATAAAGAATATCTCAAATGTTGAGGTTTGCATTATAAATTTGTTTCAAATATCAGCTAGCATAATGTCAGCTATCTTCAAATGTCTTATTTAGTTTACACTTTTCTTTTTAACCCTTTAAGTGCCTATTCCGAACATGTTCGGGATATTCGGGATCAAAAACAATTTTTTATTTGCTATTTTACTTACCCCGAGCTGCTTGGAGCAACGTGGGTGGTCCCGGCTCGCCCAGCGCTCACCAACGAGAGACGCTAGATGCTCCGACGATTTATTCCATTGAAAATGGTTTAAAATAAAGTTTAGACCCCCCCAATGTTCACCCAATGTTCATTGTAGGCGGCGCGACGTATTCCAGGGTGCCTATCCCGAACATGTCCGGGATATTTAATAAAATGAATTATTTTATCGGAGGCCTCAATGAAGCCCCGGTCTAGACGTCCATCCACGGGCCGTATTCGCGCTAACGGCCAAATCGCGCCGCCCACTCCAATAATAAATCACATCTTTAGACAGGATTTTCTCCGGATTGTGTCCCCAGACCCAAAGAGAAAGTTTTTTGCGGCTGAAATAGCTTTAGATCGGGCTTCTAAAGGGGTTAGCATTTTGGCTACGTGTCAGCTAGCTTCCTCCTCTCGACACCCATAGCATTGACTGGAGTGAAAACACAAGGCAGTTGGGAGAGGGTCGACGAAAGCTATAAAGAAGGTCAATGGAGAAATTTCTGGCACTCTAGCACCCCTTGTGGCCGGATGGCACTGTATGAGTTAATATATGTTTTTTTTTTAGACTTTTCTGCTTTTATCTTGATAGTACAGAGCTACAGACTACAGAGGAAATTTAGTGGACAGGAAACAGGGAAAGAGTCAGGGAGTGACACGCAGCAAAGGTTCCCCGGGCTCAGGAATCAAGTCAGTCTGCATCAGAGCCTATATGGTACGCGCCTTAACCACTCAGCCATTAGCGCCCATACACTTTACTTACTTCTGACAGTAGAATGCTGCGTCTTTCAAAGGCTCATTCAATTTCAGTGAGGCACACAAATGACAATAAAAACTATCCGTAAAAAGGAGGTTGACCCTGGCCTGTTTTCACACCTCTTGTGAACTTATCACATGCCAGCAGCAGTCTGTTTTCTCAAGCCATGGTTATGAAACAGTCCGCCAGTGGAGCCTGTCTGCCCTCATCTTCCTCCTCTCTCCGAAGGGATTAGAAACACTCTGCCACAGATCACAGATAGGCCTGCCGCTCCCACTGAAAGGAAATTTTGTTTGGCCTTTACCGCAGACACTCAGTCAGGGTTGTGTGAAATAGTTACTTTTTCAGTAAAGAAAATGGTCAAACTGGATGGAAGGAACTCTGGAATTTTGCACTGCAAAATGCATATCCAGAAACTAATTACATACAAGGGGAGCATAAACATGTAAAAAGAATGTGAAAAGTTTCAGTCACATACAAAGGGAGCATAAACATGCAAAAGGAATGTGAAAGGTTTCAGTCAAAACATGTATCAGACATTTAGGCAGTAGGTTAACTTTTCTCTCAAGCAGACGTAAATGTTAGCCACTTCACCAACAAGTCAAGGCATGTTGTCAGCCTTAACTATCCACCATTTACTATAGTTTTATATAATCAAGTAAGTACAGTAAACTCACTCAATGGCTTATAATAAGACTTTTATAACAGACACTTTGTTTGACAATTTGAATTACAAAATCATAACCCTCTCCAATACAAAGAGTTAACCGCCACATGTGCCTCTGCAGTGCAACTAAAGTGGGATGGAGCATTTCTTATCCTTAAACATTGGCTGTGTGGAACAGCCTCCTTCATTTTAGTGGCTAGGGGATAGGCATGTTTTTTGTTGGACACCTGGCCCAGACGCCCGGGTTTGAAGAAGTGCTGACAACACATAACCGTTGCTTTAAATAAATACACTGCCGAGTTTCCAGGCCACAGCATTGCATTTCATAGCTCTGGTTATCCTCACAACATACAATAGGCAATACATACTGTAAGTGAGTAGTGAGTCAGTCTTTTTCAGGAGCTTAAGACTTGTATTACTATAGCATGACAAGTTGACAACATTACTATGAACCTGCCACCTGTAGCTCTCTCACGCACCAAACTTTGATTCCCTCGCACTCATTTGGTTTGCAAACTTCCAGAGACAAAAGATAAGATATTTACATACCAGCGTGCCTTTTTTAAGCACAGTTACGCAAGTCGTTTTTGTGCTTGTATGTAGATGGGAACACACTCTTGTCTCTGAACCATTCCACTTCATAGCCAAAGAATTATCACAGTCACTGAACAATGTCTGGCAAGACTCGAAGGCCACTGTCAAGAATCAATTCTTCCGAGGACCATCGACTCATATACAGTATTTGTACTGTGCTTGCACAAGGTGTGCAACAAACATGTGTAGACAAAGCTAACTCACAACCGTTTACCAAATAAATCCATTGTGAAGAAACACACCCTAACAATTTTTCAGCTACAATTTAAAATTTTAAGCACAATGCTCATTAATATTTTAAAGGTATTACTGATCAAGTTATTAATGGTGCTTTTCAGGAGTACAATTACTTAATTAATTAAGTTGGGTAGCAGGCTCTTGCCAGCCTTCTACTACCTGGCAGAAAAATGTTAAAAGCCACAGTTAACAACACAAGATGCAGCAACGGGGGGAACAGATTGTTTCACTAAAAAGGGTAGAGTATGCTCTGTTGTGTTCATTGTTTTGCTGTTAGCATGATAGCAGTATGGATCATATAACAAAATATGACTTTCATGGAAATTGGTTGTAGTTTCTGTTCCCCATTTTTCAAAAGAATTATAAATATATCATCTGAGAAATCATCTAAACCAAATAATTACTGGACGGATATTACTATAGGGATTAGGGAAGTAGTATTGCAGTCAGAGTGCAACTGGTTTTTCAACAACAGCAACAACATTCACTTCCTGTAGCCGCTCTGATGAGTGAAAACTGAATTCATGCCAATACAATAATACTTTAGCATTATGTTATGGGGGTACATTAGCTCTTACTGTTTTTGCTGCCTATTTTCAATGGAAGCCTGCACAGATTACATATGGATTATGTGCTCAGTTTACTGGTGTGATCTGCTATGTTATGAAGAATGGGCCACTATGAAGATGAACTCAACTCAGGATAGACGTTTGTCAGGTTTCGTTCATGTTGCTCAAGGCGGTATAGAGTCACATAACGGTGCTTAAGATTTGTCTTCTAAAACCAAACAGTGGCCATTTGATGCAAAATGATATTAATTCAAATGAGGGCCCGTCTTACACCTGACATAAGTACCAAGATCAGCTAGAAGGTCCTTCTTGTTTGGGTGCCATGATCTAAGTTATAAAGGACAAGGCTTAATAGTGAGTAGTGTACATGCCCTGACTATTCTCAGCACAGCTACATTTAGAACCTGTACAATTTCACAGATAGGGAATGCAGTCTTGGCAGTGCAAGTCTATAGCCTGTCCATAATGATACTTTCACTGCTCAAAAGCAATGACCAATTATTTGATCATCCATTACTCACCTGACAAGCCATTATCAGTATGATGTTGGTCCAATGTGGCCATACAGACTTTTTCGGCCTGACTTCCCCCAACGATACAGAGAAATAAAATCCATGTGGTCACCAATTTGCTGAACTCCATAGCGAAGGTTTGCTGTAAAACAGGAAGTAGATTTGTTTGAAATGTCTCAAGGAGGTTCACAGAGGCATAACAAAAAACACAATTAAAGTGCATTATGCACTCGACCAGTTCAATGGCCTTGTGGTTAGAGTGGGAGGTCGGGGGTTCAATCCCCGGCAGAGTCGTACCAATAACTAATAATGCTACTCAACCCCTCTGCTTGGCACTCAGCGATAGGAGTGGATTGGGGGCAAGTCCCTGCGACATACTAGCGTCATGTCCAGAAGGGGGCACTTAACTTACGTACCCTACGTAAGTAGGGTTGGGATCCAGACCAGAACCGGATCCAACACTGAGTAACCGGGAATCTGATCCATCTCATTAGGAACAGTCTTTCTCTATGGAGAATAACTAATAATTGGCTCTGTATCGATTTACGATAGTCAGTCACTCGTATTTGATACAGACCGATTCTGGCAAAAATGTTACTAATTCGGCGGCAGTAACATTAGCGTTTTCTCGCTTTTTAATTTCATGGACCACCATAACTCTGAGACTATACAAATGTCTTCCATTTGTACACTCTCAGAGTTAGAAACCTGTAAGTGCATTGTGATGTTCATGACATGTTATTTCATTATGTGGGAGAGATCAGAAAGAGCAGATCAAGGAATACTCAATAGTATGTGAAATAATTCCATGCCAGGGACACTAACACTGCTCAAGTCAATGCTATTGCAATCCAATGGCTAGCTGGAGGATGGAGATGCAGGTAACCATAACTTGTCTCTCCTACTCAGGATCTTTGAAATAAGTTCTGGGTTTGTAGCTTTAATAATGTAATGTAATTGGGATTTTCTGTTGTGTTCAGAATGTTTTAGATAAAGCATTTCTTCAGTGATTGCAAATACTATTAACAACACGTGACAGCAGTTCTGTCACTTGACACTAGCCAGATAGCGATTGTCTTTCATCTCCACAAAAAAAATATGTCGTGTGACTTTACCTATTTTACCGAATTAAGTGAGCTTGTAGATCTGAATGTGAGCTTATAGATCTGATATCTCCGGCGTGCGGCACCGTCGTACAACCAATTATAAATTGGGCTGAAATCCAACCCACGACCCCCCAAAATACAATACGTAGGCGTATTTTCACACTGTACAAAGAAAAGCGTCGAAGTTCCGATATACCGCAGTCTGTCACAGTTTCTCTGAGCAGCTAACCGTGTTAGCTAGGAGTCTAGAATGAAAGAAAATGAGAAAAACCGCAGTGAATTGGGATGATGTCCACTCCGCTATAGCGGACATTACCAAGCCTTTACTTCGGTATTTTAAAGTTACTATTATATAACTATGTGTATCACTGTTATGTAGATCTGACTGGGGCACCAACGTCAATGTATGTGCCAGCTAACCAGAGATGGTATAGCCTTTATACTCTGTAGTACGACGGTGTCGCTCGCCCGAAAATAACAGATCTGCAAGCCAACGACGCGTTGCGGTGCGATGCGTCGCTTGCCTGTAGATCTGTTCTTTTCCTGGGCATTGCGACAGCCTCGCACGATGGGAGCTTGTTAGACGCGGAAGGCAAGTTTGGGGCAAAGCTACACGTTTTCCGTGGGTTGCAAACGCCTGGAGGAACGAAACACAACACCATGACACATATAAGAATAAAATACAATAATATAACAATATACCTGTCATATACCCTCCCTGGCCAAAACGATCCGTGGTTTCAGCTCTGTATGGACATTGCAGCAGATGGCTGGTGCCTGGTGGTCCCTCGGAGTCGAAGCACGGCAGACTCCACCTCTATCTTTCTCTCTAGAAAAGGTCTGGCTGGTTCTGTGGGCTCTGCTGCGAAGCAAGCCACCCGCATTCCAAAACAATAGACACACAAGACCGTGCGTATCGCTTTACTTCCTGTATCTGCGTGCTGTAGGCGACCGCCCCTTTAGCAGACCAGAAGTAGGGCGTGAAAAGGTGGAGAAGTGCCTCCCGTGGACTGGAGAGAGTGGTTCTCAAACATTTTCATGTCAAGGACCCCCCAAATTGACACTTTAATATCAGCCCGCGGACCCCCCATAAGAGAAGAGCTTTACGGCTCATTAGGCTACGGACCCAATGGTATTTCTATCTCTGGGACCCCAATTTATATTGTAAAATATAAATCTGAGAGTGTACAAATGGAACCAAAATTGACCCCTTTTGTACAAGGGCCATTTGTTTCCATTTGTTTCCCAAGTAGGCCTATCATTTAGCTGGGGACCCCCTGGAACACCCCCAAGGACCCCTGGGCGTCCCCGGACCTCAATTTGAGAACCAATGATATAAGGGGCTGCTTGCTGGAGGGCGGGGAGAGGCCACAACGCCCAATCAGACCAACAGTGGAGTGTGGGAGAGGCTATCTTCCAAAAATGATGATCTTTGCCGCAGTGTTGCGAGTGAGCGATGTGCAGGAAGTGTCTTCTTCTACAAAATGCCTCCGGCGTCTTTTGTTATTTCCAGAGCCACTGCTAAACGTGCTGCCTCCTATGCGTGCCTTGACTGGATGTAGGCTTCTACTAGGCTATTGCAAGTTTGAGCTCGTTTGAGATTTTAGAATGCCCCTCAAAGTGTGACGATAACACAATGTGTGATGTACAAAGATAGCTTACTTAGTTTGATACTTATTTGGTGGGAAAACATTAGACCTACCTTCTGGCTTGATTGAACAAATGCCATTGCCACCTCATTATTAGGAATATTATGTTGGCGCCAGGGGCGGAGAAGTTTCAATATTCAAATGGGTGCCCGGTCTTTGACGCCGCTCATTTTGCCCCCCCAATCCCCCCCCCCCCCCCCCACGCGAATTTTTGCCCCCCCCCCCTACTTGAGTAAAAGTACAAAAGTATTGGTATCAATAAAAGCAAAGTAGCCCACAAAAAGGAAAAGCTACAGTATTTAGGCTAAATGTATTTAGGCTACATCAATTAAATTAAATTCAAAGGAGCTTTATTGGCATGAGAAAACATACGTTTACATTGCCAAAGCAAGTATCCAAAATAAAATAAAAACATGCAGTTGAGAGAAGAGGTGAAATGTATACAGTTGGAGGAGTAGCCTACAGCATTAACAGATTAACAGTAGACATTATCTCAGTTTAAAAAATAAACTGTGGGTGATAAATCAGCAGTTTTCATTTACATTGAAGTTGCTATTAAAATGTCAAACTATTATTTACCACACACACACTGTTTTTCAATACTTTTCGGTAATCATGACATTTTGTGAGAAAGCATACGTTTACATTGCCAAAGCAAGTGTCAAAAAATAAAATAAAAACAGTCTATAAGGGAGAACAAGGAACATGTACAGGACGGGGATCATTAACAGAGCTGCATCACACAGACAGCCAGGATGTGGGGGCGGGCTTTGACGCTGTTTGGGACAAAGCAAAGGTGTGAATTCGGCCGAGTGCTAAAAATGTTGTCTGGTGAGAAATCAATGGTTTCATAGCTGGGTGCTTTAGCTCTCAGGCACCCCCTATATTTTCGCCCCTGGTTGGCGCGCTACTTACATTTCTTAGAACAGTTTTACTTCTAATCATATTATAGTCTATTTGATACTTTCAGTGGCTTTGAATAAAAACTTGGTTCCGTTGTCAAGTGCCTAAAGACTATCCAGACCGATATTCCCATATTTAGAGATATGTATCTGTCATTACAGTCAGTCCATATGTCCCTGTATGGACATATGGAGATCCCTGATTTCATATAGGCCTAAAATATAAAATCTCCCAAATTCTTGGAAAGAATATTTGCACACCAGCTCTTTGAGGTCATTGAAGGACTAGGACATATTTTCAATATGTTCTAATTTGTCTGGCTTTGTAGCCTACAACATACTGTTGAACAGAAACGGCATTAATAACAGCGGCAAATGATCATCCTAATGCAGTGAGGATGATCCTGGACCTGCTGAATTTTGATACTATTGAGAACCTCTAAATATAGTGGGTATCTTTTAATTGACATTGTATCTTCCATTGTCCTTATCTACAGTTACAGGGTTCAGTCATTGATACTACCCTTTTTCACTTTACATGTTACTTCTATCTGGTAGCCAGTTCAATAGGCTCTATGCATATACGCCATTTTGTTTTACTTCCGGGTGTCTTTCGACTTCCTTCACAGGTGTTAGGCCTACCGATGATACTAATGAAGGGTCTGTTCCATTCTGGTCAAACAGAGTCAGGGTGCTGATCTGGCATGTTGGCTCACTGGAAACACTCTGCTACACCAGTGGGTCTCAAAGTGTTCTTGAGTGGGTTCCAAATGTCCCCATACAGGTGTGTAACTCTGAGAGTACAAATGAAAGCAAATGGACCCGCAAGGGTCCATTTGATTCCATTTGTTGATTCCATTTGTACAGAGTTATGGGAGTCCTTGATATTAAAGAACCACTGTGCAATAAATCAAACAGAGCCTTAATTAGTATATCAGTAACACCTGTGAAGGAAGTCGAAAGACACCCGGAAGTAGAACAAAATGGCGTATATGCATAGAGCCTATTGCTAATTTTCATCATTGCTACACGGATGACATGCAGCTGTATTTTTCAGTTAAGCCAAACTATGGGTAATTGTTTGATGATTACCTGGCTGCTTTTAATGAATGGATGGCACTGACTCACTGTACCTTAGCTACATTTAAAATAGAGGTTCTTCGTTGGCCTTTGTGTGTCTCTGAAGCAGGCCTGTCTTGCCTGAAGCTTGTGCAAAATTTTGCAGCCAGATTGCAAACCGTACAGTAGATCTCATATCATAGTATAGCTTCTTTGGCATAGTATTTTATTTGTTAAAATGAGGTATGTTACATTGTAGTGTAGGACAGAGATTCCCAAAGTGGGTGCCGTGATGCCAGTCCAGGGGTGCCTCAGAATATTTTGATAATATTTGGAATTCATCAATATCACTTCAGTTTAACCACTTACTGTACTGTAGACACTACAAGCTCACAACACGTCACATTGTGACGCGTTGTGAGCTTGTAGATCGTCTGTTTTTGGTGAACCTTCCCCCCAGAATAGTGATGCTGGGGTTCAAGTGGTTAAATAAAGTTGTTTTCAGTCAGTTTTGATGGAAACGGACATTTCTCCAATATGATATAAGATTCTAAACATTAACAGTGTAATTCAGGGGTGCCGTGGATGAAAAAGATATTTACAGGTTTGCCCTGACCCTGAGTCAAAAAAGTTTGAAAACCCCTGGTGTAGGGCATACAGTATATGGTCAACATAGGCGAATATATGCCTGACACCCAGTATATTAAGGCACACTGTGTACACATCCTTTGCAAATATTTGTATTATTTCCAAGTATTTCCTAAGACAAATAATTAAACATACACTATATTGTTTTAAAAGTATAATTATAAGACATTATTACACATACTGTATATCACATATAGTGTCCACAAATGAGACTGAAAACAGGTAACAAGTTTGCTATTGGCATTTTTGTTTGGTTGTTTCATAATCTGTTAGGGCACTACAGCTGAGACTTTTAAAAAACCGAAAAATCCCCACATTATAGTTAACATGTAATACAATGTAGGCTATTGTATACATAGGAGCATTACAGTTTCTCGGATAAGAAACAAATACTAGCAGTGTGCCTTAAACTTTGTAAATTACAATTATAAATGCATGTCAAGTACAAATGCTTCAAGAAAAGCCTCAAGCAATCATAATGTGATAAATCCTTCATCAGTTGTGGGTTGTATGATTGTACAACAGACTATCTTTGTTTGACTCCTCAGAAGTTTTTATCCTCAGAGGGTGAAATGATCATGACCTCTCTGCTCTTAAAGTCCCATAAAGCTGTGAGATGAAAGGCCATGTTGGAGAGGACAACCAAATATTCAAAGAGGGCAAAAAAGGTATAGCCTGTAAGGGAAAGAAAATAGCATAATTTAATGAGTACCCCAATGTGGTTTGGTACATGTAAATATACATTTGACTTTGTGATATTTTAACATTATAATTATAGAGAATTTGGCTTGCACCAAACAGTGAACTTTTATTCCTCAGTGAGAAATATAGTGTCTCCCCTTCACATCAAGATAATTTGAGCATTTATCATTAACATAATGAACAATATTTTTTTTAATCCAAGTTGTTTTTCAGACAATAACTGCATACAACACGAAAAAAATTAAGATTCATCTATTGATCATGATAATTTAGCTTTAGCTTTTTATTCATTGCTTAAAATTGGGGAAGAATCGACCAATTTAACCTCATAAATACAGTTTTACTCACTTCCTGGTTCACAGTACATGTTGTGTTTCCAAAAGAAGAAAGCAGCAAAAGCACAGAAGGAAATATAGAGGACTAAGAATCGTACTTTCCAGTGGTAAGACTTAGTATCCTGAAGGGGAAACATTACAGCAATAGTCACTAGTCTGAAAGTCAATGACATCCTTTACCACAGTGCCACATTGTGGTCATTCTTAAATTATCATGTAATACAATGTATTATGGTATGTACATTAGGGGAGTTACTCAGATAATAAATAAGTAATTGCAGCAGAGATGCCTTAAACCTAACTGTAATTTACAATTTAAAAAGAAATGCATGTAAGAACACTTCAAGCAAACATAAGATAATGTGTAGCTAACATTCAGTAGCATGAGAGATTTTTGTGTTTTGAGAGGGAGTTCCTTACCTCAGGATTTAGTGAGTACCTCTTGATAGTATTCCACAAACAGCAGGTTATCGACATGTAGATAAGGGCGCTGATAAGGAACAGGACAAAGCCTTCCTTATGTACAACTAAAAACAAGATAAAAGGATGCCAAGACAGAAGGAGAGAATGTATTTATGTGATCCTGTAAATGAAGCAAAAATGCATTTTCCTGAATGATAATATAATATAAAATCAATTCATCCATTCATTCAGCTTTGAAAATGTATTGATTACTCACAGTATGTCTCACTGGATGACACATAGGTAAGGAGCAAGAGACCCAAGTTTTCAAAGAAGGCAAAAACAAGATTCAGGAAGCTGAGCAAACTCTCAGGGAACCTTGATGTGAAGCGTCCTTTATAAAACTTAAAGTATGTCAGGGCTACAAGGAACCTTGGTGCTGAGTGTAGTCCAATACAGAATCTCCAGATGTAGCTTTCAGGGATTAGGCTTATTGAGGCACTAATAGATGGCAGATAATTAGGAACCTGAGAAAAATGATAGACTAGGGTCAGGTGAGTCTAATGCTGAAAATTTAGGTGAACATTTTAAAATGCAAGGACCCACCAGGGACCCTCAGGGGTCGGAGGGGTTCCCAGACAAATTACTTAATATAGCATCAAAACAGTTCAACCAATTTCACCAAGCTGATACAAGCTCATAATGCATTGTGAGCTTGTAAATTTGCTATTTTCAAAAAATCGTGAATTTGATTTAAGTGAATGTGATCGTGAGAAGGCCTATGTAAATATTTGTGAAACATTTTAACAACACAAATCTTGTATGGAACTCGTTGTCTCATATATTCTGATGGGGGTCCATAAGCCAAATGCATACATTTGAGAGTCCTTCCTTGACATGAAAAGGTTTTATTTGAGAACCACTGTATTAGCATATACCTGACAATGTGTTCCAGTAGAATCTTCGAAGTGGAAAGCAGAAGATATGAAGACACAACTTATTAAGCCAAGCAGTGGCAGGAAAACAGCACCCAAAACACAGGTGGAGAATGATATTCTGACGACCAGGGGTCTCTCATACCCCAAGGTATTTGGACTGTGTAGCATCCTAAACTGGGTTAGAAAACATGAAAACATTTTTGGCTGATATGCATGCGTCCTTCTGATTAATTTCGTGCAGTTGCTAAAATTGTAAATTGCAGTAGCGGTTATCTGCTCTGTGCAGTCAGTCAGTGACACAGAATTCGGCTACCATGTAGGCAATTCTTAAACAGACCCTCGTGTTTTTTCCCCCACGCAAATACATGAAAATGCCCATGCCTCACATAGTCAACGTGTTAGATGAAAAATTAAATAGGAATAGCCTACCCGGAAGAGAATTCAGACCAAGCGGCCACATTGCGATGATAAAGATGGATGACGCAGCCTATCAAAACATGCACAGACCTTTAAATTATGTAGCCTATATGAGTGTCAGTCTATCCTTAAAAGTCAAAAAATAGCGAAACTACAAAAGCAACCAATTCACCTTAGCAAGATGCAGGATACAGGACGCGGAATAGGTGTGTCGGGAACTGTCCTTGGTGCTGATCTGTTAGCGTGTTGCCAAACAAAGATATTTTTTCTTTATTTTTCTTTTCTTTCTTTTATTAGCCTACAGTTCAGGCCTTTCTGGTGGAAAAGGTGTATAGGTCTAAACTAGTATTTTAATAATGTTCCATTATGTGTGTGCCATTAGTGCAGTGGTGTATCTAAGTAACTAAGTACATTTACTTAAGTACTGTTACAGTACTCAAGTAAAACTTTTAGGTATTTGTAGGCCTACTTTACTTGAGTATTTCCAATTTTGAATACTTTTACTTCTACTCCACTACATCTCGGATCCAAATATTGTACTTTTAGTTACTAGTTACTTTGTAGATCTAGATAGATTATTATTACAAAACATACATTAACAAAATGTACAAGCTAGATCTGCTATTTTCAAAAGATGTGTATAGGCTTACCTTTTAAACTCGAAATGGGACATTCTGCATAATGAATATTTTTACTTTTGTACATTTTGATACTAATAATTTTGTACTTTTACTCAAATACATTTTGAATTCCGGGCTGTTGCTTGTAACAGAGTATTTCTACATTGTAGTATTGATACTTTTACTTAAGTAAAACATTTGAGTACTTTTTCCACCACTGGCCATTGTGTGGGATTAAGCTTTGTCTGTCCATCCACTGCCCCGCCTCCACGTTCAAGCGCCGTCTGTCTAGGAACTGTCCATAAACTACACATGCCATTACTCCACGAGCAGCCCATATTTGAAGTAAACTGCTGGTAGGCTACGGCATTGTCATTTTTCATAGATGTGCTCAAATGATCTCTGGATCGAGTTAACCTGTTCTGCAAGATGAGAGTCCAAACATTAGTCCTACTTCTGTTAGCTATAAGTATCAATATTTTTCCTGGTAAGTTTTTTCTTTCTTTATTTCTTTCAAGAAAATTATGCCACATGCACAATAATTGATGATCTTTAAAGGCTGCAAGGCTGCAAAGACTGGAATAACAATTATAAAGAAAACGACACAATACATATTCTGGTAGGCCAACTGACCATTTTAAATTGTATATACCTATTAGTGATGCCATAAGTGATGATGCAGATATTTAAGGATTTGCATAACCTGTTAATGTAGGTTAGGGTAATATTTGTTGTGCACTTCAATGAATTGTGACAATTATTATTGATAAAATATTTGTATGTGGCATGGAGGATACTCTCCCTCATAGCCATTTCCCAGAATTCAAAACTTCCAGCAAACATGAATGTATTCCACTCAAAATGCTTTATTGAAATAGCAATACTAGTTGTCATCTGGATTACCGAAATCCAGAGTTGACATTGTAAACAGGCAGCATTTTTGCAATGAATATGTTTTTCATTTTCAGAAAGCTTCCTTCCTTAAGTTATACATTATGTGAATTTAAAGGATCCTAACCATGTCCTCTGACCATTTTAATAATTATAGCCCATGTTGTGTTTCGGTCTATTTTCATTTTCTCACTGATTCAGTATGTGTGCCATGGATTAAGAGGTCACCCAACACATATTCACTAAGGGTCAACAGAGGAATCCACAGTCTCTCTGCATGCTTCATGAGATTTGCCTTATCTCTAGAGTGTTATGGGACAATCCAACCTGAAATCCATTCTGTCCCCCTTGCACCATCTGTCATCTGTCCACATGTTCTCTGACACTCTTTCTCCAAACAGAGCATCCATATTGGTTTCACTCAATGTTAAGAGACAAAATGCTTTATCGGTCAACTCATAAGCTTTGATTGAATTTAGTTGTTGCGATCAGATTGACATATCTTTCATTTATTTCATGTATTTATTTTAGCAATACACATTAATTAACATTAGACTCGTAAACCAACCCCCTTTCCGGAAATCACATTTGCATTTGAAATGCAAATGCTTTTTCAGGAAGGGGGGTGGTTTACGAGGCTAAATTAACATCACTATTCTGTATTAAATGAGTCAGACTACCCAAAAGGATCATTTGTATCTACTGCCCCTTGATGTCAAAAGGTCAAAAGGTCAAAAAGAAAAAAGGGAAAAAGAAAAAAAGATGATGAAAAAGAAAACATTTGTTACTGCATAAAACAAGTACATACTGTAAATTAACCTTGAAGTAGTACACAACACCATACAGCCAGTAAAGACCACACTACACACAACATTTACCTCACAAACCTGACTATTGCCAACAACCAGTGTTTTTGAGCGGTGGTCACAACGCTCCTATACGTGGCCGTGTGTGTGGGTCTGTCTGTCTGTCTGTCTGTATGTCTGTCTGTCTCCGGGTCTGTAGCCTGCAGTAACCTTTTCTGACCACACATGTTAAGGGAGGGGCGCTGTTGCACACACACACACACACACACACACACACACACACACACACACACACACACACACACACACACACACACACACACACCGCTCAGTTCACACGAGTGTGATTTTAACAGTATACTGAATACATTATTCGTTGTTAGGTTTCTCAAGTTAGCTAGAAGTATGGTTGGTATAATGTATTAACCTCTGGAGACTGCTCTATAAACTGCATTATGGATTTTTAAAACAAATTATGCATCATTAAAGCTACAGTGATACAGTGATGGATGATGGTATCCATTTAAACTTTTTTCAAAGACCTTTATCCAGTCTATAAATAATGTATTTCTGAACGAATATTTGGCTTTTGTGTTAACTGAAAGGTAGGAGGACACATCATCATTTTGTCAGTTCAGTCAAATACAGCAGCAAAGCCATAAGCCTGAGCTGTACTATGTCTTATGATGGTGTCACTTGCTGAATAGAACAGATCTTCAATGACACAGTCATATGACAAAGTCTAAATTAGGTTTTAGAGAGATTTAATGAATTCTTTCCTCTCTCCTGTCCCAGTGTGTTGGTGTGCTAAGGCGAAATATGCACAGAAGCTTCTGAATGATTTATTCGTCAATTACAGCAGTGCATTGAGGCCTGTGGAAGACACTAATACCATCCTGAATGTCACCCTGCAAATTACTCTATCACAAATCATCGATATGGTAAAACAAAGCACTGCTTCCTAATAAGCAGAAAACAACAAAACTAGTTACATGTGTCTGTCTTTTACTGCTTTTACTTATGTTCTGTTGCATTTCCTTTTCGATGCCTTGTTTGATGTGGTCATTATTAATGACCTCCCATTTCTTACAGGATGAGCGTAACCAGATTTTGACAGCATATTTATGGATACGGCAGGTGTGGATTGATGCGCTCCTCACATGGGATAAAGATGATTATGACGGACTCGATACCATCCGCATACCTAGTAGTTATATATGGAGACCTGATATAGTCCTATATAACAAGTAGGTCGGAGTGGTGTTGGGTTTTACCAGGTGAGGCTGTAGCAGCGGATCTTTTGTCGGTGGAAAAGGCACAAGCTGAACATTCCTTGAAGCTGTTATTCATGGTGTTCAGGTTCTTATCTGCTTTTTGTACGCCACTTAATATTCCACTTGAAAAGAAAAAGAACATTGTAATGTCCCAGTATTATATTTGAGGTGTAGTGATGTTGTCGTGGCCAATAAACAGAGTGTATGATGCAGATATTCAGAGCGTACCAGACTGAGGGAAGAGTTCAAGTCAACTCCTCCCTCAGTTTCTGTACTTGTGCCTTAAATCATTAAATAACATTCCTCCTGTAGTCCAGCCACTAGACCTACATAGTTGTTTTTCCACTAATCTTCTGTTATTGCCCTATGGGAACTAAAGTATGAAAGGAGACATCGGCTAAAATTAATACATAAAAAGGTTTTTAGTAGTGTTGTGAAAATCATGGCATTACAGTTGTCTCTGTATTTCAGTGCTGATGACCATTTCACTGGTTCCATGGACACCAACGTGGTGATCCGGCATGACGGCCAGATAATGTGGGACTCCCCAGCTATCACCAAGAGCTCCTGCAAAGTAGATGTGGCGTTCTTTCCGTTTGATGCCCAGCAGTGTAGGTTCACCTATGGCTCCTGGACCTACAATGGCAACCAGCTGGACATCCTGATGGCCATGGACAGTGCTGACCTGGCTGACCTTGTGGATAATGTTGAGTGGGAGGTGCTAGGTATGGACGCTAAGAAGAGCGTCATCTTGTATGGCTGCTGTGCTGATCCATACCCCGATGTGACATACACACTAAAACTGAAGAGGAAGTCTGCCTTTTACATATTCAACTTGCTCATTCCGTGTGTGATGATCTCTTTCTTGGCCCCGCTTGGGTTCTACCTGCCTGCTGACTCTGGAGAGAAAATATCTCTTGGTGTCACAGTGATGCTGGCCCTCACTGTCTTTCAGCTGTTGGTTGCAGAGATCATGCCACCTTCTGAAAGCGTACCTCTTATTGGTAAGTACAATAAAATCTGCTAAAAATGCATACATAAGAGATCTTTGTGGAAATTAATGTCGTGTTAATGGTGTTGATTTTTCTGTCATTTTCCATTCACAGGCAAGTATTATATTGCGACCATGACCATGATAACAGCATCTACTGCCCTCACCATCTTCATCATGAACATACACCACTGCGGCCCAGATGCCAAGCCTGTCCCCAAGTGGGCCAAGATAGTCATTCTGCAGTATCTGGCCAGAATGTGCTTTGTTTATGAAGTAGGCGAGAACTGCCTGTCACCGCAATCAGAGAAGCAAGAGACTGTAAAGAACACAAACTGTACCATGAATGGCCAAGCTGGCCCTGCTGGCTGGGAGGACTATGTATTGAAGGTGGAGGGAGGACAAGAAGGTTTGGTTTCCAAGATCCCAGAAGAGAAAGAGGACGGGATGGAGCAGACAATGAGTCCAGTAGGCTCAATTGGGAAGAATCCTACCAGCAATTACAGCTCCTGGAAGAATGGTATTTTCATGAGCATGGACTGTGGAGACACACAGACATCCACAGGCAGGTGCAGGAAAGGGGGAGTGAGTGATGGAGAAAATAATGGAAGAGAAATTAACTGCATGACCCAGTGGCAGGAACAGCAGCTCCTGCGTAACATTGAGTACATTGCCAACTGTTACAGAGATCAGAGGGCCACACAGAAAAGAACTGGGGAGTGGAAGAAGGTAGCCAAGGTCTTGGATCGCTTTTTCATGTGGCTATTTTTTATTATGGTTTTCTTCATGAGTTTCCTTATCATGAGTAAATCCATCTAGATGTAGAACATTTTAGTTTTTTTGTCTGTCATTATCGTGTTAACACATGTCTGCATAGTAATAGTTTATTGCCAGATTCTTTTCTCATTCATCATCATGTAGATAATGAAAAGAAGATGTACAATAAAGAGTTCAACTGTACGACTAGAACACAGCCTAGGCTACCTTTATGTTTTGGAAGTTTAGAAGTCTAAAAACAAGTAAAGGAAATTGTACCATACAGTATAGCCAGGTTCCACACAGGGTGCTGTTCAAACTCACTGCTCCTGATAGTAAGAATAAGTTAAATGCAGAGGTAGAATTTCAGTTACAGTATGTGATAATGTACTTGGCAAATACAATAGCAACATCGATAGCAATAAATGATAAGGAAATCATCAACTGTGGATTTATTGTTCATTCAACTATCTATCCTCCATCCATGAGTAACATTTTATTAGTTATTGGCTTGTGTGAGAACTCACATTCCTTTCTGTTCCTTTTCATGGAGTGTGGTTAATTAGTTCCTCACAGAAATAGCAAGTTTCCTGACACATTAATAAACCAACCGATGGCGATAGTAGTCGAGCTGGTGTGTTCTGCATCAAAGATGAATACCAACTGTTGAACTATTATGACATCCAGAATAAGGACGCAAGGATTCATGTGGTTAAATCCCTGTAGATGTACATGAACTGCTTTGTTTGTTTGTTCTCCCACAGCCTTATGCACTTAAATAAACTTTATATGGCACTTTTCAAAACAGTGTTACAAAGGGCTTGTGCTTTCACACCAGACATTTTAGAGCAGGGGTCAGCAAACTTTTTGAAATGAAGTGCCATGTTTTTATTTTCTACGTAGTTGGTAGGCCAGGTCAACATACATTTCAACACCCCATCAAAATTCTGACATATTTTGATTGTCATGACATTGTTATAACACATTAGACTCTAGAGCACTAGCCCATCTACGGTACCTCCCCGACTCCCTCCCCACAGTTCCCAGTCAAAGTTCAGAATTTTAATGAATGTATAATTATTTGCTGCAAATTGGGCGACTAAATTGAATTGACCACCTCTCACACTTCTGCCAGTGTGCCAATCACCCTCCCCTGTGCCAATGTTGGCACCTGTGCCTTAAGGTTGCCTACCCCTGTTTTATTGGTATTTAAAAGTCCTTAAATTGTCACTTTAGAAATGTGCAGACACCCTCTATAGTCTATACACTTAAAATTTATGTTGGTTTGTTTACTGTTGAGTGAGAAAACAATGTTGTACATTAAGTCAATCATCTTGGAGTGGGGACCCCTCAAAATAATGTGAGGACCCCATGGGGGTCCCGACCCACAGGTTGAGAACCACTGCTTTAAGTAATACTTCCCAACCTACTAAAAAGCAAAGTGAATTGTTAGGATAGAATGTTTTGTTTTGAAATTAAAAGTGATTGATGAAAAGTAATCAAGGACAAGATAAAATGTTCAAGGACAGGTTTTAATTTGGCTATTGGTTTGTAAGTCTGTTCATCATGATGTATCATCAACATTTAAATGCTGAGCAGTCAAATGACAAATTTGAATGCTCAGCTGAGAGTCAGCTGACAAATGACAGTCAAATAATGAGCAGTCAAATAAATGTATCTAATCTTTCAGAAACAGCATACACATAATGTGACAGATATCACAATGAATTAAATCTTGTGACATCCAGTCCCTGACAGCAGCGGCAAACGTGATGATACTGGCACAAGAATGTAGCATTGTGGCACAGAATATGCAACCAATGAAGCAGGTTAAACAATCCACAAAGGATTGTGAACATAATTATTTTGAAGGTACACCCTTAAAAATCCTGGGTTAAATTCATTATTCAACTGCTGGGTTTAAGTTGTAGACAGAATTGGGTTAGCTTGACAGAATTGGGTCCGAAATTGGGTTAGTTTGACCACATTGGATTAAAAATATTTAAAATCTTAATCCATCTGTTGGGCTGTAGTTGCCGCCCCAACACCATGAAATAAAACGAATTGATTTCATAAAACAATTGTTGGGTTGGGCTGTTGGGTTCAGTTTGATCAACACATGGGTTAGTGAATTAAACCACTATTGGAAAAAACAGAAACCATGACTGAGATAGTCCAGACAGACACCTACAAACAGGGGTGCTATTTTGTTGGATTAAAGGAGTAGTTCACCCCCAAAATGACTTTTGTTCTATTGATTAGTCACGCCATGGAGACTAGAGTTCAATAATATTTTTAGTTTTTTGTCACATTCCTACAGTAAGACAAAAATGTGATAACAATAAATGTACCCCCATTCGTTCCGGATAGGGACCCGTTTCGAAACGGGTCCCCATGCGGAATCAATGGGGGTAAATTTACTCGAATCAAATTTTTGTCTGACAAAAACCAAAAAATATTATTGAACTCTAGTCTCCCTGGCGTGACTAATCAATAGAAAAAAAAGTCATTTTGGGGGTGAACTACTCCTTTAAGCTGCATTTATATACTAAAATTAGAGCGACACAGAGAAGATTAAGATGATGCACCAGCATAAGGTTCTGTGTATTGTTCTAATTTGTGTCATACTTTTATGACTCAATGCAAAATCTACTCAGCCTGCATTCCTTCATGAGTAGATTGAACATAAAATAAAAATTACGGCAACAAAGGACAATAATGTAGATCTGATCCCATCTAAGTCAGTCTGGATGAGTTAATGTGTGCCTTGATTTTGCATTACAAATGTGTAAAAGTGTTCAAATATATCCCAGTCAGCGAGGCACAGACATTAGTATGCTGATGCACAGAAGCAAAAAACTAACTTTAACTTTAATTATGACAATTTCAGGAGACTCAGACAACATAAGGATGTTTGTGCTATTCTATTACTAATGCACTGGATGATAGTAATGAGCCTCCATTTGACACTGAGTTACTGCACACAATAATCATAGATTTACAGTTGACTTATTCAGGAATCTTCTTGTGTTTTTTGCATTCAACACCTACCGGTATAGGCTAATATGATACTAAATTCCTTCCAGGTTTTTACATTGTAGGATTTGGTCTAATGAAGATCCAGTAGCCTATACAGTAATGTATGCTAATTTGCAAATTTACCACTTTTCAACCCAGCATCCCTATTTTGGATGGACGAGCAGAGGCTAATGAAAATGTACCCCTAGAATATTGACGTGTTACTTGAAAATATAACTACACACTAGAAACTCCCATGTACTGTAGAGTATCTGTAGAGTATCTTTAGCAATATAACAATGTGTGTTTTTTTTTTTAATTAAAGCTATACTTCATCATCGCACAAAAGTAGTGAAAACAGCAGATCTACAAGCACACAACTCCACATGATGCGTTGTAGATCTGCTATTTTCACTACTTTTCACTACTAAATCTTTTTTTAAATAATAATAAAAAGGGTTTTGGACATACAAGGTTTCCAACTGACAACAACAACATGTTGCATGGAAATCTAGATACTGTAGACAGACATGTATTGATCCCTGTGTGGAAAATTCAGGCGTTATAGCAGAAACAGCAGCTATAGGTAAATAGAATATCTAAGCGTACAGAGATTAAAAGAAGAAGAAGAAGAAGATGAATAGACTTGAGTCTGACCTTTGCCATCTGCACTTGGCCTGGCTGAGTTTACATAATGTATATTCTTTCTATCAATAAATACATATAATGCAAGTATGACGTACATTCCATCACCTGTGTCTTTATATGCATGCATATACAGTAATGAATCCCCTATGAATGTCCAGACAGTACAGCGACAGTGGATATGAGAGCAATATACAGTATGTAGAGAATCAGCCGGCCTACAATAGTGGGTATCTGGATAATATAATGTACAGTCTATCAATGATGAGTATGATGAGTAAATAGTATGATGAGTAAATAGTACAGTCTATTAACAAAGAAACAATCACAAGAGTGATCCTTAACTGATGCCTGTCACCTTGTACTTCCCAGACTGAATGTGCAAATGTTATCCTGTAGCAATCCTGATGCTGGTCAAATAATTGCCTTTCTTTCAAGACTTGATTTAAACAAGTATTAGGATTGAGTCACTTTTCTGTTTAGAATTTGTACGATTTTATCTCGTAATGTCTTTGTTTGCATTCCATAGATAACTGGATTTAAATTAGCCGGAACAACATGAAATAAAATATAGGCAATTTTCCTTAGATCTGGATATTTTGGGAAGCGATGTAGAATGATGGTTAAAAACCCTGTCCAGAGCATAATTAGATAAAGGACAAGGTGACTAGCACAGGTTTGCAATGCTTTGCTATTCAAGTCTTTGTTTTTCTTAGTCCAGCAGATGACAGCAATCCTAAAATAGGTGATTGCTATGCTTCCCATTGAAGAACCAAACAACATTACAGTGAAAATCAGACCATACACATTGTTGATAGACACGTCCTCACAAGACAGCTTAAACAACGACGCGTTGTCACAGTATGCATTTTGTATAACAGACCTACAGCGGGACAACCTGACAGTGAGCCCTATCAGAATGGACACCAACAATACTGAAGCTCCCCATGCAGATGTCGACAGTGCAATCACAGCCCTAGTAGTCATAATTGACCCGTACCTCAGTGGGTGAACTATTGCCACGTATCTATCAACAGCCATAATGATCAGTATCATATGTGAGGCTGAGCCAAATGTGTGGCTATAAAATGCTTGAGCGACGCATTGGTTGTACGTGATGAACCTCTCTGTTGATATGATGTCGGTCATGAGCCGTGGCAGTAAGACTGTGTTGCCTATTAGATCATTGATAGACAGGTTGCAGAAAAGGAGGTACATTGGCTGGTGCAAGCTCCTCTCAGTGATGATGAGAATGAGCACGGCAATGTTGGAGACGAGGAGGCTAAAATAAACAAACAGCAGCAGGAAAAACAAAGGGTACGTGAACCGTGGAGAAATGTCAAAGCCCTGGATTTCCAGGACACCACTTGGAACTGTGTTGTTGCCGTCCATCCTGTTTAATGCTGAATATAAACCTGTAAAACAAGTTATTGTTATGGTTGAGGCAAGGTATTAGAAGAAGAATTCAGCTATATAAAAACCTACAACTAGAACAAGCAAACCAACACAAAATACAACTTTTTTGTTGGTTCAAACCATAGCTTTAGTGAAATAAAAGTGCTGAATATATGGTTTTATGCACTGTGTGAAGCATCCTCTGAGCAGTGTTTTCCTTTTATTATAGGTAAAGTACAATTACATTATAAAGTGCAATTCACTGATGCCTGATTGTTGTATATTGTATCATGCAATTTGCAAAGAAAATACTCAGAACCTAAAATGTAAATAATTAAATAAGGAATGTGAAACAGTTGCTCCATGTGGATGCATTACCTGGTGTTTGAAGGCCGGCATTCATTCAGGCTCAGGAGCAAATCTGGCCTCTTTTATCCTGGACTGATCGTTTTCCATCATCAGACAATTATCAAATCAACACTGAGGTCAGAACATGTGACATGAGCTCATCATGTCACATGTTGATGTTTCCTGTCATCCCTAGGCTGAATAACACAGGAGTTTATCACATACGCACACACACACACACACACACACACACACACACACACACACACACACACACACACACACACACACACACACACACACATTTTACCGGCCAGTATGAAGTATACAACAACTGACATGGGAGGGGAAACATATAGTTTTTTATTTATTTATTATTAATTGAACTACAGTGAATCGCTCTTGGAAGATGACGGGATGTGGAGGCTATAGGCTTAATAAACCTCATGCACGCACATGCGCACACACACCCAAATTCACAGTTATGGTTAATGATATCTTGGTTGATATCTTGGCTCTGCACCTTTATTAGAAATGTGCTACATGAGAGATAACACCGTGACCCTGCGGATAAATACAATCACTGTTTCATCACAATGTTTGGTGGCATGCATAGGACAATTACTGTAAGTCAAGGGGCTTATTATTGGACTTACAAGGCCTAAATAACAAATAACAACAACCAACGGTGTAAATAGTCTAAATAACAACAGCCAAGAGTCTAAGTATAGGTTATATGAAAAAGTCAGTAATAATAATACAAATTATTAATGAATAATTATTAATATGTTCTTCTCAGATTCACATAGGCCTACTGTAGAGCATTCAGCCATATGCAAACATTCACAGAATCAAATCAATGAAGTCAGGGTCTTTTGTGTCCATTTCTCAGGGGAGAGATGATTAGTCTGCCCTGAGTCCTGACTGCCCTTTTTAGTTCACTCAGCCCTGATGTGACCATGTTCAGTTTGGCCTTTAGTTCTCTTGGGAAACAATTATGAAAATTGATACATTTGGCTGTGTAATGTTGTGATTGTGAAACATTCTAATGTTATTTATATAACGGGTAATAATAATAACAATAACAATAATCATAATAATAATGATGATGATGATGATGATGATGATGATGATGATGATGATGATGATGATGATGATGATGATGATGATAATAATAATTATTATTATTATTATTTCACTGTTTGGACCTGCAGTATATGGACAACATCCATATACAACATCCATATACTACATGCCTATTTGTTAAGAATCGTGCTCTAGGAAAGTATGCTAAAATAAAGACATTAAGACGTATTAGCCGTTGTTTTGAACTGCAATACTATTGAATTGTAACAAGATGACCTCATATTGAATGTTAGAGTCTCCAATCGGGTGTTATGAGCAACAAAAGCAGCCTCCATTAGCAAACAACAGGGAATGTCATCGTCAACAAGAGGCCACCACATTATCAAGGGATTAATTACGAAGTGAGACAGTTAATAACACATCATCAAATCATTTCTCAAAGGGGATCATTAATAAATGTGTTTT
Source organism: Nannobrachium achirus (assembly GCF_963921795.1). Taxonomy (NCBI): domain Eukaryota; kingdom Metazoa; phylum Chordata; class Actinopteri; order Myctophiformes; family Myctophidae; genus Nannobrachium; species Nannobrachium achirus. Next base: position 34,729,510 of record NC_137817.1, read on the forward strand.
TTTTACAGAATAAGTATGCACTCTCTGCTAGCTGATGTAACCATGTCAATAATGATATAATAATATTTATCCCCACCGGGCCAAAAGGCCTAAAAAAGTATATGTCTCACTTTATTTGTTTTTCTCCTACATTTTTATCCCACGATTTTTGCAACCCATTCTTCAAACTGTAATCCTGGGCGCTATACACTCCCTCTGCCAACCTGGGGAGAGCCCCAAACTGAGCTCATGCTTCCTTCAATGCATGAGGAGTGATCAAGCCACTTCTTATCACCTGACAGGGAGGTGATTCCCTGGTTGGACGTACACTAGCGCGTGGAAGGAACCCATTATTCCAACCAGTTCCTTTCCCCTCCATCAGGTGCCCGGCTGGCCAGGGAGAGGCAGTATAGAGACCAGGATTACAGCAGGTTTTTGTGAGGGTACTGCAAACTCCACACGGAAAGGCCCTTTTGCCAAACCCACCTAGGGTATGGTTGATGACACGAAGGACAGAACACACCGCCAGCGCCCATGCACAGGGTCCTGGCGGCAATCAAACTCCGGACCTTCTAGCTGTGAGGCGGCAGCGCTACCGAATGCACCACCGTGACCCATTGCCTCTCTTTATTATCTGGTGCCTGGGCAATAACCTAGTCTGGAACGAAGCAAGTTGGGAATGCGTGCCCTACCATGCTTATGACATACAGATTGTAGCCCTACCTGAGCGTGTCAGAGTACCAGCTGTACCCCGTACCCGTGTGTCTGTCTGTCTGTCTGTCTGTCCCTTTTATGCCCAGTCATGGAGTTCCGTGTCATGTAAATATGGAGTCCAGGAGTCAAGTGATGATAGGGTACTCCAGTCCACATATAGAGATTAGCGGTGCTAACCACTCCTACATCTGGCTGGCTTTGTCTGTATGTATGTATGTATGTATGTATGTATGTATGTATGTATGTATGTATGTATGTTATGTATGTATGTATGTATGTATGTATGTATGTATGTACGTACGTACGTATGTATGTACGTACAGTATGTACGTAGGTATGTATGTATGTATGTATGTACAGTATGTATGTATGTATGTATGTATGTATGTATGTATGTATGTATGTATGTACGTACAGTAGTATGTATGTATGTACTTATGTACAGTATGTATGTATGTATGTATGTATGTATGTATGTATGTATGTATGTATGTATGTATGTACGTACAGTATGTACGTATGTATGTATGTATGTGTGTATGTATGTGTAAGGCTGGCCCAACCTACATTAACAGCCAGTATCAAAACTGGTACCTTTGTCAACACTTCAAGGGAATTACTGAGTTGTGCTAATAAATAATTAAGGTTACACCTCTTTGTCAAAGTGTAGTATTTATGTATTACCACTAGCACACCCAAATAATCATAGAACTTTCCGACAACGCCACCTCTATTAAAGAGGAAAAGGTTCAGTAGTAATGAACACCTTTTATAAGGACACACAGATTCGTATAGGGATACCAGAGCAATATAACCCTTGGAGAGAGTGGACCAGGACATCAACTTGGAAAGGTATAACAAACTTTATTTCTAAAATACAAGGGCTTCTATTCCGCCAATAAAAACAGAGTCCAAAAATAAAAGAAAGGAAAACCCTATCGGTCCTACGGCGCCACTACGCTAAAACCTAAAAGAGACACTACCAACAATAAAACATCAACTCAACCCGGGTATAATTCCCCCCCCTCTATCATAACCACCGCACAATTAAAGTGCGGGTGCAATATTCGCTGTTAGCAATTAAGGCGCGTTATATAATAATACTAATATTGCAATTAATGGGATTCAGTTAGGACGTATGGTAAATATCTAGGTAATAACAGGAATAGACGAAGGCAGGTATAATAATAATAATAATAATAAGCAGAGTGAGTGAAAGGTGCAGAGGGACACAGCAACTCTTCGGTAACGTCTACTTCTTAGGCCCACGCATAACCAGGCGGCTGCCAGTGCGGGTATTTCGCACGACACCACTGTCACCACTGCGACCCCCTCTCGTCAGCTCGGATAGAGCGGCTCGTCTCGGCTCGTCTGGATCAGGATAGATGGTCCGCGGGAACACTACTGGTTCTGCTGGGCCACCGTGTTGTCTGGATCACTGCGTCGCACTGTGGAGCTCACTCGTTTTCATCATCAATGTTTCTTAGTTAGGGCTTACTGCTCATGCCCTCCTGTTAGCAGTCAGTAACAGTCCCTCATTACACCGGTTGCCTCTGCCGGTTCACCTGCCTCTGCCCTCTCATACACACGTCCGTCTCTGTCCTCGTTCAGAGACAGAATGACTCTGGCTCTCCTTTTAAAGGCCGCCTCTCACTCTGCCAGCCGCCCACATTGGCTGAGCTACTGGGCCTAGTTACCCTATCAGTTCTCAGTTCAGGACACACATGCACAGTAGGAGGAGTTGGTTCAGGGGGGAAACAGCATTAACAACATATCACAAAAGTCCAACAATGTATTCAAAAGTAGAAAGACAGAAAGAATACATGGAAATAGTTAGTAATAAAGAAAAACAAAAAATAATAATACCGCTTCCTTTCACCCCCTTACACTCTCCCCCTCTTAATCGTTGCCAGTCCCTGCAACTATCCTACAGGAAAGAGAAAAAAACCAACACGGCTCATACATTAACTCAGTGCGCACTGCTGGTCGCTGGGAGCTACACATGCCTTTAAAACATTACCGTGTACTATTCGATCCCGCCAAGAAGTCAACTTCCTACCTGCTCTCGGCTCGTACATACGCTTGCGCTGTCTGGGGTCTAAAGTCTTGATCACCTTGGCCTTCTCCATGTAGCGCATGCAACACTCCACCATGTGCTTCATGTCCTCGTCTTCCTTCCTCAAGACCTCCTGGAGCTCATCAATCTTCTTTGCCATATTGCCGTCCACTTTGGGTTCCAAGTCGTCAATAACCTCCCTCTTCTTCTGCTTGTCAGAGTGGGCCTCATGGAGCTCCTCCAAACCCTCCTCTGGCCTTCTCTTCAATGGGGATGAATCCTCCGTCTGGCGGCCTGGCTCCTGCAGAGCCCGCTGGGGCTCCTCCACTTGGGCTCTCCTCTCTCTCCGGGACCTCTCAATCTGAGACTCCTTGCCTGCACCCTCCCGCTGCAGGGCAGACAGCTCCTCAGCCATGTGGCGGATTTGGACATTGCACTGCTCACGCACACTCTCCACCTCTTTCCTGGTGTGGACAGCAGCATCCTGGATCAGCTGCTTAATGGTCTCCTTGGCCTTCTCCAACTCATCACACCTTTGCTTCTCCCTCAGAAGGGCCTGCTCCTTCTGTAACGTTGCCTCTTCGGTGAGCTGAGCGCTGTCGTGGACCTTAGCCAGGGCCTCGTAGCGCTCCTCCTCCAGGGCGGCGCACCTCCCCTGGAGCTCACACACATTTCCCACCCACACTGCCTCTGTCTCCTGAGCCGCTGCTACCAACCTGGCTTCTAACTGACTCAAGGCTGACTGAAGCTGTTGTAGTCTCCAGTCCGAGGCCTCCTTCAGATCCTGAGCCTCCGCTGCGTCTTCCTCCCATCCCTGCATCTGATCCTGTACAGTCTGTAGCCGCTCGGTCATCTCCTCCACTTTGGCTGTGGCAGTCCTCAGCTCCGTCTTGGCCTGCCTGAGCTGGTCACGTAGCTCCTCCATCTCCGTGCTCTGCTCCGTCACCATCTTGAGGAACTGCTGCTTGTCTCTACATAACCTCGCTATATGGCCTGACCGCTTACATTGTCGACATATCGGCCTCCCCTCTCCATCCCATTCGTTTCTCTGCGGTGGCCCATAACGGCGTGCCGGTGGCACGTAGGATGGCTGCGGTGGCGCGTGGGATGGCTGCGGTGGCGGCGGTGTGGGACGTACAGCTGGAGCGGCGGCTTGCATGAGCGGTCGGATTTCGTTCATCAATTCCTTCGTAAACCCTTTCATCTGTGTTTTGACGTCCTCCATTATTTCTCGCTTCAGTTCGTCTCTCCAAGCAGAGGTCTGTGGTGGCACAGGGACAGTTACTGGGTTAATAGCATGACAAGCAATTTCAGTAGCTGGCGTACCTCCATGTTCCATGTCCAGGGTCAAGGCCTCCTGTCGTAATGCGGCGAAGTCTTCATCGGGGTGACGTCGAGCATATATGCGCAGGGCTTGGCCAAGTGGGCCCTCAGCTAACCCCATGAGAAACTGATCTCGGAGAACGGCCTCGGAGGGGGCTGTAGTGGCATCGTATCGTCGCAACCCACAGAACAGTTCTCTAAGTCTTAAAATAAAGGCATCAACACTTTCCCCCGGGCGCTGTGTACAACTATAAAACTGCGAGCGTACCTTCGAGACAGGAATTGTTTCCTTATACACACCGTCTAAATATGTAAAGAGTTTTTCTACAGTGTCTCGCTCTCCGTCATCCAACACATTAACCTGTCGCCTAGCTTCGTCCGTTAGAGTTTGTCGCAAAATAGCAACTTTCTTAGCCTCGTTAACATTTTGTGTGCTCAATAGCCCTTTAATCTGCACTTTCCATTCCCTATATTTAGTTTCACCTTCTGTACCTCCGAACGTGGGCAGCCATGGGGCACCCGGATATACCGGCATCATCATCATTATAAATTACAAGTTCAAGGTCACACACAACTGTTCAATCTCTCCTTTATATTGCTCTGTACCCGATCCTGCCGACGCACGTCAATTATGTAAGGCTGGCCCAACCTACATTAACAGCCAGTATCAAAACTGGTACCTTTGTCAACACTTCAAGGGAATTACTGAGTTGTGCTAATAAATAATTAAGGTTACACCTCTTTGTCAAAGTGTAGTATTTATGTATTACCACTAGCACACCCAAATAATCATAGAACTTTCCGACAACGCCACCTCTATTAAAGAGGAAAAGGTTCAGTAGTAATGAACACCTTTTATAAGGACACACAGATTCGTATATACGGGATACCAGAGCAATATAACCCTTGGAGAGAGTGGACCAGGACATCAACTTGGAAAGGTATAACAAACTTTATTTCTAAAATACAAGGGCTTCTATTCCGCCAATAAAAACAGAGTCCAAAAATAAAAGAAAGGAAAACCCTATCGGTCCTACGGCGCCACTACGCTAAAACCTAAAAGAGACACTACCAACAATAAAACATCAACTCAACCCGGGTATAATTCCCCCCCCTCTATCATAACCACCGCACAATTAAAGTGCGGGTGCAATATTCGCTGTTAGCAATTAAGGCGCGTTATATAATAATACTAATATTGCAATTAATGGGATTCAGTTAGGACGTATGGTAAATATCTAGGTAATAACAGGAATAGACGAAGGCAGGTATAATAATAATAATAATAATAAGCAGAGTGAGTGAAAGGTGCAGAGGGACACAGCAACTCTTCGGTAACGTCTACTTCTTAGGCCCACGCATAACCAGGCAGCCAAGTGGCTGCCAGTGCGGGTATTTCGCACGACACCACTGTCACCACTGCGACCCCCTCTCGTCAGCTCGGATAGAGCGGCTCGTCTCGGCTCGTCTGGATCAGGATAGATGGTCCGCGGGAACACTACTGGTTCTGCTGGGCCACCGTGTTGTCTGGATCACTGCGTCGCACTGTGGAGCTCACTCGTTTTCATCATCAATGTTTCTTAGTTAGGGCTTACTGCTCATGCCCTCCTGTTAGCAGTCAGTAACAGTCCCTCATTACACCGGTTGCCTCTGCCGGTTCACCTGCCTCTGCCCTCTCATACACACGTCCGTCTCTGTCCTCGTTCAGAGACAGAATGACTCTGGCTCTCCTTTTAAAGGCCGCCTCTCACTCTGCCAGCCACCCACATTGGCTGAGCTACTGGGCCTAGTTACCCTATCAGTTCTCAGTTCAGGACACACATGCACAGTAGGAGGAGTTGGTTCAGGGGGGAAACAGCATTAACAACATATCACAAAAGTCCAACAATGTATTCAAAAGTAGAAAGACAGAAAGAATACATGGAAATAGTTAGTAATAAAGAAAAACAAAAAATAATAATACCGCTTCCTTTCACCCCCTTACATATGTATGTATGTATGTATGTATGTATGTATGTACGTACGTACGTACGTACGTACGTACGTACAGTATACGTATGTACTTATGTACAGTATGTATGTATGTATGTATGTATGTACAGTATGTACAGTATGTACAGTATATGTATGTATATGTCCGTCCCACATCAGGCTCATTGGCCAAGCTTTGCAGGACACTTAATGAAATTAACTCATAAAAAGCATGGTTCAAGATGCGCTCATCCTACCGACTTCCTGCTTCGCACACCTAGTTTGACGTTTTAATCACAATAAGGGAGTTCTTTAGTCATTTGTTGTCAACACAAAAATTTATGTCGACTTACCAAACTCTCAGAAGTGCAGAAACATCACTTTTTATTAGAACACACCAAAATACAATTGTTTGTTTGTGTGGCTTTTCAAGTGGGCTAATACAGTAACAGCATAGAAATTGTCAAAACATCTACTAATCTTTTACATAAAAGCTATTTCAACAGCTAATATGAATACTTAGAGACAGATTATTATTATTTTTTAATAATGTATTGAGTTTCAGCCATGTCTTTAAACTTTTGCTAAAGGAAATTAGAGCAAACTTATTACTATTGATGATCTCAAGGGATTTGGAGGTTGGAGTAAACAAGCCTGGTGGTGATATTTAAGACAGTAAGATGGCCAGTTCTCAACATCAGAAGTTACAGCACTTTGTGAGGGTGCCAAATCACGTTTTCAACTGGAAGATGCAGCTCAAGCCTATACTTTGTAAATGTTTGGTTTAGTGTATTGTGATTTCATGACACATTTTCCTTGTAGGTTTAAAGCAACACAGCTGCGCTAATATGGACAACAGATCCTTCTGGTTCAGTACTGAGCTAAGTCTGGACCCATTCTTTATTCCGCACAGAGGAAAGTATGCCATCTTTTTTCTAGGCCTTACAATTTATTTCATTGGCATTTTCTGCAACCTCACTTTGTTGGCATTAATTATCTTGCAAAGGAACCTTCACAAACCCATGTATTTCATTCTCTTTAGCCTTCCTCTCAATGATCTGATAGGCATCACTGCAATGCTTCCAAAGGTACTTTCTGACATAGTGATGGAAACAAACAAGGTTTCGTATCCTCTCTGCGTCTTACAGGCATTCTTGCTCCATATGTATGGAGGTGGAGTTCTGTTCATTCTGGCAGCAATGGCCTTTGACCGTTATGTTGCAATCTGCATGCCACTACGATACAGCTCTCTTATGACACCGAGAGTTGTCATTTGTATCATCTCTCTTGTTTGGGGTCTTGACTTTGTTTTGATTGTATCATTGTTCTCTTTGCAGACAAGGCTTCCCAGGTGCAAATATGCAATTATGAATGTATTCTGTGATAACCCATCTCTTCTAAAGCTCACTTGTGGTGGCAACACCACAATCAACAATGTCATAGGTTTATTTAACACAGCTGTCATGCAACTTGTCAGCGTGACTGTCCAGGTATTTTCTTATGTGAAGATTCTTATCGCTTGCTTGGTTACAAGGAAATCTGAGGCAAAGAGCAAAGCTGTTAACACATGTGTGGCACAGTTGGTTATATTCTTCATATTTGAAATTGTGGGGACTTTCACCATTTTATCACACAGATTTAAAAATGTCTCTGCCGACTTGCAAAAGATAATGGGAATGCTCATATTTCTTGTGCCTCCACTGCTGAACCCAATTGTGTATGGGCTGAACACAAGTGAAATACGAAACACTCTCATTAGAGTCTTTAAAAATGAAGTGTCGGCCTAAGTCATTTGTATCATTTCTAAATTAATCATGTTAAATCTTAGAGCATGTTATAGATAGCACCAAATATGTGTACTGTACCATTGTTTATTTTGGTAATGCTTTTCATGTAGAACAAAGAATCACAATGTGTTTAAAACAAAATATCTCAGTACCAAATGATTTATTCTTGGAAATGTAAACAGAATCACTGAGAATCTTTTGGGCTATACAGTATGTGAAAATGCAATGTGGCATTGTGTTATTTGGCAATGAAGGGCTTTTTATTTCATTTCATTGTAATGGAAGTAATGAAGAATTCTTATCCTTCAAACAACCTCTGAAGTTTACTTTCCTGCTCTGTTGAGCTAATCTCATAATTCCAGTATACACAGCCTCTATCCAATACAATACGAAAAAAATTGAGAAGCCCGCTTACCATGGCTGGTGTGGCTTGATTTTTATGGTAAATAGGGGATTTGCTTACACTTAATAATCTGTGGTTGATTTTAAAATGTAATATTCATAGAAATTATAAATGTGTGTTGTTCATGCTTTTGTAAAAAATTAAGCTGTATTTTCATGTTTGAGAGTATGGTTGATCACTTTATTAGCTTAGATTAAAACATTGTGATGAGAATCAGATGCTTCTATTTGCAGGTCATTGTTCATCTTTGATGAAGATAGGAAATATTGTCGCTTAAATTAAATGTTTTTATTGGGGGGCTTTTCTGCCTTTATTTTGATAGTAGGCCTACAGTGGAGAGTGGCAAGAAACTGAAGGAGAGAGACTGGAAGTGGTACACAGCAAAGGACGTCTGGATCAGAAACAGGAATCGAACACGCAATTAGGCTGTATTAGAGCCTATGTGGTATGCGCCTTAACCACAAGTTGTTCGGTTGAGTGGCCTTCTACAAGAATTTCCAGTTACTATTACTTTGTTTGTGATACTAATCGAAATGCATCTGGATGACCAGCTCACAAAGGCTTGCAAAATAAGCAAAACATTATTATGTCATGTTGCATGTGTGTATGTGAACATATTCAATACCTCTAATGTGAATTAACACCATAGGGTACCAATGATTGTACTGTACCTTCTTCGTAATGGCAATGTAGATGTACTATATGGTAATACAAACACAGACAGAGAGATATGGCTGAGACGTGTTATTCTGACATTCTTTGTAATAATATTTGTAGTTATACACAATATCAACCATTTTCTTTATACACTGTATTCTTGTAAACTGTAAAATAAATACGTTGCTTCACCAGCCTATTGGGTTCCCACATTAATGTTGTTTTTCATACCTCAGAATAGGATTGGTGTCAGGACTCTCCTGCGTCAGACTCGACGGGGCTATTCTGTCTCGTCAAGTGCTGACGAGGACGGTGATTAACAATTCCAAGCCTACCTTTACAGGGCACGAGTCTGCTTCTGTTGGTACACCTGTCTTAATTGTTTTAAAAGTTTTTAGAGGATTCAGCAATTTATTATAAGTTGGAAGTGTTGAAAGTTGAAAAGATGATGCCAATTGTTACCATTGTACGATTGTAAATTGGAGGAGAAAAAAAAGAAAGAAAAATGAAGAAAAAAAAAACATTGACATTTTTACTGTTTATTGCCACAAATAGATAGATTCAGTGTGTTAGAAAGTGCCAAAAAAAGTTATTTTAAAGTAAACATATTAACCTAATCTGAGAAACAGGACATAAAATAAATATGATGCCGTATTCTAGATCAGTATTCGACACCATAGGCCTATCAATGCTGTACCAGCTGAGTCAGTAAGCACACACAGTAGGTCTAAATAACTGAGGGCTGGAAAAGAGAGGCTAGGAAATATAACGTAGATAGCCTAGATGCCACATGTTTCCTATCTTCATTTAACCCATCCTAACACTGGACTAGCTGCAGCAAATCATTCAGGAATCAAAAGCACATAAACAAACGTGAACAGAGTCTGCCTATAAATAATGAAAAGAGTCTTTGTTTCATGCATGTCTTCCCATTGGCAGAATTAGCATCACGCTTTCTTCCCATTGGCAGAATTAGCATCACGCTTTACCGTTAGTGCTCAAGGGTAATGTACAGTAACATAAAGTAAACCAGGGCACTCTTTTTTACATTGGCTGAATCCACTTTGTTGTCAGGGCAGGAATTTCATGGAGGCCATGAAGGCCTTGGCCGCCGTTTGCCCCTCAGTTTGGCCTTGTGCCCCTCAAATCAATGGCATGACCTGAGGCCACAGCTAGTGGCCTTAAAGGAGTAGTTCACCCCCAAGATGACTTTTTTTCATGCCATGGAGACTTGAGTTCAATAATATTTTCTTAGTATTTGGGTCCCCATCTGGAATCAATGGGGGTAAAATTTACAAAAATCTAATTATTGTCTTATGAATGCGACAAAAAACAAAAAATATTATTGAACTTAAGACTCTATTCAATAGAAAAAAAGTCATTTTGGGGGTGAACTACTCATTTAATGCCCCAACTGACTGTACTTTCTCCTCTGTCTCTTTCTTGTCAATATGTAGACAGTAGACACTGGTGTCTCTTTCTTGTCATGTAGACAGTACACCAGTGTCTTTTGTTGATATTCTGAAATCTTAACTCCCCTGAATCCCCATCTTTAAACCAATCCAGTGACTTTGATTGGTGCAGGGCTGAGCATGGATCAGATTGTAAATAAAACCCTTAAATTTAACAAATTCTTTCAATTGACTAAAACATGTTTTATTTGATGCCATTCCTGCCCTGGCATTTGGCCTTTGTGCCCTAAAAAATGGTGCAATGGTGCTCCGTTTGGGAGCGTGTCGCTATTTCTACAAGTCATCTTTTCGACAACCAAACCTAACCCTAATCCTAACCTCCGTGGGGTGATTAGCAATACCTGCCGACGCTCCGTTGTCGAAATGATGTGCGTTCGAAAAAGCGAGATTTCCCCACTTCGTTTTGAACAAAATGACTCAAATCGAGAACACAGCGCGAGGAAGAAATGCCACTTGAAATTGATCAAATCAGCCTCATGGTGGCTGGCCAATCTGTGTAAAACTTTGTTTGTGCACTCCCTAGAGGCCAAAGAAAAGTTCGCCCTGGTGTATGCCCATCAATTCTCACATGGCCCTCTTCTAGCGCCACCATGAGGCCGATTCTTGCAAAACACATTTTTGGACATTGCTCAATTTTGCCCTAAAATCACGCAAATCGGTTCACACTTGCTCTACACACGTCATCAGCATGGATCTGTCCCATTTAGCGCCACCTTCAGGACGATTTTTTAAAACACATTTTTGGACACTGCTCCTACAGATTTTGCCCTAAAATCACGCTAATCGGTACACAGTATGTCTACACTCATCTCATCAACATAGATCTGTCCCATATAGCGCCACCATCAGGCTGATTTTTTCAAACACATTTTTGGACACTGCTCCTACACATTTTGCCCTAATATCACGCTGCGACCTGACTGTCGCTTATCTCCTGATTAGGGAGTCTTACTGGTATATGTCTGTGTGTGTGTGTCTGTGTGTCTGTGTTTATGCCCGTGGGCCAATCAGAAAGGGGAAAACGGTGACGTAATAATATCGAGACATATATAAGGGCCACGAGATGGGCCGTCTATGCCATAGCCAATCAGATGCATGGGCATAAACGGGCATATATGCCAAAATGCTTGAGGATTGGTGGATTGGTGAGCTTCACATGACATTTCAGCCAACCAGACTATAAATGGGCCAATCTCCATGATTGGTCAAGTTTCATGCGACATAATAATATCTTACTATAAAACGGGGAACCTCTAGTTTGATGAATAAGCTTTATCCTGGAGGGACTCCGGCCAACTAAGTAAATTGTAGGATAATAATATAGTATGACAGACCTGCACTCTTTGGCAATTTAATGCAGTTGTTCCCAAACCTTTTAGCTCAAGACCCCAAATTTAAATTAGACGTTTGCCCGGGACCCAAACTAGTGAAAATAGCAGATCTAAAAGCTCACAATGCGTCTCTTCGAGCCACGTTGCAAGCTTGTAGATTGGTTATTTTCACTAGTTCTTAAATATTTGTTTTCTAATTTATGTGATTTATTTTTGACTTTTTCTCCATAATCAATTATAATTCAAAACAAAATGTAAGAGACAAAAAATGAAGGGATGTTTACTCGTGACCCATAAAAATGTGTCCGCGACCCACAAATGGGTCCCGGCCCACTGTTTGGGAAACAGTGATCTAATGGGTTGTCCTCCCAATAAAAGAGCCTGTGCTCCACATCTAATGACAAGTCTCCACTGCGGTGGAGGAATAGGTAGGATAACCTGTCGTGAACATCATTCTATTTTAAAATAATGGTCTGTATTTGTTCATGATAATATTGTTTTAGTCAGAGATAGTCTCTTCATTGAAAGCAGGGGCTTACATATTGACTTTTTTTTTTCTTTTAGATTAACAGCATGATATAATCATGGTGACTAACACCTCGCTTATTAATGGAACATTACTGACAATGATATCACTAGACCTATCTCCTGCAATGGTTTATCCAGCATTCATTTTTGGGACTCTAACATATTTATTCATTCTCTTTTGTAACTTGCTGTTATTAACAACTATTGCCATGAAAAGAACACTGCATAAGCCGATGTTTATCCTGCTCTTCAACTTGCCTATATGTGATATTATGGGTGCTACAGCTTTTTTCCCTCAACTTGTGCTCAGCATCATATTACAGAACAGATCTATTTCCTATCCTGCGTGTTACATCCAGGCTTTGCTCCTTCATCTTTACGGTACAGGAAACCTACTGTTCTTGACGGCCATGGCATATGATCGGTATGTTGCTATATGCTGGCCCTTGAGATATAACTCTGTCATGACTCAAAATAACTTGGTAAGAATTATTGTAATCGTATGGCTCATAGATTTCACCTTGATCTTATTGCTGCTTGGTCTAGTCACACGGTTAAAGATCTGTAGGAGGAATGTTGTGGATATGTACTGCAATAATCCATCTTTGGTGAAACTCCTCTGCGGAGACACTTCGGTGAATAACTACTATGGGTTGTTTATAACAGCACTGGTCCAAGGGGGATCATTGCTAGTGATCATTTTCACGTACATCCAGATTTTGATAACCTGCATAAAGAATAGCCAGCCAGATGCAAGGGGGAAAGCCATCCACACATGTGGTACACATCTGGTAGTGTTCTTATTGTTGGAATTAAACACTCTGATTACTCTGATTTCTCATCGTTTTGAAGCTGTGTCCCCTTACCTGAGAAGGAGTTTAGGTGTGTCGGTTTTGGTTTTCCCTCCTATTGTGAATCCTCTTATATATGGACTACGAACAAAAGAAATTAAGCAAAATATGATGACCATGTTAAAAGAGAAATCTACTTTTATTTATAAAGGGAAGTCCACCTGACAGCAATCAAAAACACAGACCTGGATATTGGCTTTCATACTGTGTCACCTATCTTCAAATATAACCAAAATGAATTTATCAAGCTGGTCTGCCAAAGAAAGCAATTGCAAAATTACAAGTTATACAGAATGCTGCATGCATTTTAAGATTATTTTATTTGTCTCTAAATCACTTAAAGGCTATGTACCAAACATGTCGATGGCAAGCAGACATGGCTGAATTAGAACCCCTTCTTTAATGTGCTGTGATGGAATAATACTGAAAAGACTGTGATTTAATTCAGCGTTGTAATTAAAAGTACTGTATTTAAATAGGTTATTGATTAATGTATGTAATGTGAACTGTAATACTACTCAAATGTAATACTGCTTTACATCATGGTCACAAGCAAACTATCTTAAAACCAATAACATCATAATGTAAAAAGCCTATAAATATCATGGATCAGATGAGATGGCATCTTTGTGGTATTTTTAAGAAAACACAACCTTTTTGAAAATTGTGTGTTTTTTAAATGTTTACATAATGATGTCTCACCTTTGTTTTCTGGACTGGTTGGAATATGTCAGAGCTCTGGTAGAGTAACTACACAAGCTTCAACCAACGGTGACTCTTATTGTTCCCTCATGCAAGAACTCATTTGGACAGTCTGCCTTCTCAGTAAAGGCGGCAAACCTTTGGAACTCTTTGCCTATGGATCTAAAACTAGAGACAGATGTGTTTAACAGAGGACTAAAGCTATTGCTGAAATCATCTCAACTGTGCTATATGAATAGTTTCTGTTTCCAACTGGTTATTTGAATGATTATGTCTACTTTTTTCTACTTTTGTTTCTCAAGCTAATGTATTGTGTCTGATTTTGGTGATGTTAGTTAATTATTACTATATAAAACTTTTTTGTTCTTGATTGGGTTTCAGAATAGTATTATTCTATTTTAGAAAAGCCTCCTGTGGACAGGCATTGGAAACTAGCCCTTGTGCTACAGTATATACAATGTAATCAATGCATATGTTTCATGATTGTGAAGTCCATGTAAAAATAAATACATTCAACAAATAAACATAACATAAGTAAGTACATAACCATAAATAGGAGATATTATGATGGGCACCTTATGTAGACGATAAAGAAAATGGTGATAGGCACTGATATAAAGGACACTAGCACAATGAATGAGGGAAACGATCAATATTGATGCTTAAATGACCTAATAGTATGCATGATCACATCATGTTACTACTGAGGTGAATGTACTGACATGTGTTAATATAGGCTATATACTGTTAAATAAATATCACTGTTTAAAACACCTTTATAATCCCTACAATTAAAGGAAAGTCAAACAGCAGATTATTTGTTATTTGTTTATTAAGGTGGTTTGAACACATGCAGATAGATCTGGTCCATATACGTATCAGATTCAGTATTCTAATAATATTCAGTTCATTTTGATATGAAACTTCAAAAGACATGCAAATTATTCTGTATAATGACAAATTAATTGACATTCTTTTTGCTCGGTTTTAGGTTGGAATTTTCACTTGAAATTTGTAAAACTGAGCTTATATCTTCAGCAGGCTGCACGGTTGTAAACTGCCAAACAGTTCTCGACCAAGTCATTTACATTTTCATGTTCATGTACTGTACATAAAGCTGTAATTTCACTGCAAGACCATTCAAAGGTCAGCAGCAAATGTATGATTGGTGTATGGGCAGAAAAGGAAGTCCCTCATCTTTACCATGCTAACCTTAACCACAACAAGCATGGACACAAACTTGATGTTTTAACCAAACAATTCGTCGAAACATTGTGTTTGTGTGTATGCAGAAAATATCTTTAAGCTGTTGTGCAGACCTTTTCTTATTTTGTCTCCACCAGGCCAAAGACATGGCCAAGACTATGTTTTGCACCCTGTCCGTCTGTCCGTCCATCAGTCCGTCCGCCCGACAGTCCGTGCAAAGACTTTTTTTCAAAGCGTTAATCAAAACATGTGCTTATTTTACTTACATCTTTGTCTCCACCAGGCCAAAGGCATGGGGAGAATATGTTTTGCACCCTGACCGTCCATCCGTGCGTGCGTGCGTCCGTCTGCACGATACGTCTATGCGCGCATGTGTTCGTCCGTCTGTTACCATCTAATCTCTGGTGCCGTTGGCCCAGTCACTGCCAAACTGTGTACACACCCTGGATGCCAATTCAGAACCTCTGTCCCCCGCTTTTCGCAGATGTGACATTCCAATCCTTATAAGTCACATCTGCCCATTTTTCACATGGGCCTGTTCTAGCTCCACGTCGCCACCATGAGGCAGATTTTTTCAAAACACATTTTTGGACAGTACTCCTACAGATTTTGTTCAAAAATCACACAAATCGGTAGACAGTTTCTCTACAGTCATGTGATCGACATGAATCTGTCCGATTTTCCATATTCCATCCTGATTGGCTAACATTGGCTTCCAAAGTTTACAGGATTGGTCCATTTTGAACAAAATGCCTCAAATCATGAACGCAGGGTGCAATTTCTGCGAACTTTTACACACACGTTACCTCTAGGTCGAGGAACAAATTCCACCATTTCCTCATTGGTCAATAGGGCATAGCAGTGGTGGCCATTTTGTGGTGCCACAGATAGGAAAACCATATTTTTTTCCTATTGAGATTTCTGAAAATATTTCTATAAATTATTTTAAGCCTGGAACCAAGTCACCCAGGCTCCTGGTGAATGAATCATGACCATAATACCTTTGATTCATATTTGAATATACTATAAAATATAGCATATTATAGTACAGTAGGATCTTGCTCCAAAGGAAGCGTCGTATAAAATCAGGCTTAAGTTTAGGGAGTCGTTTGGGTTGGAGGTGATGTTTTTTCAATTACTTTTGTTTTGTAAATGAAAAAAATTAAATACAAGAAGAAGACATCGTCCCTGCTAGATGTCCCAGCCCCTGCCGTGTACGCTGGTGACTTCAATAGCCATTGGTGTCTTAGGGAAAACAAGGGATATACTTAATTATACGTCTCTGTTAACCCTGTACAATGCGCTCATACTGCCTTATCTGTCCTACTGCCTGGAAGTGTGAGGAAACACATACAGTAGTAATATTCATCCTTTATTTATATTACAAAAAAGGGCAATAAGAATAGTACATAAAGTGGGGTTTTATGAACACACTAATAATCTATTTTTGAGGTCTTGTACATTGAAACTTCCTGACCTAGTAGAGTTCAAAACTGCTCAAATGATGTTCAAAGCAAGAAATAAACTGCTTCCAGCTAACATTCTTAACATGTTTAGTGACAGGGAGGGGGGCTACGAACTAAGGTGGGAACTCAATTTTAAACTAGCATCTGCTCAGACTACCCTAAAAAGTATGTGCATTTCTATTTGTGGAGTAAAGATTTGGAATAGTTTGACAGAAGAGATCAAACACAGTAAGAACATTTCACAATTTAAAAAAATACTCAAATTAAATATCCTGGCCAAATACAGCAGTTCATAGTCTCATTATCATTATCATCTATTTGTACTTGTTAGTATTATTAATTATATTATTATTTCTCTTACTATTACTTTGTAACATATCTCTGTTTCTTGAATTGTTAGTATTATGGAATGTATCAAGTCTATTTCCTTATACATTTTGTTTTTAGTTTTTTAAATTTTTTCTTTTCTTTTTTCTTCTTTCTTTTCTTTCTCTTTTTTCTTTTCTTTCTCTTTTTTTTGTTTTGAAAAAAAATAATAATAATAATCTGAACACATAACTAATCAATGTCTTAATTCATGAACATGTAGGATAGGCATTCACAAGCTTTTAGCTTCAGCCTATTCCTTTTGATCACCTGTAACAATGATTATATGAATGTATGACCTGTATGAAATATGATGATCAAATAAACTAAACTAAACTAAACATACAGACTGGGGTTACAGCAGCTCCAACGCTGATAGCGACTTCCTGGTAGACTGGGCCTCGACTGTAGATGCTACACTCCTATACGACCCAAAGGAGCCTCAGACATTCTACTCTGCACAATGGAACAGCACCACCAATCCAGACTTGGCATTTGCAAAATCACATAACAACCAGCCCCTCCCTGTAAGACGCATACTGGACATGTTTCCCCGGTCACACCACCGACCGCCGCTCAACACCATTCCATCATTGGTCCAGCCTGTGCAAGGGAGGGATTTCAAGAGGTGGAACTTCCGGAAAGCTAACTGGGCAGGCTTCACTAGACGAACAAGTCAGCTGCCGGTCTACTACACCTGTGCCCCAACAACCTGAATGATGCCTACGACTCATAATGCAAAATGCTGCTGGCTGCCGCCAAGAACAACATCCCCTGAGGCGTGCGCCTACGTTCCCTGCTGGGACGACGAATGTGAACACCTACTTCGCGCCCATTCAGTAGCACAAACAGCTGAGGATAGGGACAAAGCAGCAGACGACCTATTCTGCAGGTTAAATGAGAAGCGCAGGCAACGTTGGATTGAGACTGTGGAATCAATCGACTTCACACACTCAAGCCGACGGGGGTAGCAGACTCTAAACAAGCTGACAGGAAGGTCAACAACTCCAGCACAGTGCCCCATCACCACACACTCCATTGCATCGCTCCTGCTGAGTAATGGCCGCTTCCCTAATGCAGACAATGACTTCACTAGAAAAAACATCAGCAAGAGTCCATGAGCTGCTGAAGGTCCCAGGATGCAATCACAACCTATCGATCAACTTCACATCACAAGAAATCGATCTGGCCACACAACGTCTGAAGACTGGTAAGGCACCAGGCATAGACGGCATCCACCCTGAGTACCTAAAACATCAAGGCAAGAAGGCAACTGACTGGCTCCATTCCTTCCTCTCCACATGCCTCCAGTACTTGAAGCTGCCAAAGATCTGGCGCCATGGCAAGGTGATTGCCCTGCCTTGCCCTGCCCAACAAGCCGAACGATCACCCGAAGGGATACCGGCCCATCTCACTGCTGTGTGTACCCTTCAAGCTCCTGGAACGCCTCATCCTGGCACGCCTCAACCTGGCACGCCTCAACCCAGTGATCGACCCCCAGCTGCCCAAAGAACAGGCTTGCTTCCGAAGTGGTAGGTCAACAACAGACCATGTGACCCTTCTGTGCCAGGACATAGAAGACAGCTTCCAGACCGGAGAGAAGGCTGGTGCTGTCTTCCTCCACCTTACAGCTGCCTACGACACTGTCTGGTTGCATGGGCTACATATTAAGCTTCTGGAAACCATCCCAGACAAGCACATGGTGAGCTTCATTATGGAGATGCTAAGCAACCGCAGCTTTCGGCTCCACACCAGCAATGGCCAAAGCTGCAGGACGAGAAAGCTCAAGAACAGCGTCCCGCAGGGCTCAGTTCTGGCACCAATACTGTTTAACATTTACATCTATGACCTACCTGCAACAACATCAAGGAAGTACGGCTATGAAGACGACCTGGCCATTTTGCTCAGCAAACCATCCTGGGAAGCAGTAGAGGAGGGCCTCTCTGAGGACATGAACATCCTGTCTTTATACTTGAAAGACTGGTGCCTCAAGTTCAGTGTGGAGAAGACTGTAGCAACAATGTTCCACCTCTACAACAGGGAAGCAACCCGTGACATCAACATCATGGTCGACAATTCCCGGCTACAGTCCCAGTCCTCCCCAACATACCTTGGAGTGAAGCTTGACCGAACATGTCCTTTAAACAACACCTGGACAGTTCACCACAAAGACCCTGCCCATCTCCACCGAGGCTCTGGTGTTCCCTGCCGCTGAGTACTGTGCCCCAGACTGGAGCCGTAGCCCTCATGTTAAGAAGCTGGACGCTGCCCTCAACACTGCCCTAAACGGACTGTCTCCGGATGTCTAAGAGTCACTCCAACAAACCAACTGCCTGTCCTT
Organism: Nannobrachium achirus; assembly: GCF_963921795.1. NCBI lineage: Eukaryota > Metazoa > Chordata > Actinopteri > Myctophiformes > Myctophidae > Nannobrachium > Nannobrachium achirus. The sequence goes on from NC_137817.1 coordinate 34,748,663, forward strand.
GCTGGAATCGCTCCAGCAGAGATCAGACGAGAAGCAGCCACACTGGCCCTTGCTCGGAAGGCACAGATGAGTGAATCCCACCTCCACCACAAGGTTGTCAAGTCCCGGCGCACCTTTGCCCACAAGCCCAGGAACTGCTCCACACAACTCCAGCGCACACCTCCAAGGCTTCCTGGGTGAAGGCAAGATGGATGGACCAGTGGAAGGCAGCAGAAGCATCCAGGCTTCACCACTACATCGAGGATCCCACAGAAGTTCCGGGCCAGCACCTCCCTCGTAAGGAGTGGTCAACACTCAATCGCCTGAGGACAGGTGTGGGACGTTTCGAGGCAGCAATGCAGAAGTGGGGGCTCACAGACAGTGCCCAATGCGAATGTGGTGATCCATCACAGACTGTGGAACATCTGATGAGTAGCTGCCCCATATCCGGCCACCGAATGGTGATCGTGGCTTAATTGACTTGGACAATAATACACTGGACTGGCTTGCTGCAACAGAGCTGAAGGTCTATGGACATACGACAGAAGAAGAAGAAGAAGATGGTTAATTTTTTTTAAGTTACATTGGATTTGTATAGGAAGGGGGTGTGTCTGAAAATGAATATCAAATATCTAAATACTGAATCAAGCAACTTAAAAACTGCTTGTCTGGGATGTTCACCTGGTTAGACGATAAAATTACCAAATCTCTATTTTTCCAATAGAGACTTCTGAAAATATTTATTTTAAGCCTGGAACCAAGTCATCCAGGCTCCTGGTGAATCATGACCACAATACCTTTGATTCATATTTTAATATACAATAAAATATAATAAATTATAGTCTATTATATTTATTGAATAAATACCCTTTTTAGCACTTTTTACACAGAATGCTTTCAGTTTGTGTTCATTCTTCATTTCACAAGAGTAGGTGTCCAGTTTTTCCCAGCACAGACATTGCAACATCATGCTGCCTGTTCTGTTGCCACCAATGGACCACCCCAGGGGCAATTCAAATGTATAAAGTAATTTTTTATGTGCTTTTTTATGTGCATATTTTTTATACGCTAGAGACAAGAGAGACGGTACCAAGCAGGCAGGGGAGATTCATGTATGGCGCCCTGGGAATAACTTCATATGCATGCACATTTATTCTCCTCTTTTTCCTAAACTTTCTTTTCTTATGTTTTCTTTGGAGAATGGGTTGAATCACCACACACCCAGGATGCATCAGACACACACAATCTGCCAATCACAATATACTGCAAGTTGCAACTAAGGCACAAGGGAGAGGAAAGAAAAAACAAACAAACAAACAAAAACAGGCTCATAATATACCAACACTATGACACAACAGTGATTAAGAAATAGGCATTTTAAATATGAGGACCAAAGTTTTCTTAAAATAGAAGTAGGCTACAGCAGGATGTTTGCTCCAAAAGTACAGTATGCAGTCTTTAGGGAGTTGTTTAGGAAGTGATGTTTTTTCAAATTTATTTGAAAGTGAAATATCCCTATAATATACATATTACATTAAATGTTTTTCTTTTCTTTTCTTTTTTATGCCCCATAATAATTCAAAATGCATGCAAGTGGGCTAACTGACATATATTTTTCAAACCATGGTCTCTTGTGACAAATTCTTGATGAATGTTCTTTAGACAACAATCTCTAGATTCTCTTGACTAAACCTCATTGGACCCAAGAGAGCTTTGTGTGGTGGCATAACCTCTACTGTAGCACTGTTATAAAGCCCAGAGCTGCTGGAGGAGCAGTACAATTTTAAGTAGCTTTAAGTTTTGGTGCAAAACTGTATTTCCATGAATGATCATTTAGGAACAGACCTTCATGTCAGCGTAAAATGAAATGATAATGTAAAGTGGAGACAGTGAGAGAAGGAGAGAAGTGAAGAAATCTAATTTATTTTATTCTGGAAATCATTTGGTAAGATTTTTTTTCCGACCATCTTGCAAGAATATAATTATGCGCATGGACAATGTACTGTTTGGGTTCTCAAACAGCAGTGATTAGGCTACTTTGTGTAACTTACTTTTAATATGTATCTGCATCAATCATTCCACATCTGTTTCCTAAAATTGTGATGTATTAACTGTTGTTAACATGTGATAATATACTGTAATTAAATACATTGTATTTATTTATTTTAGGCTGGAATAATGGTGGACTACTACAACACATCATCTTCTTTGACACTGAAAGGTTTCAATCTCTCCCCTGAAAGTGTAATTCCTGCATTTCTTTTTGCAACTTTAAGTTACTTGGTTATACTTTTCTGTAACCTTGTTTTAATCCTGACCATTGTCCTTAACAAGAGCCTTCACCAGCCCATGTATCTTCTATTGCTGAATCTTCCCATCAATGATCTCATAGGCTCAACAGCCCTCTTTCCTCAGGTCATCAAAGAAATACTGCTGGACACCAAGACCATGCATTACTCTGCCTGTGTGGCCCAAGCTTTTTTCATTCACATTTATGGTGTAGGTGCTGTGTTCATTTTGACTGCTATGGCCTATGATAGATATATTGCCATATGTTTGCCATTGAAATATACCACTATTATGACAAATTACTACATGATGAAAATAATTACCATAGTATGGCTCCTGAATTTGTTTTTGATGGGCGTGCTCTTCATCCTTCTGTTACGCTTACCTCGCTGTAGATCTTCGATGACACACATTTACTGTGACAACCCGTCCTTGTTGAGTCTGGTATGTGCAAACACAACCGTCAATAACATTTATGGTCTTTTTACAGTTGCTGTTACACAGGTCATAAGCAATGGGACAATTCTGTACACATATCTACAGATCCTTATTGCATGTTTTAGAAACAAACGGACTGATACAAGGGCCAAAGCACTGCAGACCTGCGCGACACATTTGATTGTCTTCCTTCTCTTGGAGTGTCTGGGCCTTTTTACAATTATATCATACAGACTGAAGAATATTTCACCACATTTGAGGAGGTTCATTGGGGTCTCGACATTGATTTTCCCTCCAACATTGAATCCAATCATATATGGTCTGAAAACAAAAGACATCAGAAATAAAGTAGTCCACTTTTTTAGCAAATCCATATTTCCTCTGTAGTACATTCATATACCGGTAGTTGTATTTTATATTGCACAAAGGAACAGGTATTAGTGGCAGAAAATCGAATGTAGACTATTATGTAGACGTGATAGATACCTGTACATATTGTGTTCTTGTCTTGAATTATTATGTCAATTGTGAGCTTGCACCTATGTAGGCTATGTGTTGACATGAGATGTTATACTGCATGATGTCACCAAAACAAATTAATATATGCCTATTGCATTTGTGATTAAAAATATTGACCAGGGTGATAATAACCACTAGTTTATTATTTAAAGATTCGTGGGCTTTTTGCCATTAATCGATAGGACAGTAGACTGACAGGAAATGGTGGGAGAAATGGGGAGAGACATGCAGCAAAGATCGTCCGAATCGGGAATTAAACTGGTGATGCCGTCAGGTATCAATGCCTATGTGGCAATGCCTTATGTGGTATGCACCTGCCTGGACCAGTAGGCCAGCGGGCACCCACAACCACTAGTTGATTATTATCCTTTTTCTTTTTTCAATTTTGTATGAGATATAAACTCATGTCATCAACATGGATCAGGAATATTTTGGAAAAACACATTTTTGCCCTATTTGTGGAGATAAGCCACCTACGGTCGCTTATCTCCCGATTAGGGAGTCTTACTGGTTGTTTTAGTATATGTGCTCTTTTCATCACAAATTCTGATTCCATATTGATTACTTACTTTACAGCGTTACACAATTGCTTTGATTGAGGTTTCTATGAGGTTGTGATGAGTTAAAATGAATTGTTAAAAATACTTTATTGTTTATTTTCTCATGAATGAGTGCATGTTATGGAGAGTGCTCTTTGGTCTACTGCTCACCCTCAGTGTTAAATAATCTGATTCTTCTACAAAGTGTACAAACTGTTAAGGTCTGTTATATATATTTTATTTCCATGTATTCTTATTATTCTTGTTGCTATTACTTGTATCTCTCTGTCTCTCTCTCCCTCCCTCCCTCTCTCTATTTCTTTCTCTCTTCCTCTCTCTTTCCCCTCGACACAGTCCAGGCAGATGATCTGTCCACCTTATAGAGTCTGGTTCTCCCTGATGTTTCTTCCAGTTAAGGGGGAGTTTTTCTTTGGCACAGTCACAAAAATGCTTGCTCAGGGTGGGACAATGTCAGGTCTCCGCTCTATATAAAGTGTCTAGAGATGTGATTGTGATTTGTCACTAATAACATTTAATTGAATTTGACAATGACCATCTTTCAGGGAATGAGTTAACACAGTTGAGAAACAATTGCACAAGCATAATGGATCTAATTGCTATCCCAGTCATTAGAAACTTGAGTATTTTCAGTACAGAATATATTACAATTTTATATTTTGCTGCTCTTCTGTCTGTTAGCATTGTTAGAAGATATCAAAGTGCTCATCAGCAGAGCATGGTTAATAATACGCAAAACAAAACCAAAGTAAAATGAGACTATTAGGTAAATGAGATGCACACAGGTATGCACTTCTCCCATAAAATCCACACAACACCACCTCTCAGTTTGAGGCCCAGAAAGGGCCAGTCAGGATTATATGGTTATGATTCTGCTGGTTACAAACAACATTTGCAGTTTGGGCCAAGTTCAACTTATCCTTATACCTGTTCCAAAGTCTCTTTCAATACTCTATTGGCTGCACAATCAGATCTTTTGCAAACATACAGTTATCCTTAGTGACATGATGGCCTTAATGATTTTTTGTCACCACATTGTGGGGGGATCTGGCATAGCACCAACCATCCCTTTGTGACATCTGCTCTTTATTAATATGAATTCTAACTGTATGCCACAAACATGTGGAACGCCCTACAGTACCAGCAGTCTTAAAGAAGTACAAATCCCTACTCTCTGCTGTATAGGAGCACTTGCAGGTGGCTGCAATTGGAAACTGGCCCCTGTAAAAAGTCGATGTGTACTGTTAACTGTACATATGTTTCCTTTTTGACTTCTAAATGTTATGATGTTTTGCATAGTGAGTTATGTATTGTATATTTGTCATTAAATGTTTGATCAATTGAGTACAATGGACCCCAATGGAAACAAGCCATATTCTTGGGATTAAAATCCTTTTAGCAGAGGAGAACTAAAATTGTTGTGCTTTTTTTCTGCTAATAAAGTATTCAATCAATCATTCAATGGAGACGGCTCAAATAAATAAACAATTGGACAATGCAGAAAACAGTAATGTTTTGTAAAGTCTCACTAACATTTAGAGAATGATATACTGCCCTCTGGTGGATGAATTGAAACTAACAGGAAAACGCTCAACTCCAGAAGAAATTTGTCATTGTTAGTTCAAAATAAACTAAAAAGAATATTTTACATTTACTTTGAATGTGACTTTCCTGTTAGTAAATACTGTATAGGGAAATGTTGTCTTTTAAGGCCAGCAATTGAGCCCAGCTCAATTATTATTAACAACTTATTGTCATTAATTCATTTTCTTTTTATAATGTTTTCAAATTGGTATAAATAAATAATGAAACTTTCCATGATATGATGGCGATTCAGTGGTTAAATGATTCAGTTTTTTTATGGCACAGTCACATTTATGAAATGAGTGTTTCAAGTGTTTGAAGAAAAATAAAAATGATATACAAGAGAGAGGGGTAGACTAGACTACAGTAGAGATTGAGGTCAGGTGGATTATTGCTTCAGGCTGTTTGTTTAAGTAGCTACAGTGTAACAGGCATCTATTATTACATTGTTCTTATTGCCGCATCCCACTTCCACGCCCGTCCACGCCCCCTTTACATCCACTCCAACTCATAGGTAGTCGCATAGGTAGTCGTCGCATAGGTAGTCGGTAGTCGTCAGGACGTAAGGAATACCGCCCATAACCCTATGCCGTCCGCTCATTCGCTAAGCACGAGAGAGAGGAGGCAACAGGGGAGGGGGGGGCGGCCAAGCGAGAGAGAGAGAGAGAGAGACCGCGGCACATTTCTGAGAAATCTCCGCACAGTTGTATCGGACTGACTGTGTGTGATGTGCGTTTGTGTGTGTGTGCGCTCATTTGCTCAAACACATACACAGGCTCACAAGACACACCCCTCCGCCAATTTGCAAGCCCACAAAGCGTCGCGGATGCAACGTGCTGTGGCCTTGCAGATCAAAGGTTTTCCTCCCCTCCGACGCAGTCTGCTCTCCATGCTGCTGCTCCCCCCTCCCCTCCCCTCTCCACACACTCATGCCTCCATGCCGCTGAGCCGCTCGCTGCCCGAAAAAAGTTGCTAAAACCACTTGGAAACCATTGCTCCCACTGGATTAATAACTAGATATCTTCTACCTTTGGCTGTTCAATTGGAGAGGACAACAGCAACACATTAAAATCCACGATGTAAGGCTCCAACTGCTTGCATAGACGAGAAATGGTGGCGATGCGTGATCATGCGTCTTTAACAATGTGATCGTCACATTAAAATCCACGATGTAAGGCTCCAACTGCTTGCATAGACGAGAAATGGTGGCGATGCGTGATCATGCGTCTTTAACAATGTGATCGTCGCATATTATCGCCAGCTATCCTAGGCTGTGTTAGGTTAATAACTATGACTCGTTGACCCTCATTTGACCGGTCATTTGACAGGCAATCCAGCACAGTCTGGCTTGTGCAGTACGTGTGTCAACTGAATGTCAAGTAATCCTCTCCCCCTCACGCTAAGTTCCACTTTATTTTCCATTCTGAACGACAAGCCTAATATTGCATTTAGGCTCTTTAGTTTCCAATAATTAAACTATAAGCCAGTGTTTTATTGCTACACAATAAATGGTAAATAATGTAGCCTACTCTACATGCATAAATAATTAGCCATCCATCCATCCATTCATCTTCAACCGCTTATCCAGCATCGGGTAGCAGGGGTAACAGTTCCAACTGAGATTTCCAAAGTTCCTTAATAATAATAATAATAATCAAAATAAACAATTCTAATGATTATAATAAACATACGTACATACAGTACATACTGTATAAATGTATCCGCCTTATTTCGCCTTCGCCTTTTTTTCGGACCCGGACCCCTTTCAAAAAAATATTTCTGGACGTTCAAGATTTGTATTTGAGGACCCCTGCCCTATGGGCATAACAGTCACTTCTCTCCAGTGCGTCCGCCGGTCAAATATGTCCGACCGGAAACGTGCGCTGCGGCACAATAGTTCGGCCACAATAGTTCACCACCAAAACATTTTTTATTTTATTTTTTATTTTTTTTTACTTTTTTTAAAAAACTTTTTTTTTAGAAAAAAAAAATTTTTTTAGTAAAGAAAGCGTGGACTCTAGATGTTAGCGGCCGAAGGCCGCGAACCTCTAGTATTTTACAACTGTTTCGATTAGCCCTATTCACAATTTCCGCCCACTCAGCATCCCCCTGGTGCTGAAGTCACGTTTTGAAGGGGAAACCCTACTAAAAGCTCATAGAGTTAACACAGAAATCGCACATTTAACGCAATTTCCGAATAGTAAAGTATAAAATACGGCTAGCATGATCAAGAACACAAGATAGTAAAAAGGCACAAAGCATTATAATTTACTTTACCGTTCGAAATAATGATTTGTTGGCTTTAAGTCCAGCTATTTCTGTTATAGTTTCCCCTTCTAAACTGACGTCAGCACCAGGAAGTTGCTGAGAAATTTGCTGAGTGGGCGGGCCGTGAATAGGGCTAATTAACATTAATATATATGTGATGCCGGTTCAGCCAATCACAAGCTTCCGCGGGCAGGTCTTAAGTGTGCCGCGACCAATCAAATGAGTTTGGGGCGTGGTTATGCTTTTACCTCCTAGGGAAAGAAAACTCGCCTGCCGGAGGCGAGTATTCCTACCATAGGAGACGCCGGGGTTACATAAATTAGAAGGCGCGGCTTGTGATTGGCTGGAGCGGAGGTCTGGAGCGCTCGGCTGTGGTCACTTGGACTGCGCGGGTGTGAATGTTAACCTCTATGCCTAAACCTAACCCAAAAAGCTATGCCTATAACTCTAACCCTTACCCTAACCTTAACCTCAGTAAAACTATGCCTAACTCTAACCCTAACCCTAACCTTAACCTCAGTAAAACTATGCCTAACTCTAACCCTAACCCTAACCTTAACCTCAGTAAAACTATGCCTAAACATAACCCTAACCTTGGCGCGCGTGAACGGAAAAGAAGCGCTCCTTCAAACACCATCTGCTACGTTTGGAATAATAGCCCCCCGGAGTGTATAAAAACCACCTGAGTGACATAGTTGCTTCTTCTGACGAAGTGTATACACAGCAAAAATTCACAAGTCACTTAGTCCAGTCTGCTATATAAAACTCAACTTAGCTCGAAGCGGCGACAGGAGTGTCACCCGTGAGTGTTTTTAGCAGATTTTTCCTGTTCCAAATTCCCCTACTGTGTCTTCGGCTGGAACACAGCGAAGATACTTTCACTTTCTACACGGTGAGACAGCTAGCTGCTACAAGATATCGCCTAGCCTTCCACTGCTAGCGTACTCCTAGCTTAGCTTCTCTAGCAACTCCTAGCTTAGCTTCTCCAGTATAGCTAGCACTTAGCTTACACGTACCTAGCCTTGGCCTGGTTGTAACTATCTCCATGTCTCATCAACGACCCGCACCGCTTCTGTTTGCCTGCCTAGAGCACGTTCAGGGCTGTCTACAGGCAGGGGGAGCTCTGCTCCCAGTGGCGTGGAGGCTACCTCCGTCGTCGGCTCACCAGGATGAGTTCACCGGCCTGATCGATGACACCAACTCGGAAAACGAACCGGACGACGACGATTTTCAGCGGCCATCTCCAGGTTCGTTCCTTGTCTCAGTTTATTGGTTAATGCACGCTTTGGATGTCTTTATACTAGCGTAGCAGGCCACTAGCCTCGCAACAGCCACTCTCCCAGGGGAGAGTTTGGGAGTTCTCCATAGACAACGCATTACGCGATGACGTAGTTACTCACTTTGACTGACAGGTCCAGTCCGTAGTCATCAGCGCATCAAAACATCGTCGGGAGAACATCAAATACGTCTTTTCCAGACAGAAATTCCAAAGGTGCAAACTGTTGTTTGTTTTTAAGTTATGAGATGCCGTTGATTTCAGATAAAACTTCGCTTAATACAGCTTTTTTTGCGATTTGTGAACTCGCGTCGGACATGGGGTCCGCCATGTTTGTTTACAAAATGCGAGAGCTGTAGCAGCCGCTCGACCAATCAGGAGCGGTGTGAGGCGGGTTTGCTCTAAATGCAGCCTTTTGATTGGACATTTGAACCCAAGTTCTAATAAAGAGGCTCGATGGGAGGGACACCAGACCGAAAAAGGAAGCACATTGGTGATGACGTAGCTCGGGATGGCTTGCGAGGCCAGCGGGCCACTGCTTTCTCCCCAGGCGGTCATGCCACACAGCGGTGTCCAACCATGTGCGGCTCCACGACACACCTCCCCGCTCTGCTGCTCAGCTGCTGCTGCTCAGCGTCAGGTTGGTGGGAGGAACCAGTCACCCTCTGCACGTAGCTGTATCTCCCAGGGGGAGCTACAATAGAATACCACGCGTGAGACCACTAGTGGGATTTGGGAGTATACAAGGGGGCTGCTCTTGCAGTCAAGAGCCCCAATGCAGCCTCAGCCTCCACACGTCGCAGGTGTCCCTCCGGCGCCACATGCTCCTCTCCAGGCAGCCGGGCCATCCGGCTCACCAGCGAGACCAAGAGAGCCCACAGGAAGTGGCCTCCACTGTCTTTGAGTGTGTGTGAGAAAACAGTGTCTTTTCATTGTCTACAGACAAATAGATAAATACTTTCAGTCCGCAATGCCGGTGGTCTCTGCGAGGGAGCATCGGCATAGCGGAACAAACCATTGGTCCGACCCAGAGGACAGGCTCCTCGGAATCCAAATGGACGCACAGTGCTCAGCACACAAACTGAGGTTCGGTGAGGTCTGTGCATGCGGGGTCCCTATCTTTGATACATTCCAGTGTTTCTGTCTGCCCATTTAAAAAATGTGTGCGAGAAAACAGTGTCTTTTCATTGTCTATAGACAAATCAGTCTGCGATGCCGGTGTTCTCTGCGAGGGAGCATCGGCACAGCAGAACAATCCATTGGTCCGACGGCATGCCAGCAGTGAGGTGAGCTACAGGGACCACGTCCTTTCCTCCTCCGGTCCACCACAGGGCGATAGAGCCCCATATTGAACCTGGGTCTCCCTTCGGCACGCTTCTGGTCCGCAGCCGCCGCAAACATGGCCGTGCCGGGCACCATGTGGAAGTGCAGGGGAAATCTCGCACATCAGGAATCACAAATGTTTTTCATGCAAAACAGATACTTGCAATGGATTCAGAATCATGAAAAATCCCTAGTTTGACCCCTCATATGCTACTTAAAGCAGATTAATGTTTACCTTTTTTTCCCTGTATAGTAAAGTTAATGGGACACCGACTCTAGCGGGTGATAACATCAATTAAGCTACTTCTCAGAAAGGGTTATCATACCAAAACATAAACTAGAGACATGTAGGAAGACAAAAATGTAAAAAACATACGGTCACCTTGTGGTACCAATTTGTGAATGTATCAGTATTGGCCCCTGTCCTACAAGGGAGACACAAGCACCCCAAAACCTTCCGTTTCGAAATGTTGACAATCGCCTCTCTGCTGCACAAAGTGCGTCAGAGGGACTGGTTTATGTCGATCGATCGACTTTCGTGTCCCCGTCTACCTGGCACACAAGAAGCTTGTGCGCTTCAGGTTCGAGGGGCGGGTCTACGAGTACACCGTCCTCCCGTTCGGGATGACGCTCCCAGGGTCTTTGTACCCAGGCAGCGATCGCCCCTCTGAGACGTCAGGGAATCCACCTGGCAACCTGCATAGACGATTGGTTGCTCAGCGCGGGCTTGAGCCAGGAGGATGTCGTCAAAGGGAGATGGCTATTTCGCACCTAACCTCGCTTACAGTAGCTTCACTCTGAACTACGAGAAGTGCGTCCTCAAGATGCTTTCTCTCAAGATCCCGTCTTCCCGGGGCTCTCAGTGGGTCCGAGTGACGGTGGTGTGCGTCCGAGCACTCAAACCCTGGACGAATTTGGCCTTCCTGTCTCAGGGAGTCAGCAGGTTGGAGATAGCTCCTCTCCTCTACGATGAGCCCTGGCGCCTGCCTCCGCTCAGGGACCTACTACAGCAGGCGGGAGGCGAAATCTTCCACCCAGACCATGGGACCTAGACCTGTGGGTCAGCCCGTGAGAGCACTAGTGGCCTTCCCCCTGAAGAGGTGGCCACTATCAGAGCGCAAGGGCACATTCCACCAGGTCCTTATATCCCCTGAAAAGGAACGTGTTCAAGAAATGGTGCCTGGAACGGTCACCACCGGTGGTGTCATTTCAGGCCTCCGTTGGAGATATCCTCTGCTTTCTACAAAGGAGATTGGACATGGGCCCAGAGTGCATGAGATTTGATTACAGTAAGGTCTCGCTCAAGCTCAACGTGCATTTGTGCCTCTGGCGCATGCTGTGCTAGATGTGGCTGACACCTCAAGATAGGCTGGGGGTGAGATAGTCAGGGACTAGTCTCCCTCCGACATATGATTTTCTAACCATGGGAGCCGGTCTGGCACCTGGGCTTTGATGGTCGGTGCCCTATAACTTATAAGGTAATCTTATAAGTCAGTTTTCGTCCGTCCATTAGATAAACGAGGCCGACGTAAATCTGGCTTTTTCCTTCTAATGTATTTCGTGCCCGGGCCCGGTGGGCTCAGCGCCTGGGGGGGCAGAGGCCACGCCCTAGGGGGTGGGGCACAGCTCTGGCGGGAATCAGTACTACAGCGGGCGTAACTAGTTGTTCCAAAAATGCAGCCAAAAATCACGTGATGTCAACAAAAACAAGATGGATTACTCTTGTTTCCAAAAAATATAAAATTCTATTTTAAAAAATATACATTTTCTCTGCTTTGTGCTGCTTTCTGGTGAAAACAAGCCACATAGTGTAGCAGAAATGATTAGTGTTTTAATTTCTTCTCTTCTCAAAACAGCACATATGTTCAGCCTTTTTTCACATGCATGCATGTCACTTTTATATTTATAGTCCAATACATTGTATTTTGTTCAAATGGCAGAGTAGCCAAATACAACCAGGCATGAAAAGGTCACAAAAATGTGTTATTTTTTCATAATGCACTTTAATGACATTGACCTTCCACGATTGGCACCCTAGCCGGACTTTGTCTGCACTAGAGGGGAGATCATTTGGTCAGTCAAAGTTCATTGCACTCAGCAGGATTCATGATATCTGCCCATTTGATTCAGATATTGTGAATGCAATTGGACATAATGCATTTGACCTAAGGGTGGCACTATAGGAAAGGCTGTGGGGTTACTAAAGGAAGTTGCACAGCAAATTCCATGGCAATTTTCCTTTTTTTATCACACGATTTTTGTAACCCATTTTTCACCAAGTGGCAGTGCCAATTGCCTAAGCTGTAATCCTGGGTGCTACTCTCCCTCTGCCAAGCTGGGGAGAGCCCCGAACTGAGCTCAAGCTTCCATCAATGCATAGGAGTGAGCAGGCCACTTATCACCTGACAGGGGTTAGTTTCCCCGGTAGGACGTAGCGGGTGGAAGGAACACGTTATTCCAACCAGTTCTTTCTCTTCCATCAGGGGACCAGGGGGAGGAAGTATACAGACCAGGATTACTGCATGTTTTTTGTGAGGGTATAATTCCAAAGTCAATTTGGCCAGTTGTTTTCAGATGTGTTTGGGAGTAATACGTGTGCCAGTGGAAATAGTGGCCTAATAGTGGCGCTATGGGAGAGTGTTTTTTGCAGGTCGTTCTGTCCGCTGTTTGGTCTGTTATGTCACTTTAATGAAATTGACCTTCAAAACACAGATCTCCCACAAAATGTCATATCATCACTTAAACCTGCCCCTGATTGGCTAACATGAATACTGTCAATGTAATCATGATAACCTTTAACCTTGTTATTGAAGAAAGTCACTCTAGCAACCCGCTTGTGTAACAACCAGGTAATGTTTACTGTACTTTTTGCTCATTAGGTTAATGACTCCTTTGTTTACAAAAGTGTTGCTAGGAAGGATAGCACACAGTCCTCCTGGGTGTTTTTTCCTCTTCTTGGATTCAGTAATGAACCTCAAAGGGTTTGATGTCAGAGTATGCAATGTATTGCAACAGCTCCTACTGTGAAATACAAAGACTGCATGAAAATTTAAGCAATAACTAACTGTATGTGTCCTTAAGATTTACACATTGATATTATCTGAATAATACCCTTTTCCTATGTATTGATTATCAAACCTAAGCTCACAGAGTTTAATTAGAACGATAGAAACATGTACCAGTGTAGTCAATAATTTACAAACACAAAAATATAAGCTAACATGAAACAAAACAAAATCTATCAAATGTATTCGTTTTTTCTTAAGCTTCCATAAGGTGTTATTATTTCAGTAATTTGTGACATGGCACAATGTCAATTTCAGACAGTCTTAGCAAGTGTAATTTTCAATGGAAAAACTAAAATGTTGAATGCCAAGTTAATTGCATTAAACTGTTAAACATTTAAGTTTTTAGGTACACACATGGCCAGTGCCACATTGTGCACCTCTTTTCCCCTCTTAGTCCAGTGGCTTAGTGAAAGAATTGTGCAATTGTGGATAAAAGCGCAGTTTTTTTGCATGATGGTTCCTTAGGGTAATTTATTGAATTTTAGCCCAGGAGCCCTTGTCAAATATCTATTTTAAATATCAAATTGTAAGTCTAACGATATCAATGAAATATGTGAAAATCCGCCTAGTATTTTTCAGACAATATACATCATAAATTGTCAGATTACTTAATGTGATAAGTTGACTTATTTTTACATTATTAAAGTCACAGAACATGAAGTATCATCAATAACACCTTTATTGCAATGAAGAATACAAACTAAGCAATGGGTCTGACATGGGCTATGTGGGGCAGTCAGGTGATATCTTAAAAGGTTCTGGAATAAATTCCTTACCAAAACATTTCATCACCAATGTGTTTGTAAAGGTGTCTAGTAACACATCGCACAAAGACTGAAATTCAGTTTCCCTAAGAGAATCCGTTACAGCTGATGAAAGAGTCCCATTAAATTAACTATACAGGATAAAACACACCAAAATAAATCTTCTTTAAGTAGCATGTGAGTCTACTAGGGGTTTTTAATGATTCTGAATCCATTGCAAGCATTTGTTTTGAACAAAAAAACATTCCTTGGGGTAAAGGCGGCTCCCACAAAACTGTGAAAAGTGATGACTCATCACTAAGCCATAATTTTATGGGGGCTGTTTTTAGCCCAAGGAATGTTTATGTGCAAAACAAATGCTTGCAATGGATTCAGAATCATTAAAAACCCCTAGTTTGACACCTCACATGCTACTAAAGAAGATTTATTTTGGTGTGTTTTATCCTGTATAGTTAATTTAAAGGGACTCCAACTTTCATCTGCTGTAACGGATTCTCCTAGGGAAACTGAATTTCAGTCTTTGTGAGATGTGTTACTAGACACCTTTACAAACACATTGGTGAAGAAATGTTTAGGTAAGGAATTTATTCCAGGATTTGACACTATTTCTGAAGATATCCCCTGACTATGTGCAGAGAAAGTTTAGGAAACTCAGTGGAGTTGCTGCTGGTCGACCATTAGTCAGTCTCAGCTCCACACCTCCATTCTCGACCAATCAGAGACAACAATAACGCTGCTTTTGACCCAGGGGTAGTGGGAGTGAGTGACGTCAGGAGGGGAGGTTTCCATGCTACTGCCACTTGCCGCTGCTACTTTTAAAACTTGCCACTCGCGCTCCAGCATAGTAGTACTTAAAAGCAGCAGATTCAAAACAACAGCTGGTGGAGCGTGAGTGGCAAGTTTTAAAAGTAGCAGCAGCAAGTGGCAGTTGCACAGACAGCAGGCTAATGAGATGTCCCTAAACCTAACCCTAACCCTAACCAATGTAGGACTAATGAGATGTCGGACTTATGGGCAGTCCCCACCCTCACACCTACTGTACGCTGCACCGCCGATCCGACCGATATGCCCATATAGAGATCTCTGATGTCATTAATAATAGTATATGCCCATATTGGCATGCTCCCTTGTGTGCCCATAATGGAGCTGACAGATTGGTTTGTGCCTGATGCCAAGTTGACAGACTGAGGTGAGGTTAGACAACAACTCACTCCAAAAAAGCCTCCTTCATGGGTTTGGCCACTTTCTGTGTGAAAGTATCCAGGCGGATACAGGTCCAGTGGGCAGGGAAACATTGTGGCCAGCAGTAAAAACAATGAAAATAGAGAAATGGCAAACATTTATCTATTATTAGTGGAGAAACATGTAAATTGAAAAGTAAATGGTTGTCATGCCAGAGCCATGATCGATCTTTGTGGCACGTTTGAAGATAATTGGACACAACTCCTGCTATGAGTTTGTAGTCCGCATACATACAGACATACAGGTTGGCTGAGGCTGGGCTTCAATTATAGTAGCCTAGAGAAGATGGGGGATTCGGAAGGCTCCTATTGATATGGAACATGTTCAAGGTTGTACTTTATTGTTACGTCTTTTGTACAGGTACATAAGAGTAAAACTTGTTTTGTTTGGCATCCTTCAGAAGATGCAGTGGTATATAAAATAACAGCAAACCACATCTAAAAAATTATTAATTGCGACCGTCAGGTCGCAGTTACTATCAAAACTGTCAGTCTGTCCGTCACGTTACACTTTTCCCCTACTCTTACTGTATCTCCGCCATCGTTCCCCCAATCTCATTTCTCACATGGCCCTCTTCTAGCGCCACCATGAGGCAGATTCTTGCAAAACACATTTGTGGACACTTCTCCTACAGATTTTGCCCTAAAATCACGCAAAGCGGTACACAGTATCTCTACAGTCATGTCATCAACATGCATCTGTCCCATCTAGCGCCACCATCAGGCCGATTTTTGCAAAACACATTTTTGGACACTGCTCCTACAGATTTTGCCCTAAAATCATGCAAAGTGTTACACAGTATCTCTACAGTCATGTCATCAACATGGATCTGTCCCATTTCCCATATTCCCTCCTGATTGCCTACCATTGCCTTCTAAAGTTTGTGCTTACCGATTAGCGAGTCTTATTGGTAATCTAAGAAGGGTAATCTATCTATAAATGCGAGAAGTCTCTGTCTGTCTGTCTGTCTGTGTGTCTGTGTGTCTGTAATCCGCGTATCTCGAGAACCGTTCGTCCCACCGGCTTCAGATTCGGCACGCGCGTTCCCCGCCGCGGCACGGAGTGCAGTGCCGGGTCTCGACCCGACCCGACGCGCGGTTTTCCCGAACCGGCGCGAAACGTTCGGAATCTCCTTATGCGGGGTTGATTGTTGACATCAGGCTGTTCCGGAGGAAATCGGCGAAAGCTCTGACTCATTGTGACATCACTTCATAAAAGGCTCTGACATCACGTACGCCACATGAGTCAACAAAAAATCTCTGTGAGTGTGTATGTATGTATGTAATCCGCGTATCTCGAGAACCGTTCGTCCCACGGGCACGCGCGTTCTCCATATATGGGCGTTCGTCCCACGGGCACGCGCGTTCTCCATACAGACAGATACTCCATATATCTCCATATATGGGCATAAATGGACACAGGCAAACAGATGTTCAAAACGGGTCCTATGACAACAGGTATAATGAGGTTTGCATTAAAGGGGGAACCGGCACTGTGTCTGCAACACAGTTGGAGGCACAAACAGATACTCCATATATGGGCATAAAATGGAAGCAGATAGACAGATATCTCCATATATGGGCATAAAATGGACCCGACAGACAGACAGACAGATACAGATATTTCCATATATGGGCATAAATGGACACAGGCAGACAGATGGTCAAAACGGGTCCTATGAAAACAGGTATAATGGGGTTTGCATTAAAGGGCGGGGCATTCATTCCCTATTTACATTGTTCCGAGTTGGCCAGGTCGCCGACTAGACGCTGGGGCGGCCCAGCTTCTAGTAATAATAATAAGACGTAGAAAGATGAGAAAACAAAGAGAGTGCAAAAGGCAAAAAAGCAACGAGACAAGAAAAGAGCATCCTCAAATGTACATGTGCATAAAGTTTGGCATAATTCTATGTGCTTAAAGTTTGGCATATTCTATATGCCAACAGCATATTTTTTTCCAGTAGTTTCTACTGTACTGTACTTAACAACAGGTTAATATATTAAGTTCACAGTATACATTTATTTACAGGTAGGTACAATTCAACTTCACAGTATCTCTTTATGTGAAGTAGGTTTACAAGGAGGGGACGTGTAGTGTGCTCCTCGTGAGTACTTAAAAAGCAGGTTCCTTCATCGCCAAGCCAAAATAGATGTATCTGCTCAGTTTATATTCATTAAAATATATTAATCGATTCATGATTTGTCCTGTCTGAACTAAGTATAAATCATACACGAGCATAATCTGAGCACACACATGGGCATGTGACGTGCAGATTTGCCCTGACATTGGGCATGTCCGTATTTGGGCTTGCGTTGCATTGACAACGATTTATCCTGCATAACATAAACTTTTCTACTCATCGCTTTGATGGCTACTATACTACTACTACCAGTAAGACGCCCTAAGGACGAAAAGCGAGGATGCGCAGGACAGAATTCGCATAGGACGGAATTCATTTGCAAGTGTGATTCGAGTTGCGGTTGGTTGTTTAAGTTGGACAAAATGTGGATAAAATATTTTCCCAAATATGGATATGACTGACGTCTGACATCATAGATGTCTTTTATACTCACACAATATGTCCATATATGGGCATTCCAAGCTATGGGCTTAATATTGATGACATCAGGGATCTCCATATTGGCAGGTCAGCTATAGACATTGAGGCATTTGTAAATGAATTCTTTTTGAGTGGTGCAAACCGCTCCTATATTTCACTTTGTAGTGTGTTTAGCTAAAACATTTTAGCACGGAACGATTCATTCATTCATCATTGATTGGCTAGTTGATTAACTAAACATTAGAATTGACCAAGCAGAAGCTGTTCTACCCATGACGACATGTGTTAGCCAAACAGAACAGACCAATCAAACGCTGTGTTGTTCATGCCAATTTAGATCTGTCTTAGCCAATCAAAATCCCGCTGTGTCCATGACGTGTTGTGTGTAATGGCCAGGTTGTTTGTCTGACCCCCTGTCTGTTTTCAGATGGCATACATCTGTCTCCAGGAGGCAACCCAGCACTTCTTGGCGTTGGCTTCTACTACTACTACTACTACTACTACTACTACCAGTAAGACTCCCTAATCGGGAGCTAAGCGACCGTAGGTGGCTTATCTCCACAAATAGGGCAAAAATTTGTTTTTCCAAAATCTTCCTGATCCATGTTGATGACATGAGTGTAGACATGCTGTGTAGTGATATTCGTGATTTTCGGGCAAAAACTGTAGGAGCAGTGTCCAAAAATCTGTTGTGCGCTGCAGTGGCTATACTACCAGTAAGACTCCCTAATCGGGAGATAAGCGACCGTAGGTCACTTATCTCCACAAATAGGGCAAACATTTGTTTTTCCAAAATCTTCCTGATCCATGTTGATGACATGAGTGTAGACATACTGTGTAGTGATTTTCGTGATTTTAGGGCAAAATCTGTAGGAGCAGTGTCCAAAAATGTGTTTTTAAAAATCGGCCTGCAGGTGGCGCTATATGGGACAGATTCATGTTGATGGGATGAGTGTAGACATACTGTGTACCGATTTGCGTGATTTTAGGGCAAAGATTTTAGGAGCAGTGTCCAAAAATGTGTTTTGCAAGAATCGGCCTCATGGTGGCGCTAGAAGAGGGCCATGTGAGAAATGAGGGGTGGGGTCTCCGCGCCGCCAAGGCGGACGAATAGGTACCGGCCCCGGCTGTCCCGGTCGCTCCTAGCCGGAGTTACGGCATTTTATGTGAGCTGCAGTGTAGGGGGTCCTCCACTGGGGGCGCCACCACTTTTGCATCCGTTCTGGAGCACCAGGAGTCGGTGGTCCCCGGGAATTCCCCGTGAGCAGCCCCGTTGGGGTGGTCATTTGGTCAGTTTAGCACATTTGGTCATTTTTTACATCTGGGGGTCCCCCAGGGACCTGGGGGTCCCTGGAGCTCCGGGGGTCCTTGGAGGTTGTAGTTTGGCAGGTAAGGAGTGTGTGTGCAAAATTTGGCATGGATCGGGGCAACGGTTGCGGAGATATGAGCAGGGCAAGAGTGTGACGTGTGACTGACGGACTGACTGACTGACTCACTCACGGACAGCCTGTGGAGGTTTTGGTAGTAAATGCGACCTACGGTCGCAACTACTACTACCAGTAACACTCCCTAATCGGGAGATAAGCGACCGTAGGTCACTGATCTCCACAAATATGGCAAAAATGTGTTTTGCCAAAATCTTCCTGATCCATGTTGATGACATGAGTGTAGACATACTGTGTAGTGATTTTCGTGATTTTAGGGCAAAATCTGTAGGAGCAGTGTCCAAAAATGTGTTTTTAAAAATCGGCCTGGAGGTGGCGCTATATGGGAGAGATTCATGTTGATGGGATGAGTGTAGACATACTGTGTACCGATTTGCGTGATTTTAGGGCAAAAATTGTAGGAGCAGTGTCCAAAAATGTGTTTTGCAAGAATCGGCCTCATGGTGGCGCTAGAAGAGGGCCATGTGAGAAATGAGGGGTGGGGTCTCCGCGCCGGCAAGGCGGACGAATAGGTACCGGCCCCGGCTGTCCCGGTCGCTCCTAGCCGGAGTTACGGCATTTTATGTGAGCTGCAGTGTAGGGGGTCCTCCACTGGGGGCGCCACCACTTTTGCATCCGTTCTGGAGCACCAGGAGTGGGTGGTCCCCGGGAATTCCCCATGAGCTGCCCCGTGGGGGTGGTCATTTGGTCAGTTTAGCACATTTGGTCATTTTTTACATCTGGGGGTCCCCCAGGGACCTGGGGGTCCCTGGAGCTCCGGGGGTCCTTGGAGGTTGTAGTTTGGTAAGGTAGGTGTGTGCAAAATTTGGCATGGATCGGGGCAACGGTTGCGGAGATATGAGCAGGGCAAGAGTGTGACGTGTGAGGTGTGACAGACAGACTGACTGACGGACTGACGGACGGACTTACACTTTGTGCAGGGTTTGATAGTAAATGATGGAATTTGGATCATATTCCATATGGATAAACAGTTTTCCCCAACCATAATAAAGTACTCCACACAATGAATGAGACCACACCGGGGAATATGCGTTTTTTGATAAGTTGTATTGAAAATATAGTCAGTTTAAATTGTACTGTACAAGTACAGTAGAGCAAAATCACCCATCGTAGCTCTCAGGTTAATAGACAGTTGACATGATTTTATATAGTTACTGTGAAGCAGTATGATGTAATATCGTGACCGTGGTCACCTCATCGGCTGACCTGACCTTTATCAGTGGTCAGAACACAACAGAATTGTTGATTAAAGATGGTTTGCCAGTTACATACTGTATCAGGCCCTTGTACAGTGTCAAGGCTGTAGGAACAACAACGTTAGAACAACAGGGTTTGTTTTGGAACAGGGTGGCAAACAGCACAATCAAAGAGTTAAGATATTTGACCGTTATACACAAATTGGTACACACTATATTAATATTATTTTAAATAATATTAATCCATCAATTCCATCCCCTTGTACCAATTTGGGATAGGTCAAAGAAAAATAAACAACAAGGGAAGAAGACATGGGTTAAACTTTTTAAAGGTATTTGAAACAGAACATAATAGTTGAACAGTTTAAGTCAAAAACATTTCGATAGCTTTAAGTTTTAAAGAGGAGAGTCAAAAGAACGGAGGGTTACACTGTAACCCAGGTTCTCTGAGTGGAGAGACTGACTCTCCACTACATATTTTCAATATGTATGGGAAGCTGACCCACGGGCAGCAGACATGGAATATCTCTTTAAGACACATCACCTGTGGTGGCCCTGCCCTGATTAGCAATCAGTGGGGTATTTAAGCCCCACCTGAGCAGGGCCACCTTGATTAAACTTTTGATTGGAACGAATTTCGGAGCGGCTCTTGCGTGGAGAGTCAATCTCTCCACTCAGAGAACCTGGGTTACAGTGTAACCCTCCGTTCTCTTTCGTGTTCGAGACTGACTCTCCACTACATATTTTCAATATGTATGGGAAAACGCTGTAAGACACACCGCGAGGAAACAAGCAGACCAGCTGCTCCTGCGGCAGCCCGAGGTAGTTTAACCTCAAAAAGTATCAGAGCCTATACGTGGCTAGCCAGAGCTCACTAACATGCTCCAAAAAATATTACTATTCGCTCCAAGTATGTACATACTTATGGCCTAGGCGCAAGACGCTACCTAGGCCCAGCTGGCCCCACAAGAGGCTAAGGCCAGTCAATTACATTCGTGGCCTAGGCGCAAGACGCAACCTAGGCCCAGCTGACCCCACCAGAGGCTAAGGCCAGTTAATAACTTGTGGCCTAAGCTCAAGATGCTACCTAGGCCCAGCCAGTCGAACTAATAGACACCCACCATTGCATAGCATGCCAGACCGGCTCCCTGGAGGGAGTTGATGCAGCCACGTTCAGTTGGTAGAACCGGGTGAATGTCGATGGAGTCGATTCTGGCGCTTCTGTGCAGATCTCTGACAGAGATGCACCATTCCAAGAGCCCAGGAGGCTGCCGACCCATGTGTGGAGTGTGCTCACACTCCAGGCGGCACTGGTGGATTACCTCTGTGATCCAGTGGGACAAGTCCAGCCTTCGACAGTGGTCTACCCCAGCACTCCTGCTTAACTAAGTGAAGAGCTGGTTCGTTACCTTGTGGGCATGTGTAGCCCTGATGTACGACTCTAACGCTCTTAACAGTAAGGAGCGGGGACTGACTTTGTCACTGTACCCCATCTGTCTGCATGTCAAGAGAGGACAGAACCCGGAGTTCCGACAAGATGGCGACCGAGTAGGACGCGTTTGTTGAGCTCTGTAGAGGTGCAAAGTTTTCACATTTTTTAAGCCCATTTTTTACTGCCTTTATAGTTCTTTTGAGACTTTAAACGCCAAAACACTGGTGAGTGTCTGTTTTTGCAGTTGTTTCGTGTTTCATGCCGAATACGATTAACACGAGGTCGAGGAGTACCAGGTCTCCGACCGCAAACGCTGACAACATGGCTGGCGCAATGCAGGGCGACGCTGACGCTCCGGTTACAAAGAGCATGCTGCGCGAGGTCCTCAAGGAATCACTGAAAGAGTTTATGGATGGTTTTATTCAACCCATGATGCTTGGCTTGGAGAAGAAATTACTGAAGAAGATTGATGACTTCGGAAAGGAGCTGCGTCCTGCAGTCGCCACGCTGAACACGACCGTGGCTGAACATGGGGAGGCCATTGAGAACTTTGGTTCCTCCATGGACAGTTTGCAGATGTGTATCACTGAATTGGAGAGAAGATGTGCTAATCTGGAGGAGAAGCTCGTCATAGCAGAAGACCGGAGTCGTAGGAACAACATAAGAGTGATTGGGATCTCTCCTGGGCTAGAAAAGGCTGACCCAGTGGCCTTTATCCAGTCTTTTTTGCAGAAAACATTCCCCGACGAGTTTCCCGACTCCCCCCCGGAGGTGGATCGTGCTCATCGGACCGGCAATCCACGTTCTGATAAGCCAAGGGCTTTCCTGGCAAGGATCCATTTTTTCCGGGTAAAGGAACGCATACTCCAGCTCTCCAGGAAAGCAGGCCAACTGACATACAATGGCAAAAAGGTGTATATTTTCCCCGACTGGTCTGCTGAAACATCAAAGAGAAGGGCAGCTTTCGGGCCAGTAAAGGAATTCCTACGTTCCATCACCGCGGAAGGAGTTAAATACGGAATAAGGCACCCGAGCAAATTCTGGATAACCGTGGATGAGGCGACTTCTACTTTCAACTCACCCAAGGAAGCGCTGGCCTTTTGCAAGGATAAGTTCAAGACTCCAGGTGCTGCGGACGAGACTCTAGCTACGCAGGATGATGAGACGACAGTTACAGAGAACTAACTTTTACCAGGGACACTTTTGCTTTTGTGATCGCGTGCTTTCAAACACATTCTGCCGATGTGATATCCTTTTGCCTTTAATGGACTGTTGGTAAGCTGGCTGGGACTTTGGAGATGACTTTTACGCAGCGTCTTTCTTTCCTCACTCTCTCCTCCTCCTCCTCCCCAAAGGGTGAGTTGTTAATGTAAGCCTACTTATTGTTTTGGACTCATCATCTGACTTGACGTTGTGTTTTCAAGTGTTTCGTTTCATAATGCCTATTTTATTTGTATTGAAGAATAAGATATATTTTATTTTTTAATAAGATCTGTAAGCAGATGGGTGTTACTCGTTTTAATTTAGGTTACCGCAAGGAGAGAGGATTTAGGGCTGATAAAGCTATAAGCATAATTCACTGTCTTTTTTGTTTGAATATAATGGACATTGTTCTTGTTATTATTGTATTCTTTTTCTTTGCTCTTATTGAGCGTTGTGCTGCTTACTATATAGGTCTAGAGGGTTTTATCTCTCTCTGTTAAGCTTTGTCTAACGTGTTCCGTGTCCCGGTTCCGAGCCTGCTCTCTCTCTCGTCTTCCCTCTGTGTCTCTCTATCTATCTCGGCTTTCCCTCTCTCTCTCTCTCTCTCTCTCTCTCTCTCTCTCTCTCTCTCTCTCTCTCTCTCTCTCTCTCTCTCTCTCTATGGCTCTCTCTCTCGCTGTGTGTGTGTGTGTCTCTCTCTCTCTCTCTCTCTCTCTCTCTTTCTGTTAGGTAATGGCGGCTATGTTGGTTGTTAGTTTATGGTTCGTTTATGCCTCCTAAAACGCTACTTTCTCGGGTAGGAGGGCGAGACTGGGCTTTGGCCTTTGTATTGAGTAATGTAGCCTACTGTTTAAGGCGAAACAGATATAAATAATATGGTCTAAATTGTGAAGGCTCCGCGGTTCCAGAGACCACTCGCTCTCCCGCCCTTTCTCTATGTCTCTCTACCTATCTCTGCTTCTCCTCTCTCTCTCTCTCCCTGGCTCATTGACTCGTTCTTTTCTTTCCTTTTTTTTTTCCTAATCTTAATAGCTGGCGGATGTACGATCTCGTGGCGCGTTGGCTCTACGTGCTCGTGGATCCGCTGTCTGGGGGGGGGGGGGGGGGGGGGGGGTAGTTATTTACCTACTTTACTTGTTGTCTTCTAAGATGTTAATTTCTTGATGGGGGAGAGGGGAGCTCTGAATTGGGGATATTTATTTTGTAGTCGTGATTGGGTATGTTCACTGTTTGAAGTATGGTAGTTTACTGCAGACTTAACTAATATGATTGACATTTATCTAAGTTTGCACTGGCCTTTTGGGCATGTACAGGGAGCTGTATATGGCGCAGTATGCATCATGTGTGCTGTGTTGTATATGGTTTCCTGATCATACATAACTGTGTTTTATGTAAATACTTATGTATACAGACTTTTCTTTTCTTTCTTTTTTTCCCCCTTCTAATTAGTAATTGTGGTTTGTATGCATGGATGCATAGGGGGGGCTGTGTGTGGCGCAGTATGCATTAACACTGTGTGTGCTTTGCTGCATATGGCCCCCCGTATGTGCTTTTAATTTCTATTTCTAACTACATATGTAAGTGCATATATGTTTTATATCATATACACTGATTTCCTTTTTTATTTATTTTTATTATTAATATTATATTAGTGCCTTGTCGTGGTGACAGCCTTATTTCCACATATCTGTCACAAGTGTTTGGTTATTTGCATTAACGTGGCTTATAGGGCTTTATCACATTCTAAGTGGGCCTAATGCTGGACTGATTATTATTACTAGAATTTCGGGCCCCCTTCGGGGGCCCTCAAATCTAGAGCTCGGGCCCCCTCTGGGGGCCCTCACGGTATACCAGCAATCAAATTGATTTGTCCATATATGGAGATCTATGTCGACCGCTATTTTTTGCCACAGAGATTAAAAAAAATTATATATATATATATATATATATATATATATATATATATATATATATATATATATATACTGTATATATATATATATGCAATGTAATCCATGCAGACGAATACAGGTCCAGTGGACAGGTAACCAATGTTGTTGCCATCAATGTTAAATAGTCACACTTTGTTTCCAAAGTGTGAAGTGGTTTGAAGTAACAATGGGTTGTAAGGGGTGTGTCTAATACAATTAATATCAAATATCTAAATCTGAATCAAGAAACTGAAAAACTGTTTTAAAGGGGTGAAAAGTATATGTATTTCCCTGTATTTATGAAGGAAATGTACAAATGAAATGTGATGTAAAATCAAAAGGAAATACATCTAAATACATCTGTATTTTTTCAGTGTTTTCAGGGGGCACTACATTCAGCATTTGTATAGTCTATATGGCAGGGTCTCCCCCAAACTGTATATGTATTGTGTCTCTACAGTGACTGCAACGACCAGACGATCATTTGTTGGCCATTGTCATTATGCATTATTTATTTCATAGTTAAATGGGGAGCGCTGGCAATGATCACTCCATTGATCATTGGCCTATTTCTACATTGCAGTTGTGAGTTTGTAGATCTGCTATTTTAATATTTGAAAAGGGACATTCTGCTTAATGAGTAGGCCTACTTTTACTTTTGGTACTTAAGTACATATTAATACCAATTGAATACTTGTGTACTTTCATTCAATTTTGAATTCCGGACTTTTCGCTACTTGTAAGGGAATGGTCACACCAAAGTATGGCTACTCAACTACATTTGGGGGTCCTACTTTTAAAGTAAAAAAAAACTGTTAAAAACAGTTCTACACAGCTGCAGAACTGTTTAGGCTTAATATAATAGGGTTTATATAAAGTATGATGTCTTAATCTTACATTGGGAGAAAGTTCTTTCACAGTCAAATCTTTCCTACACAAACTTATTTTTTTTTGTAATTTTTTGCCACCTCACCCTTTTCGGGAGGGGGGACAACAGTACCCTTTGCCCCCCCCCCTATCGGCGGCCCTGCCTGTCGATCTTAATGTAGAGAATGATGTGCAAGGGAAAGTGCACGCAGCGTTCCTCACACCAGACGCTCACGCACACACGCATCTAAATCTAATCATTCAGATACAATATTGTAAGCCCTTTGTTGCTCAAATCGCGGCCGAAGTGGATGTCTCAGTGACTCTTGAGTTGGCACAGTTTTCCACTTTGTGACGGCGTGAGAAATACGATGTGTGGCGTGAGAGCGTGTGAAGAGGGTCATTTGTGCTCATTGCGTGAGTACTTTTCCTAAAAGTTGGCAGCCCTGCTTTTATACCAATACATTTTGATACCAATACCAATACTTTTGTACTTTTACTCAAGTAAATTGCGGACTTTTACTTTGAATTACGTAATTTTACTTGTAACAGTATTTCTACATTGCCGTAATGATACTTTTACTTAAGTAAAACATTTGAGTACTTTCTGCCTGTGTGTCTGTCAGTGTCGGCACAACGACCCTGATCTATTGTCATTATTTCTTTCATGGTTAAATCATAATGATGCGGCTCGAATTGCTGGCGATCATTGTCCATTGATCATTGTGAAGAAGGCTGGAGTACTTTTACTTGTTGAATTGGCGACTTTTTCTTTGATCATTGTGAAGAAGGCTGGAGTACTTTTACTTGTTACTTTTGTTGGTCTGTGTTCGGGGACGTTTATAAGGGACCTGACCGCATGTATTCCTCATGTTTTGACACCAACAATGAATTAAATCATAATGATGAGGCTCGAATTGCTGGCGATCATTGTCCATTGATCATTGTGAAGAAGGCTGGAGTACTTTTACTTGTTGAATTGGCGACTTTTTCTTTGATCATTGTGAAGAAGGCTGGAGTACTTTTACTTGTTACTTTTGTTGGTCTGTGTTCGGGGACGTTTATAAGGGACGTACCTGACCGCATGCATGTATTCCTCATGTTTTGACACCAACAATGAAGATATTGTTGCGGGGCTGCTCGCTGTGTTAAGGCTGTTAGCTGCTTCCTCCCCTCCCCTCATCTCTCTCTCTCTCTGTCTGGGTCACGTTGCGGCACGCTGTTAGCTGCTTCTCTCTCTCTCTCTCTCTCTCTCTCTCTCTCTCTCTCTCTCTCTCTCTCTCTCTCTCTCTCTTGGGTCGCGTTGCGGCACGCTGTTAGCTGCTTCTCTCTCTCTCTCTCTCTCTCTCTCTCTCTCTCTCTCTCTCTCGTAGCTGCACGCTGTTAGCTGCTCCCCATAGCTCCCCCTCCTCCCCCTGCAAGCAAACTGTAACCTGATACTTTCATGACGAAAATTGCGTGGCGGTACCTCTGGGGAAAGATTTGCATACTAAACCCACACATTACTTTTCTACAAAGTGTACATCGTGCAAATACAATAGCTTCAGGAGAAGCTGCTAGGAACATTGGGGTAAAAATGCACGATTTTTGTGCAAAAGGTGGAGTCTTTAGATGCAGTGTAAATGTGATTCTATCGCGCAGGATGCTTAAAAATAATTGAAGAGGTTCGCTGTCTATTATGGTCGTGGGATTACAGTTGTTATAGTCCCCTCTCTTTTTTTTCCCCTTTATTCTTTTCTTTTTTCTCTCCCCCTTCTTTACTAGAAATGTTAACATACCATTCTCATTTATTTAAGTGATATGAAGTGGGGAGATTGATCATAATTTGAGCGGATGGAATGTTTGAGAGCTATTCAGCCACAAGAAGGCACTTTTTTGTTGTTGTTTTTACTTTGGTGATCTGTTATATATTTACATAACCACCAGAGGGCAATGTATGGTTACTTTTGGGCAGTTACTTGTTTGCACTCTCTGACAGAGTGAAATGAAGGTTGACTAATAGGTTGATGGGGTGGGGAACTGTTTTTGTGCACTCTGATGCTAATGGGGTTTTCCCCCTCAAGCTTCAATGTTATGTGTTTTTTTATGTTCGTTTGATGTTGCTTTTTCCTTTCTGTTCCTTTTGGGGTTGTTTTGTTTTTCTGTTGGGAAGGTTTGTTGTGAGGGACCAACTAGGAAATTCTAAAATGTTCTACTGTGCTTGCTGTGCGTATGGTTTGAACCACAATTATGACAGAATATAAATTTCTAAGTTTCAATGTAAGGGGAGCGAATATACCGCATAAGCGAACCAGCATTTTGGGGGTTTTGCGATCTAAATCAATTGACTTTGCATTTATACAGGAGTCTCATCTTTTAAAAGAGCATTCCAACCGATTGGCTAATAAACATTATCGTGTTTTAGCCTTTTCAGCTGCTTCTTCCAAAACCAAGGGAGTAGCCATATTGGCTAGACGTAACCTTAGGTTGGATTTTTTGGGTGATTGGTCTGACAGTGACGGGAGGATAGCTGTTGCTAAAATCCGCTTGGAGGGTAAAATGCTAGCACTAGTCTCTGTGTATGCTCCAAATGTTTTAGACAAAGAGTTTTACAAATTACTAACTAAAACCTTATTGGAACTGACGGATTTCAAATTCATTGTTGGTGCTGACTTCAATGCAACATGGCAACATAACCTAGATAGATCCACTGGGGTAGAAAGCAGAGAACAAGCACTAGCGTCTGCAGAACTACGTGCTTGGGCAAACTCAACTGGCTTACTCGACATCTGGCGTTTAATGAACCCAACGGTTAGAGATTTTTCTTTTCTGTCGGGTAGGCATGCTTCATTCTCTAGGATCGATTACGTTTTTGCCCCTGTTAGCTTGTTTCATAAAATTGCCAAGGTAGAGTTGCTCCCAATGTCACTCTCGGATCACAAGGCGGTGCTGTGTGTTGCTTCACTGAAACAGGTTATAGATAGAGCTCCTAGATGGCGGTTTAACACCACACTGCTGCGCGATGCGGCATTTGTAGCTCAGTTTCAAACTGGTTTGCGCGAATTTATAAATATCAATACAGGCTCAGTTGAGGATCCCAGAATTCTTTGGGATGCAATTAAAGGCTTTATCAGGAGTAATACAACCCTCTATGCGTCCACTCAGAGAAAATGAAGGTCAGCCAAACTGGTGGAATTGGAATCTCGGTTTTCTACTTTGGATAATTCTCTCCAAAATAACTTTGATGTTAGTACAGCAACCCAGAGGGAGCTAGTTAAGAAAGAAATTAACTCCATTCTCAAGCGCCGCTCAGAATTTCAAATGAAACGCACAAGGCAAAACTACTATTTTAATAGTGCAAGACCCAGTCACTTACTGGCTTTACGTCTTAGATCCAATGAGCATTTTGCTGATATTGTTAGTGTCAAATCAACAACGGGAGCCATGGTTACAGAACCCAAAGAGGTCAATGCCACGTTTCGTGCTTTTTATGATGAGCTCTACACCTCCGAGGTCATTCACGATGATGCAGTATGCAATGATTTTTTATCCAACATACAGTTACCAACCCTTAGCGAGGCGGATGCGGAAGCCTTAGATAGACCGCTCCATCTGGCGGAATTACAGGAAGCTGTGCTCGCAATGCGTAGGGGCAAGTCGCCTGGTTTGGATGGGATACCCCCTGAACTTTATGCCATCTTTTGGGAAGATCTAGGTCAGCTGATGCTAGACATGTTTCGATATGCAATTGAAAGTGGCTCTTTCTCCAGGGATGTGAATGTAGCTATTATATCATTATTGTTGAAGAAGAACAAGGATCCCACAGATTGCGCAAGCTATAGACCGCTTTCACTTTTGAATTCTGATCTAAAAGTTTTTGCTAAGGTGCTTGCGCGTCGCTTGCAGGGTTTTATGACCACCTTAGTACACTGTGATCAGACAGGTTTCATAGGAACTAGACTAGCCTCTGATAATACTAGACGACTATTGCATATCATCGATAGGGCTAAGGAGCTGAGGACCCCCGCCGCAGTGCTGTCGCTCGATGCGATGAAAGCATTTGATCGTCTGGAATGGTCTTACCTGTGGGCTGTACTAGATAAAATGGGATTTGGTGCTTCATTCATACATTTTGTTAAAGTACTTTATTCTAATCCGTCAGCCATGGTCCTAACCGGTAAGATCTGTTCGCCGCTATTCACGATTGGCAGATCTTCAAGGCAGGGTTGTCCCCTTAGTCCTCTCCTTTTCGCACTTTCACTCGAACCCTTGGCTCAGACAGTGCGTCAGTCTGCAGATATTACTCCTGTTTCGATTAACAACACACAGCATCGCATTTCCCTATATGCTGATGATATTCTACTGTTCCTTGAGAATGCACCACAGTCAATTACTCACGTCCTTCAAATTTTTGATCAGTTCAGTTCCATTTCCGGCTACAAAATTAATTGGACGAAGTCAGCCCTTCTACCTCTAAATGATCAGATGAGATCTGCTATCCTGCCGCCCATAATCCCAGTAGTAAGCCAATTCAAATATCTTGGCATAGATATTTTCCCCTCTCTTCAGGCTATTGTTAAGAACAACTATGGTGACACTCTAAATAAGATTTGTCTTGATTTAGATAGATGGTCATCTTTGCCCAACTCTCTCCAAGCTCGAGTTTCAATCATAAAGATGAATGTTCTTCCTAGGGTTAACTTTGTAAGCTCTATGCTCCCTTTGCCACCACCGCCGCAATACTGGAATAAGCTTCACTCTTCGATATCTAAGTTTGTGTGGAAAGGGAAACGCCCTCGTCTTAAACTTTCTCTATTACAACGTGCTAGAGATGATGGCGGCCTTTCATTGCCCAACTTTAAATTTTATTATTGGGCCTTCACGCTCCGCCCCCTTTTAAATTGGTTTAACCCAGCAAATAAGGTTTCTTGGAGAGAGCTTGAGGAGAGTTTAGTGCAGCCTGTTGAATTGAGAGATCTTATCTATTCAAACATAACTACACATCAATGCAAAGTTCGCTTTGGACCTATCATTTCTCATTTAGTGGCAGTATGGAGGGCAGCTGAAAAGATGTGTAAGATTGATTGTAAATGGAACTTATTTTCCCCAGTGTTCAATAATCAAAGACTTTTAATCGAGGATCGCCCCATTCGCTTTCCAAGGTGGAGGGCTAAGGGGATTCGTACATTAGGGGACTTATTTGATAGAAATGGTTTACGACCTTTTCGAGATTTGTGTGACATCTTCAATCTGCCTGGAAATACCCTTTTTTTCTACTTCCAACTGAGAACGTCCATGAGGACCTATGGGGTCCCATGGCAAGCTCCCCTTAGATTGCACCCCTTCCATGAGTTTATCTGTGATGGTAACAGAACAAGAGGTTTGGTTTCCACCCTCTATGGTTTTTTATTAGACTGTAGTTATGGGCCCCTATCTGTTGATACTGTTTGGAGGAATGATGTACCAAATTTGGACCCTGACTTTTGTTGGGACACAGTATGGTCTAACATTAGGCTATCTTCTAGAAATCCAGACCATCAACAAATTCATTTAAATTTTGTTCATCGGACTTATTTAACTCCCCGCAGACTATGTGCTATGAGGATTTGGAATAATCCCAACTGCACTCTCTGCGCCTCAAATAGTATTGGTACCTTCCTTCACATGGTTTGGGAATGCCCAAATGTGTCGTCATTCTGGAATATGGTTGCCTCAAAACTTTCAACTATTTTTAGTATCAATATCATATCTTCTCCTTCTTTATTTTTATTAAATGACGTCTCACAGTTGCAACTAAACAATATACGCAAGCGCATCTTCTTTGCTGGTGTAACGGCGGCGAAGAAGATGGTAGCTACGCGGTGGAAACCTCCTCATACGTTAACGTTTCGCCAGTGGGCCTTAACCTTTCTAGATATAGTATATTTAGAGCAGTCGATAGCAAGGTTACACGGAGCAAAAGAAGAAAACATTAATATGTGGTCGGACATTGCAGATAAGCTTAAGGCTATGATTCAAGAAATCACTATATAGTGGTAACAGCCTAGCACAGGCATGCACTATTGTACATTCCGTGTTGGTCCGGGGAAAGGGGGTGGGTGGGTTTTCTTTTCCTTTTCTTGTTTTACTATTGTTTGTGTTGTTTGTCTGTTAATTGCATTTTTCTTTTGATTATGGAAAATAAAAATATTTGATAACAAAAAAAAAAAAGAGAGGACAGAACCCAATCACCTGATTGAGATGTGCCTCTGAGAGAACCTTTTGGGGAGAGAGGCCGGATTGGGATGTAAAACTACTCCTCTACCTAGACGTGCAAAGCTCCTCAGAGCTTGCAACTCCCCAATTCTCTTTGCAGATGTGACAGTCAATAAATGCTGTTTTGAGTGACAGCTATTTCAGGCTCACTGACTCAAGGGGGGGGGGGGGGGGGGGGTGCTTGTCGTAGAGCCCCCAGGACCAACTCCAGGTCTACTCTTTGCTGTACTCAGTCGCCTACAGTTATGCTGTTACGGTACTTCAGTCAGGTGAAGATTCAATTTAATAGAGCTTAAATAGAATCTCTGTGTATTAACCTTGCAACTGAGATGAGACTTAAGTTAATTGTTTTCAATGTAATACTTGTTGATGTAACTCACAGCATGTGGTGTGAGCCTGTAGATTGTTAAGTTACATTGTAACCTTTGTTACCATGAGGCAGCGTGCCATGTGGAATGTGCACACATTCCTGCATACCTATATGCCAGTTGGATTGTTCCACAACCTGATGAGGGGAGCCCCGTCTCGGAGACCATCTGCCCAAGGCAGTTATATCCAACCCTTCAAGGCCCTGACAGGGCCCAACAGCTGAGGGTTGCCCAGTCCTGCTGGAGCAAGGGATCCTGTCCCTGCTTTGGCCTCTAATACATGCCGAGGAACCCTGCGGACTGTGGGAGCTGCACTTGTCTTGGCCTAGGTGCCCAAGGTGCTGAAGGAGCCTGGCCACATTGTTGTGGCACTAGCTGCTCCTCTGAGCAAACACCCACCGGCCGGTCATCCAATGTAGGATGCGAAGGCTCTCCCAACACCAAGGTCCCAGGACTGCGTCCAAGCAATTGTACATGTGCGGGGGCCTAGCTCTATGCTGAATGGGAGGACACATACTCGAAGGTTCTGTCATCTAAGATGAACCTGAGCTAGTGTCTGAGAGTCTGAACTCGAGAACTGAGATCTAGCATCCCCAGGGCGAGCCTGGCAAGCCAGTGGCCTTGTAATACGGCCTATCAGACCCTCAGCATTGACAACATCCTGGAACGCAGGGGTCTCAACCGTTCAGCCCCTGTGAATGCTGAGCCAGCCTGGCCCTACCCTGCGGGTTGGCCCCCAAACAGACCCATAGGTCTCCTGGAGCTGCCAAACCCAGCCTGGGTTGCATAGCCTGGAGTAGCTGCCGAGGCAGGCCACTCACGGCCCTGCCGGAGCATTCATGACATCACCTCCCATGTAGATAATGAGCCACCTGAGCTCCTTGTAGCAGGCACTGGCATCCTGGCCGAACATGGCAGAAGGCTCAATAGGCCACCTCATTGGACAAGCTTGGTCCTCCTGCAGCAGCTAGGACTTGGACAGATACAGTACCAATGGTGCCTCACCAGCCAGATAGCAGCCATAGTCTGTTCCTCAAACAGCCTGGGGAGCCTGCAAGCCAGTTGCTACAGCTCCTCAACAAGGTCAGGGCTATCATGGTCACGTAAGCTTTGCGTAAGCGTACGCTGATACAGTGACAGAATAGCCCTTGTGTTGGCTAGCATGCGTCTGGATAGCCATGGCTCTGTGCCTACTTTGGATGAACAGGGAGCTCACTTTGTGGCCTCAACCCCATAGCGGGATTCTACCATGTAGAACTGCACCTAGGTGTGTAAAAGGCTCTGCCTTGATACACCATATAGTGCACTAAGCCTGGCAGTCACGGCACGCTCCGCTTGGTTCACCTAACCCGGCTCCACAGCAAAGCTACACCATGGATGCATGAGCTGACACAGTCAGCGATACGCCTATATAGTGTGCAAATGACTGTAACTTAGGGAATGTTTCTGGCAAAACCAGCATGTTCTGCCTGTGTTACTGACACCCAGATCCACAACAGAACTACACCACAAGTGCGTGAGCTGGCGCACTGCCAACAATACACCTGTATAGTGTGCAGATGACAACGAATGTCTGACAGTCTCAGCGCATTCTGTCTGCGTACAGACAGAACTACACCACCGCCGTGTGAGTTGACGCCCGCCAACAATACGACCGTATAGTGTGCTATGATGACTGCTCAAAGTTAAGGGAATGTTTGACAGACCCAGCATGTCCCGTCTGTGAACCCAGGCCCACAGACAGAGCCATACACTGAGCGTGTAAGCTGACCCTTCCAGCAATACGCTTGTATGGTGTTCAAAATGGACTGTCTGGTTCCAAGGATTTTGTTTTACCAACAACACAAGCTGTGACAGCAACCTAGCTATGAGCGACTCAATGCTAGCACTCTGAACTGCACAATGCAGTGGATTAAATTAGCTGCCAACTCTTAAGTGGTTGCCTCATAGAAAATCCATCTCCCATAGCCTGAGTTTGGGTCCCTGTGGCTGAGCAGGGGCCATGGTGGTGGAGACACCTCGGCTGGGGGCTTCCTCTACCAGCGGACTCAGTGCCCAGCTTAGTTTGGCATTCAACCAGATTGGGCAATACAGCGTCTGGATTGACCTCTGAAGTACAGATTTCACGGCCCAGTACGTCTAGCGGGATCCTCACTAGCTGCTGTGGCGTGACCAGGGTCCAGGCAGGACACACTGGTCATGGCCACACTCTGGGCACATATGCATATACAGCTCAAGGGAAACTCCCCACTGTTTCTATCTACAACCATATTTATATACATGTACATGTATGTGTATGTACCATGAGTTGCCATTGCCACTACGTGGCTTGGCCACCTATTGGCTCGGTACAATTCTGTGTGGTTTTGGAACCGCGGCTTGGGGCTGCCTCTGCCAGCAGATTAAGCGCCCAGCCTGACCGGAAACCAATGCCTGGAGCGTTCACTGAATTAAGCAGGTCACGCTGCATAGGACTTTTTACCGCTGTGGTTCTGGACACTGCGGCTTGGGGCTGCCTCTGCCAGCAGATTAAGCACCCAGCCTGACCGGAGACCAATGTCTGGAGCATTAACTGACAATTAAGCAGATCACGCTGCACAGAACGTTTTTTACCACTTGTGGTTCTGGAAACCATGGCTTGGGGCTGCCTCCGCCAGCAGATTAAGCACCCAGCCTGACCGGAAACCAATGCCTGGAGCGATCACTGACAATTAAGCAGGTCACGCTGCATAGGACTTTTTACCGCTGTGGTTCTGGACACCGCGGCTTGGGGCTGCCTCTGCGAGCAGTTTAAGCACCCAGCCTGACCGGTGACCAATGTCTGGAGCGTTCACTGACAATTAAGCAGATCACACTGCACAGAACATTTTCTACCACTGTGGTTCTGGAAACCGCGGCTTGGGGCTGCCTCCGCCAGCAGATTAAGCACCCAGCCTGACCGGTGACCAGCGCCTGGAGCGATCACTGACAATCAAGCAGATCACACTTTGCAGTACGCTTAACCACTTTGAAGAAAATACTATATCATAGGCTTCCCCCGCCAGCAGGTTCCACGCTAGATATGTATTTCTTACCTTTTTATGTGTGAACAAACACACGTAGCGCCCGGAGAGGGGCCTCAACTGCAGACCTGCTCTCCTACAGTAACTACAACTGGTAAGTGGGCACTGGCTACGGAGCTGAACACACGTTACTTTTAGCTTAAATGATGCTTTTTGTTTGTCTACTAATACTACACGTCTGTCTGCTTACGTGGAAATCAAATGAATCAAGGTGGCCCTGCTCAGGTGGGGCTTAAATACCCCACTGATTGCTAATCAGGGCAGGGCCACCACAGGTGATGTGTCTTAAAGAGATATTCCATGTCTGCTGCCCGTGGGTCAGCTTCCCATACATATTGAAAATATGTAGTGGAGAGTCAGTCTCGAACACGAAAGAGAACTGTATATTTCCAAAGGTATTTAAGTATTTTTAAAGGTATTTAAATCAGAATACAACCAAAGGTAAAAATATTTTGATAATGAAAGATAAAGGACTGTATCATTTGGAATCATTAGGGGGAGTGCGTCAAAGGGCAGTCTGAGATTAAACCAAGGATATTTTCTCTTATAATTTGGGGCCTGTAACGTTTAGTTAACATGAAGTTTGAATATTTTTATGAGAGTGAGGAGAAAATCACACGTTCCTTAAAATATATTGATAGGAAAAGGAAACCTTTGATCCATCAATAACAAACATTGTCCTGTCGCACCATGACAAACTTTATCACTAAATTTAGAATCTTTCCAAAGTTTCTTCACAGCCTCACCTGGGTTGATGGTGGGATGCACTACAAAGAGTGCCTTTAATGAAAGAGAATATATCTATATATATATATATATATATATTTTTTTTTTCTTTTTTTCATATGTGTAATACTGTATAAGCTGTCAATAGAGTCGTAATAATTGTGGGATTTGACTAGTTTTTTTTTTTTTTTTGTTATATATTCTGAACAAGGTCCCCGCCTGCAGTCGGCAGCTGGGGAGTAAGTAACTTAAGTACCTTTACTCGAGTAAAGAGAATGAAGGATTACCCAAAATAAACTGATAGGCCTCTTCCATCTTTAACCCATACTGCAGTTTACGTGTTAAAGATGGATTTCGGCAAATATTGGTGAAAGTAACGTTTTTGTCCCTAAAATGTGGTTTAACAGAAAAGGATTACTAAATAATTGAGGATCTATTTTGAGTTGGTTGGGGGATGTTGACATTAATAATAAATCTCACACACACAGACCCTCTAACCTTGAAGGCCTGTCTTCCAGCAGACAGGCACACTATCAGTTGTTTTTTGTTGTGTTTTGAAAGGAATGAAAACAATCTCAACAAGTCAGCCAGCGTTCAGTTGTTACAGGAAATAGTGTCTTTCACGACAAAACAGAAGGACAGAAGAAAACCTGTTAAAAATAAAATTGAAATAAAACAGTCAGTCAGTCAGTCAGTCAGTCAAGTTGGTTAGCGAGTGTATGGAGTTTCCACTATACCTGTCTATCCAGGTCGATTCCATCCTGTCATAATAATGAAATAACTTAAGTAAAAATAATCCCTGTCACCTGTCATTGAAAAAAAATAATTAAGGCAGAGGGAGAAAAACCAAAGACAGATTCAAATATAACCCCAGTGCATTGTTATCCAAAGGTCATATGTACACATAATTCAGACAGGGAGGTAAACCGGGCAAGTGGGTAGAACAGAGGGAGAAAAATAAAGTGAGACCCCTTTTTCGAGAGAGAGCGAGGTCAAACACAGAGTAAAAATGCTTGTGGCCTCTCAAAATAAAATCAGGAAAATGAGATAAAAACAGATTATCGAGCCATTCCAGCAATCCCCTCAAGTTTTTTCAAAATAAAACAATAAAATAACACGCCATGCCATGTACGTATATTTTTAACTATCCTTTTTTAATGTAGGGTACTGTTAGTAATATGTGTTGTTTTGTTGTTTTTTCTTGGTTCAGGAAAAATAGTATTTGTATGTATGTTCTTAGGCGCCCTCTCCTAATGTAGGGTTACTGTTTGTTGGTATGTATTGTTTTGTCTTCATGTGGGGACTACGGATGAAATTTAGCATTCTTGCTAATTCCGGCTTATTTACATTGCATTCATGTAGTGTTCATTAATATGCATTGTCCCGTCTAAATAAACAAATAAAGTAAAGTAAAGTAACACATAGGCCGTGCCAGCCTATAAGCAGCGTAAGCAGCTCACGCGAGCAGCAGGCATTGAGCAAGCAAGCAGCATAAGCCAAGCACATATTGTACCGTATTGTACACAGAAGTAGCACCGCTCACTTCATACTTGGTTTGATTTTCCTGCTTTCATAATAGACAAACCGAAATGTAACCAGGGGAGGAAAATTGGATTAGAGATGATTAGACAGATAATATATCAAAAACATTTAACACATGGGTTTGTCAGTCAGAACTTGATTTTTTTTTTTTTTCTCTCAGAAGTCGTACTTAGTCAAAAGTAAACAAAATATATAGTACCATTATCTCGGGGCGTCCCCAGGGTCAAAAGAGTGTTTGTTCTTTTCGGGACATTGTAATCCATGAAAGTCACGTAGCAGATCTACAAGCTCACAACGCGCCCCATCGCGTTGTGAAAGGCAGTGCCAGCCAGGTTCGGCTGGGGGGGGGGGGGGGGCATTGTCAAGCCCTTCAGAAAACATTGTTTGCGTTGTCTGTTCCTTCCTAATGAGGTTTGCAGATCTACAAGCTCACAACGCGTCCCATCGCGTTGTGAGTGAAAGGCATCCAGTGGCAAATAATGTCCGATTTCTCCGCAGCTCCGCACATATCCATTGAAATGTTCCAGGAAATGATTGGGTCAGGGTATTAACATCTCATCCGTGTGGGTCCAGGTTTTACACGATAAAAACACTGCTTCTCGGAGCAGGGGGCTTTTTTAGCTTGAATGGTCATGTTTCTTAAAAATGTTCTTGGGAGCGCTGAGATAAAAAGCTCCTGTATTCAACATCTCAGAGTCGCCTGAGACGGAAATAAAAAATAAATAAAATAAGATAAGACTGAGACGAAAACGAAGACGTGTAAGCGTAAAGCATGAAGATTTCCGTCAGAACGTTCTGTTCTGGAACATAAAGGAAATCTACCAATTAAAATAACCACGCTATTTCTTATGTGATTAAGTAGCTGGAAACAGCTATTATTAATAAAATAACCACGCGATTTGTTATGTGATTAAGTGGCTGGGTTATTGCACTGGCCAAGAGATCTCCCTTCAGAACAATTGCTTTTGTCCTGGCTAAACTTAACGAAATCTTGTAAAGATTTCCTTCAGGACAGAAATAACTTCTGTCCTGGCTAAACTTAACGAAATCTTGTAAATATTTCCTTCAGGACAGAAATAACTTCTGTCCTGGCTCAACTTAACGAAATCTTGTAAAGATTTCGTTCAGGACAGAAATAACTTCTGTCCTGGCTCAACTTAACGAAATATTGTAAAGATTTCCTTCAGGACAGAAATAACTTCTGTCCTGGCTAAACTGAAGTCTCGTGCTTAATAACACCAACTAATAATATGGACAAGCATGAATCTGTGACCAACAGTCTGCTATGTCCTCAGAACAGGAAACCGCAGTCCCTATTCTGTTACTCAAACGTGCAACAAAAAGCGACAAAACAATAGACTAAAAAAAACATTAAACATTAAACAATCAAAACGCAGCTTGGGCTAGAGGTAGCAATTCTCTAACTTAGCCGGTACAAATCTTTAAGTACTTGACCCATCTGTGATTTTCAGTCCAAAAAGGCATGAATAAAATCAAAACTTACACTGTGTGCTTTATACACACTTCTCAAGTCCCATGGTAATTTCTCCGCGCGCAGGAGGAAAAAAACATGTGGGAGAGAGTCATCATATCCGAATTCCTTTCTCCATATGGGCAAAAATGGTGCAATTGTGGGGCACCTAGAAACAACCTGTTTCATTTGCTCATTGTCTATCTTAGCCATTAAAGCTGTTATCAGTTCATTCTCCAAGCTTTGAAGAGACGCTTCAAACTCAAAGGTGTTGTTCCGTTTGTAAAAAGGTTGTTTAGATTTCGGCAGGTGTTTTCTGCCTCCCTGCGCATTTCCCATTTTGCAGCTGGTCGGGTAGGTGGAGGATGAAATAAAAGCTAGTTTGCTTGCCACCTCAGCTGGCGGAATAGACGTCCCATGGTAATTTCTCCGCTTTCAGTGTTACTCCGTGGGAGTCAGGGGAAACGTCTGATAATATCCTCGGCTGGTTGTTACTAGCAGAGATGAACGAAGTGGGATTCCAAAACAAACTGTCCAGCTGTATCGAATCCATAAACGTCAACTCAGTAGAAATCCGTAACTGGTTCTAGCAGCGGAGAAGAAAATGAGTCCAACAAAGTTGAGTCCCCAATATCTCCTCGGAGCTAATCCGGCAATCGAATGGACCATTTGATGGAATTTGGATCATATTCCATATGGATAAACAGTTTTCCCCAACCATAATAAAGTACTCCACACAATGAATGAGACCACACCGGGGAATATGCGTTTTTTGATAAGTTGTATTGAAAATATAGTCAGTTTAAATTGTACTGTACAAGTACAGTAGAGCAAAATCACCCATCGTAGCTCTCAGGTTAATAGACAGTTGACATGATTTTATATAGTTACTGTGAAGCAGTATGATGTAATATCGTGACCGTGGTCACCTCATCGGCTGACCTGACCTTTATCAGTGGTCAGAACACAACAGAATTGTTGATTAAAGATGGTTTGCCAGTTACATACTGTATCAGGCCCTTGTACAGTGTCAAGGCTGTAGGAACAACAACGTTAGAACAACAGGGTTTGTTTTGGAACAGGGTGGCAAACAGCACAATCAAAGAGTTAAGATATTTGACCGTTATACACAAATTGGTACACACTATATTAATATTATTTTAAATAATATTAATCCATCAGTAAATGCGACCTACGGTCGCAACTACACCTGCTAATGCATAATTATACAAAAAACGTGTTAAAATGCAATCCATGTACACTAAACATTTTTCCTTTTTTTATTTTTTTTTATTTTACGTTTTTATAATTAGTGTAACAAGAGTATTGCCTCTATTATCTTATCACTGTAGTAGTTTTTATTCCTCTCTTAACTATATGGGCAAGGATGGGCAAGATTTTTTACGTTTTTACGTTATTTTTTAAGTTACATTTTTTACAAATACAATACAATTTAATTATGAGAGCCAGTCCCTGGTCTTTGTAGCAGAATACACACAATGTATACCATTGAGGATATTAATTCCCCTTTTGAACTATTAATCTACCCTTTGGGCTTTTCTAAAAGGCAGTTGTTTGTTCCTGGGGGATTTATTATCTGTTAACCATACCAAATTAGCTGCCTACTGTAACTAGGCTTTCGGTTACACAGTCTTGTCCACACTTCATTATTATTATTATTAATTATGCGTTATTTGCAGTTTCCCAATTACATTTCTGTTAATTTGACAAATTAGCCTATCATATTAGTTTTTGACTTTTATTCAGTCACTGTTGGTGTCGCCGTGTCGTGCAGAATTATTTTCTGCAGAGAAAAGCTGTATAGCCGACGTCAGCAAGGGGGAGAAGATGACAGTCAGCCCCATGGCCTCCCCTAAGTAACAAGAAATCTTGTGAAATAAAATGTTGTCAACCAATCATCAAGGACGATGATACACGAAAGAAGAAGTAGAAGTTTAATTGATATTAATTTATTAGTGAATACATTTTCTCCATTGACTTATATATCCATATCCATATATGGAGCTACTGTATATCCATATCTGGAGTTTGTGATGTCAGATAGGTATTGGCCAGCTCCATATATGGAGATCCAGGTGATGATAGTCAGCTCCATATGGAGAGAGACACACACAATTAAAAAGGACAGAATCGTTTAGCACGCTCAAATGGGACAAGGACTGACACATACAGAGATAATTATTTGCAAGTGTGTCTCATGTCACTGCAACTTTCTAGTTCAAAACATTTAAAAAACATTCCCAGAAAATCTTTGCTTTAAAAATCTATAAAGATTTGCACAAATGTTCACGATTCTTCAAAAATAGCAGATCTACAAGCTTGCAGCGTGGCACTCGGTGCCGTGCTGTGAGCTTGTATATCTGCTATTTTTCAATAGCTAAAGCATAAAATAATGGTTAAAGTGATTACAATCTAGAGTGTCTAAATTAGTTAACGCAACTATAAGATAAAGAAAGAAAGAACTATTACACTGCTATTTCATCACACACAGATCAGCTGTTAGAATGACATGGGAATTTGTGAATTCCTTGGACTCATGAGAAAACAACAGTGTGATCAGAGATATAAGGTAACGTTTCAGAGTTGGACAGATGCTGCTCTGTCAGCTGCATGGTATGATCTCCTGATCTTGGAGAGATCAGTTTGGTACAGGAGGGGTAAGCTGTGTTTCTACAGATCAGTGTCTTCATGTGAATAATAACTATTTGTGAAGCAATAATGGCAATATACACCAATCTAACTACAACTATAAAAGAGTTTTACATCATTGGATTCCCTGGACTTGAACCACAGTACTATGTACCAGTGTCTTTGCTTTTCCTAATCACTTTCTTATCTATTGTTGTTGGCAATTTCTTCATTTTAGGTTTGGTTACCTTCGAAAGATTTCTTCATAAACCAACATATGTAATTTTTTGCCACTTGGCTTTGACAGACATAATATTTGGATTTGTAACTCTGCCTAAAATCATTGCCAGGTATTGGTGGGATGACAGAATTGTTTCATTTGGCGCTTGCTTCACTCAGATGTATTTTGTCCATTCCCTAGGAGCCATTCATTCTCTGATTTTGCTGATGATGGCCATTGATCGCTTTATTGCCATATGTCTTCCTTTGCGATACCCAGCTTTGGTTACGAATTCTATTATGTTGATCGTCTGTGGGTTTAGTTGGATAGTGACATTCTTTAGAATGTCTGTAGTTGTAGCTCAGGCTCTCACTTTACCATACTGCAACTCTAACGTCATTGCACATTGCTATTGTGATCGCATTTCAATCGTCAGACTGGCCTGCCGAAAGGACAAATACATAGAAAATATTTCATTTGGATTTGCAATGTTTAGTTTGTTGGTCCCACTTGGATTTATAATTATTTCATATTTTGCTATAATCTTCTCTGTTCTGAAGATCTCTGGCTCACACAGAGCTAGAGTTATGTCCACCTGTACTCCACAGATATTCATAACAAGTCTTTATTATCTACCCAGATGTTTTGTTTATCTGGCATATTTTGTGGGATATAAATTTCCAA
The DNA here is from genome assembly GCF_963921795.1 of Nannobrachium achirus. Classification (NCBI taxonomy): domain Eukaryota; kingdom Metazoa; phylum Chordata; class Actinopteri; order Myctophiformes; family Myctophidae; genus Nannobrachium; species Nannobrachium achirus. The sequence goes on from NC_137817.1 coordinate 34,791,560, forward strand.
ATGCAGATGCCCGAATTGTTGTGATAATGTTATACAGTCTTGTCCCAGCTGCGGTTAACCCAATCATATATTGTTTTAAGACTAAAGATATCAAAGAAATATTAATAAAAAGACTGAAGACCACAAAAATTGGAATTCATATTAAGGTCTCCTTCTAAAGGCTATATTAGGCTAATTAGGAGAGTAATAGACACTTGCTGTAATTTGCTGCTGATATCAAAACATTTAATTTGATTCAGCTCAAACATTCATCTTTTTCTGTTGAACAGAATATAATCAGTTTACAAACATAATCCCACAATAATTCATGTGTGAACGTCCTGCCCTATCATTCTTAACTTCAAAATCAATCTTTAATTCCCAAAACTTTATTTAAGCACTTATAATAACAAAATTACAATGTACTTTACGTACTTTACTCTGAATACAATGTATAATAGGCTACAATAAAATCTGAACAGAATATAAATAATGATATAGAATAAATGAGAAATCAAAACATACAGTACATTTTATTTATTTTCTTATTATGGAAAATCATTTTAATAAAAATATCTTTTAAGAAGGAATTTAAAAGAAACCACTGGTTTATCAAGTTTGAACTCCTCCATCAGGTCGTTCCGGAGCCAAGGAGCCCTAAGGCACAATGACGATCACCCTCTGTCATCATTAGCCTTGAGCCTCAGAAACAATCAGCAGCTCAACCCAAAAATAGACTCTGTACAAATGGAATTAGGGGCCAGGCCATGAAATACCACAAAAGTCATCAGTAAAAAATGTAAATCACCTGCCTGCGTGAAGGAAAGTAAAAACATAATTAATGTGTTGTTAGAAGTAGCCTACCCTATGCCTACAGAACCATCATTCTGTACAATTTGGTGCCGACTGAGTGTTTTTCTTTCTTTCTTTTTTTTTATGACAGTCATGCTAAAATACCATTAAAATATTACATTACATGCACTAGTCAAGGCATGAGGAAATAAGCATGAAAGACTATTTTGGTGTCTTTATATGACTAAAAATGTATGTGATCTTAGATATAAGTTGACAAAAATATGTCTGAACAAAGCTTGTTAATTTGAGTCTCAAAGTTTACAGACTTTACACTGACACTAGGTTTTTGGAAAGAGACCTGATATTATTGGAAGTACAAAATTGATCTAGGACCATAATGACAAGTGTTTTCCATGTTTGTTGGCCTTTTGCTTTCTTTTGCACTTTTGGCACTGCTGCTAAATTATATTAAGGGGGGGCATGGTGGTGCAGTCGCCTCAAAGGTCAAAATACCTATATACTGTAGACCTACTCACTGTATAATGTCTCTGCTCTTGGGTATTTTTTGACACTGCTGCTAAAATTATGTCAAAGTGATTCAGAGGTGATAATAGCAATTTACAATGAATGTTGAACTCTGAAGTCTTGTACCTGTTTATGTCTACATTAATACAATATTTTGTCCTTGTTTTGATAATAAGGAATTGCTGTTGCATGGCTTGCATGAAGCATTCTCTCTCTTTCTTTATGTCTCTCCCCAACTGGCCGAGGGTCGAGGCCCGTCCTGACCTGGCCCACATGCACAGAGCCTGGTTCTTCTCTGCATTTCTTCCTGTTAAAGGGGAGTTTTTGCTCCTGGGTCTCTGTGCAAAAACTCAAGAGTGAACATAGGCCTACTCTACAACAGTGTAGAGAGTATGGTCACCCTTGACCTAGCTGCACCACTGACTTGTAGTTAGAGAGAGAGAGAGAGAGAGAGAGAGAGAGAGGAGAGAGAGAGAGAGAGAGAGAGAGAGAGAGAGAGAGAGAGAGAGAGAGAGAGAGAGAGAGAGAGAGAGTACATACTGTACACCACCATGGCAGGGGCAGGGGCAGGCATTGGATGATACTCCCTCCCAGACTTATCTGTCTGTAATGTAACAATTGTCCACTAGTCGGACCCAAATCATTACTAGTGTAGCCTCTACACAGGCTTTCTCTAGACTGGAGATGAATGTCGGGTGTGAATGGATGCAAGTCTAATCAGTTCTGATCTGTGGGTTATAGGATTCCAGTCTTCAATATCATGGATGTATTTTTACTATAAGAAATTACTCAAAACCCCACTTTTATTATTTTATTTCTATTTTTAAACACCATGTATGTCGATCTAAATCATGTACAGATCATTTGATCATCCCATCACTCCCCTAATGAGTAAAAGACAGAATGACAATACTTTTTCATTCACTAACAGTGATAGTAGGCTATACATCTCCATTGTACTGAATCTTTAACCGCAGAAGAAAGTTATGCAGTAAACAGAGAAATTAATATTTACAGTCTGTCATCTTTTTTTTTATTTTTTAAAGAAAATATATTATTTTAATATTTACAGTAGCCTACATGCAGATAGATTCTGAGAAATCTAAATCTTGGGGTTGTGCCCCCTCAGATTGAATGAACAGATCGCTTCTGAAGTCAAACATAATGACTTAATGAGCAATCAATTCAGTTCAATTCAGTCAATGCAATCAAACTCCTAAATTAATGGTGGCAGACAACAACACATTCAGCACATTAAGTACCCACATCAAAAACTGAGTGTTATCCTTTAACTATAATTAAAATATACTGCAATTTCCTTTTCAAATCCCTCCATTACAGAGATTTGTGCAATGATTGGAGTAATTGTGATCCAATCAAAAATACAGTTTGAACTTGACATATTGACACGATTTAATGTTCTAATGAGGCATACAAGCAATAATAATTACTGCTGTTGAACTAATTTCCATATCCGTTGTGCAATTAGGATAACTTAATTTGCATAAGTACTTGGGTTTCTCTCACATGTGACATTATTGACAAAGACATAACTGACCTGCAACTAGCAAATGATTTCTTCTAAGTCACTCTGCATATCACATTTATGACTGGGTTCAATCTGCAGACATGCAATATCCTCAAACACCTCCGCGAAGGTGCTAAATCTTAGCTGCAGATTCAGCATTTTCTCCCATTGCTCAATTTCCCCAGAAGACATCCATTCTGTTTTGTACTGAGCCTCAGTGTACTGGCAGTTGTCTTTGAAAGCTGCAGGGACAGAGAAGATTTTTCGTCCAAAGCTGAATGCAGACAGCGAGGACTTGTCATGAGTAAATTCCTTGTCTCTGATAACAGACAATTGTCCACACTCATACTCTGAACTGGTGAATATACTGTCTGTTTCACTATCAGATGAGAGGTCACTCATTGTGATGGAATTCACTGGCCAAGGCCTCGTTGTCACTTGACATGAGCGATATTTGCAGGAGTCAATTTGTTCAAGAGGGGAGTTTAACTGACGGATCTCGTCGAAAGAGAGGCACTGTACAGGCTCCAGGAGTTCTGGGGTTGGAGACCTTCTCATAAAACATGGTGGTGTACGTTGTGACTCCTTAACCGGTCGCACTTCAGGTTCTAACTTCATTGACACCTGCCTTTTTGGAAGAGAAAAGGTGTTGAGATTCATAGGAGGCCGTTTCTTTGTATCTAGTCTTGAGGGGTCTTTCTTTGGGTCTGCTAATAACATCTGACAGTCCCCACACCATTTAGGATCCGGTCCTGCGCCATGTGTGCTGTACTGTACATGCTCATGCCAACTGAGCCTCAGAGAGGTGATATCTGAATGAGATGCACTACAGATACTGCCAATTTCATAGTACTCCAGTTCACTGTTTGGGTCAACAGGCTGAGCTCTGGTCACGTTGGTTCCATAGTAAAACTCCATATTTGACAACTGTCTTTCGGGACAAATAATGTCAGGTGGCCTGTCTCCCTCTGCATACAAGGTCCCTGTCATTGTTCTGTCTTCATCTAAGTGAAACGCTTCATTGTCTTTCCCATGTTGTGTTCTCTGTGCTGAGTTGTGACACTTAGGACCATTAGCCTTTGCACTCCGTTTCTTCAGGGCAATAAGCAGCGTTATTAAAATCATAATGGAAGCAACAGGAAGGATCACCGCTATAAGCCACAGAGGTAATCTGTCCTGTGGATCAATGCAGCCACTGTGGGGTTCTTTTATGGAATTGCAAATGTCACATGCCTGATCAGTGAAGTTATGTACACAGATGCAGGAGCCATTCAGCAAGTCAGGTCCACAAGGCATCATGGTTGCGCCATCTTCAGAACAAGGCGATGGGATGCAGAAACCCGCAGAGCCACAACTTGACTCGACTAGAGCCAAACTAGGCCATACCTCCACCACTTCACTATATCCACTGACAGGCAGAGTGTAACCTGTCAATTTGATATAAGCCACACATCCAGTGAGCCCTGTCATTTAGAGAAAATATGTCAAGCATTAGTAAAAGAGTTAACTTGAAATAAGCATAACAGCAGTAGTCAAGAAATGCCTCCCAGCAGTTAGCAACTACTCTGCCACAACTGCATATTTAGTACTTGATTCACCAGTACTAAATACAGTAAATACACATTTTCCTGTCAAATGCTAATGGTCCGTAAAAAAATAAAATAACATTGTGTTATTCACTGCTTTCAGTGCTGTGATAATGCTTCTGGTAAATAATACTACCATGTTACTGAATATATATCGCTCTTTTATTTTGTCTGCCTTTTCTCATCCAGTGTAAGGAATAATGGATTAATGCAGAATTTTGGAACCAGTGAGAACATTCATGGTCTGTAAATCAAAACACAAAAAACAACTGTTAAAGACACATGTTTAATATATCATACCTGAATGTTGGAGCTTTGAAACCCCTGGTGGGCCTCCCCCAAGAACAATCTTATCCACATTGACAGGTGTAAAATCAAGTGTTCCATGTGAGGTGTTCATGACTTGTTGTCCATCCAGAATCAGAAGGGTGTTCTGTCCATTATTGACCAGGGAGATAAGGTGCCAGAGACCATCTGCTACTGGGGTCTTCACCGTCAATTGTGACGTGTGTCTTGACGTGGTGTCTTTGGACACGTACATGGGTTTTCCATCCTGTATCTGAATGGTGGAGAGAAGATAATGGTTCAGTGTTTCAGACCACAACCATAAATGAGACAGAGATAAATACACTTCCATAATAACTTAAATTTTCAATGTGCATGCATGCCCACCCAAATGATTGTATATCCTTTGCTTCTGTCAATAAACAAAAGCACTCCATTGTCACGAGTCTTGAACTTGATGTCAATATCTATTAGATATTCGGCATTTGAATCTACACTAATTTCGTCTTTCATCAGGTAGTCTCTCTTGAATTGCTCCTTAATGACATACTGAATGTGACCATTCCCACTGAGTCGCAATGCAGACTCCTCTGGTATTTCTGTTTGAAAACAAACATAGATATTAATTTGGAATTATTAAAACATACTCATGGGGGGGAATCTATATCACTCAACCTCAATGATTACTTTATCTTACCTGTGGCACAGTTGCTGCCACTGTAACGACTCGTGCAACTGCAAACATAGTGAGACCAAAGGTCATGGCACATACCACCATTCTTACATGGATTGCTGTGACAGGGTGGAAGTACTGCACGAGAGCACCTGGGAGAAAAGAACAGAAGGAATACAGGGAATTCTCCTTGATATGCCGATTGATGTATACCAGTGGTTCTCAACCTGTGGGTCGGGACCCCCAGGGGGGGGTCAACAAATTATTTTGGGGGGTCCCCAGATGATTAACTTAATGTGCAACATTGCTTTCTCACTCAACAGTAAACAAACCAACATAAAGTTTAAGTATAGAGGGTATCTGCACGTTTCTAAAGTGCCAATTTAAGGACTTTTCTAATATCTCTAAAATGACAAATTAAACATTGGCCAAATTGTCACATACTGTATTTGATACATAAATTGTGAAAATAGCCGATCTACATGCTCACAGCGAGGCGTTGTGAGCATGTAGATCTGATATTTTCACAATAGAACCGTGTTATACAAAATGTAATGCCTTAACCCTTAGTGCTCGCCAGGGTGGGGGGTCCCCAGTTAAAATATGATTTTTTGGGGGTAACGGGCGGAAAAGGTTGAGAACCACTAATGTATACAATGTTACCTATAGTATGCATATATTTGGAATTTGGCAGATCTACTGTACTGTACCTCTCAAAGATGTTGAATGTTGCCAAGGCCATGGAAGGCCTCAAGATCACACCATTCACATTTATATTTCTAACACACCCAACAAAGTCATGAGTTTTTATCTGAGCTGGATGCAGTAATATAGATTCAATGGACCTTATTCCTCCGAATGTCATATTGGTACTGCCAATGTCTAATCTCCTAAGTGGAATGAAAGCCAGAAAAAACAGAAGCAATAATAATGTGAACAATGCAGAATCGTATGTTGAATAATGCAAAATGTATGTTTCATTGTCACCTTTTTGAGTTAATTCCGTCACTTTGAGAGAAACAAAATTTGGTATTGTCCACATCTGCACAATTGTCCACAAGTAGAGAGCCAATCTGTTAAATTGAATACAAAAAAAAAGAAAAGAAACATGACAATACCTTAGGTAAAATATGTAAATCACTAATCACAGAGTGCCAAAGTGCCATTAACCAGTTAACCACTGTGTGTCTGTCTCTGTGTGTGTGTGTGTGTGTGTGTGTGTGTGTGTGTGTGTGTGTGTGTGTGTGTGTGTGTGTGTGTGTGTGTGTGCGCGTGCGTGCGTGCGTGCGTGCGTGCGTGCGTGCGTGCGTGCGTGCGTGCGTGCGTGCGTGCGTGCGTGCGTGCGTGTGTTTTTAGAACTCACGTTGCTAATCCTTCTGGCAGTGATACTATGAAAATGGCCATCTGCCACATGCTTTTCTGTGTCCAGCCTCACGGGTCCTGAGCCCAGGTCATATGAAACGACTGCTTTTCCATCCAGTATTTCTATGGCAAAGAATTCCTGGCTGGAAACCTCCCCTGGATTGTAGAGGAGCAGGGAATTTTGTTGCAATGTTGCAAATTCCAGAGAGATGATGTTGCTTCTAGGGTCTAGCGGTGGGAACTCCATGAAAGACAACTCCTCGAAACCATAACTGTGCTCCTCACAGTGGATGCCGCTTAGTCCTAAAGATGAACCAAGCAGTATTGATGTTTAAATTAGATAAACTGTTTAAAGGCGACTTAAAGGTTAATTGTACAAACGTTTTGTATATACGGTCCTGGTTCATTTCTGGACATTGTGCTTTAAGTGGCATGCATATCTGGTTCTCAACCAGACAAACACCAGCACAATTTAACTGCTGATCAAATTGAGGTAACATAATATATCTGAAGGAAAGCCATTCATCATATTCGATCAATTATCAATTCTGTATAATTCCATCCACTGACTATATTAAACAATCAGGAATTACCATTAAATAAAATCAAAGACAATTATTCTTACCAAAAGGACAATGACAAGAGAATCCTGTTAAAGAATTAATGCATCTTCCATGGACACAGGGTGATGATGTACAGTGGTCCATCTCCATCAACTGCTCACACATTTCCCCTAGAAATAGTAATGTATAAAGTTCAGAATGTTGATTCCTGTTATGTTTTAATGCACAATAGGATTGTTGATCATGTCAAGGTCTACCTTTATATCCAGGACCACAATGACACTGAAAACCCTCTGGCGTGTGCACACAAGTTCCTCCATTTTGGCATTTCACCTGCAGGCATTCAGCTACCTCAGCAGAGCAGAAAGGACCAGAGAAGCCACCCTGGCATTGGCAAGAGAACCCTCCAGGATTATTAGCACATCTGCCTTTATTTTCACATGGATTCCTTTCACATTCGTCGATGTCTGCTTCACACAGTCTTCCTGTGAAACCAGCGGAACAGGAGCAATTAAAGATCTCCACCTGAGGTGACACAAAGATGACCGCAAAGCTTTCCAGGACAGCAACTTGCTGGCCGATGTGAATGTTCTTATTGCATGTTGCCCCGTTTTGACAAGGACTGACGAAACATGGGTCACTGGTGATACGAGATATTGTCACATTGCTCTGAGTCTCAAGTGATTTCTTGTGAACCGCAGAGATATCAGTAGCAACCTCTTTACTGAGATATTGTCCGTTGTATCTTTTGACGGCAGCCAACAAAAGTATTTCAGTGCCAGTAACCTTCATTCCAAACACATGAGTTTTAGAGGCCTGTAGGTTAAAAAGACTATCCAGAGCTTTCGTGAACGGCAAATACTTGTGAGATAGGAAGTCTTCCACTGAGGAGGAAGACACATAGAAGAGTATGCAGCTGTCCATAGAAGCATCTGTGAAGCCTTTGTAGTTTACATGGACACTGTTGTTGACTGGGAAGTGAAGCTGGTCTGTTGCTTCAATTGTGATGTTGTATTTAGCCTCTCCTTGAAAAGGAAATGACCATAACTCACATGTGCTGTAAGGAATGGTGAACATATTCAAATGCCCACTTTTGATGCTGCAGTTAAATGTGTCAGACTCATCCTGATCTTCGGGATGGACATTACCCAGCATGCCTCCTTGAAAAGTGTTGCCATAATATTTCACCTCAATGTAGATGTTTCTCTGAACTGGAGGGTTATCATTTTCATCCAGAACAATTATGTGGAACGTTGTTGTGGAAGATAATGGAGGGATCCCTGCATCTCTAACAGCAATGAGGACTTCATATAGAGGTTTCTTTTCCCGATCAAGAGCCCTTGTTGTAAACAAAACCCCATCCGGCGTCAATGAAAAGGTATTCTCCAGTGAAGGCATCACAAGCCAGTAAGTAAAAGGTCCCTGGTTTGGAGGCAAATCAGAATCGGATGCATTTAACTTGGCCACAATGGTGCCTTGGGGCTGATTTTCCTTTACATCAGCCTCAGTCAGCATCAATCTGGGGGCATTGTCATTAATATCCCCAATGGTCACAACTACATTGGTGGCCCCAGTGGCAGGTGGAGAGCCATTATCAGTGGCTGTAATGGTTAGATTGTAAAGAGGGCACAGCTCTCTGTCTAGTGGCGAGTTTACTGAAATAGTACCAGTAAATGGATCAATAGCAAAAGAGGAGTTACTGTTTCCACTCGCTATACTAAAGGTGAACTGATTCCAGTCCATGATAGTGTCTTGGTCCAAAGCATTCACTGTTATTACAGATGCACCCACCATACTGTCTTCACTCAAATTAGTTAAATAGAGAGCAGAGGAGAACTTGGGGGCATCATTTGTCTCTATAACACTGATCTGGACAGAGGCTTCATCTACATTCTTACCTGTGATAACACCCCAGTTTTTCACCAGAATCTTTAAATCTGTATGACTATTGCCTTTATTTCTCAAACTGCGAGTTGTGTATATTTCTCCAGAATGTTCATCAATTTCATATCCAGTGTTTTTGTTTGGGCCAAATAGTAAGTAAAACACTTGTCCCTCTTTGCCGTAGTCGAAGTCTGTAGCTGTTACTTTTCCAATTCTAGTGCCAATTGGCACATTTGCGAATACTGAAAATGTATATTCTTTTGACTTGAAAGTAGGGATGAACTCGTTGACCCCCAAGACTTGGATAATTACATGTGCCACAGTAAATATAGGGTGAATTCCCATGTTGGACGCTCTGACTGTTATATCAAAGGTCTTCTCTTGTTCAAAATCAAAAATATCCATAGTGGTGATTGTGCCATTTCTTGGGTCAATTGTAAACTTTTCAATGTAACCTGCCACTAAAGAGTAGGTTATATGTGCGTTGGCACCAGAGTCTGCATCAGTGGCCTCCACTTGGAGGACAGATGTTCCAATTCTGGAGTTTTCTGGTACTGAAGCGATGTACTCCAAAGCTGAAAAGACTGGTTGATTGTCATTCACATCCATAACATTCACTGTAATATTTAACATTGCTGTTTTAGAAAGCCAACCTGCATCCATAGCATTAACTTGAAGGTGATATATGTCTTCTTTTTCAAAGTCAAGTTTTCCTATCAGTGTGAGCAACCCAGAGTCGTCCCCTATGGAGAATGGTAAGTACTTGTTTCCTGTTGTCATGGAATATGTTAGGACGCCATTGGCACCATAATCTTCATCTTCTGCTCGAATTCTGCCAATAACTGAACCTACTGGCAAGTCCTCCGGTACGGGAAAATATGCATCCAGCTCTCTAAAGTGTGGGGAAAATTGGTTTGTCTCAGTAATCTCAAAAGTAATGTTAGTCTGTGATGTCAGTGGGGGAACTCCCTGATCCTTTGCCATAACTGTTAATGTTAAAACTTCATTGAGTGTTTGACTCAAGCTTTGATTCAACATTAGTTTTCCATTGTCAGCCTGGATCCAAAAGAAATCAGAAGCATTTCCTCCATGCAAAATATACTCCACATCAGCACTGCTTTCATTAAAATCCCAATCGATTGCTGAAAACTGGACCACCTCAGTTCCTAAATCCATTGCATAGGGGATGGCCAATAGAGGCTGAACGGGTAAAAAAGTCGGTGGGTAGTAATTAAATGGTACTAATTTCACAGTGACAGTCGTGTTGTCATACAAGGCATTCCTGCCACAGTCAAATGCAAAAACTGCAAAGCTAACGGTTTCAGAGTCCGAATTATGCAAAGTCATTGGCTGCTTGGTATAGATATCACCAGAGGAGGTATTCACCCAAAATGCTTCATGTTGGGGTTCAATAACATATATAATTTGACTGTTTGGTCCCATGTCTGCATCTGTAGCTAGAACTTGCATAACAAACACATCTTGTGCTTGGCTTTCAGGGAAGTCAGCGGTGTAGAAGTGATTGAAAAATATTGGTGCATTATCATTGATGTCAGTAATAACTATGGTGACATCTGTGCTAATGCTCCATGCCGAATCATTTGCATTTACTTTCACCACATAATGGTCCTGTGTCTCTCTGTCCAGAGGTCTTAAAACAGTTATATAACCTCTGTAACTATCAATATTGAATGGTAGATTCTCAGTTTGGTCCAGTATTGAATAGGCAATCTCAGCATTGGCATCAGTGTCATCATCATTTGAGATTATTTGTATGACAGTGTGTCCAATAGCTACATCTTCTGGTATCTCGGTGAAAAAAATATGCGAAAAATGAGGTGCGTGGTCATTTCTGTCTAAAACAACTACAATGACGGTTGCTCTGTCTATATGGAGAGGGTTATCTTGTTCTGTTGATTCAACTGTTAAATTGTATTCAGGAATATACTCTCTGTCTAAACTTATGGTAGTGCTCAATATGCCATTTTCAGAGTCAATAGTAAAAACACCATCAACATCTCCCTCTATAATGCTGTACTGCACCATGCCATAACTTCCAAAATCTGCATCAATGGCAAGAACGTCACAAAGCCACATTGGTCCAGAATTTTCAAACACTTCACACCTGTACTCCTTTTGAGTGAATTGAGGATAATTATCATTTATATCAGTGATGTTTATATGAACTTCAGCGAACGATGAAAAAGGTGGAGCACCAGCATCTCTGGCTTCTATCAACAATAGAAAGTCCTTGTTGTTCTCATAATCCAGAGGATTCTCAATTGTTAGCTCGCCTCTTGATTGATCCATGTGAAAAATGTCATCAACGTCTCCAGAGATCAGATAAAAAGAAACTGGTTCACTTCTGGTAGATTCTGCTGAAACCACTGCCACCAATGTTCCTACTGGCTCATCCTCAGGGAGTGAATATTTTAGAACATCCACATGTATCACCGGGAATTTTGAGGAATTTTGAAACCTGATGCTAATTGTTGTCATGTCAAATTTAGGATTTTCTCCACCATCTTCCACATGTACGTTGATTGTAACATCCTCTACTCCCCTGAGACCAGTTGAAGTAAACAAAGTGCCACTATGTGGATTTATGAAAAACATGTCTTCAATTTGTCCGTATAATGAAAAATGAAGTTCTGCATTCATGTCAGTATCTCCATCCGTGGCTCTGACGGCACAAACAACCGAGTCTGCAAAAGATACCAGAGTAAACAAAGATTTGATTTGAATCAAATGTTGATCTGAATCAAATGTGTAAAATGCCATTAGCCTAAAATACTGTCAAAAAGGTTAACTACAAAAACGTGAATGCCCTCACCTGGAGACACTTCTGTGGGCACGTAGGCCACATAAGGGCTGTTTAGAAACTGAGGCCAATGGTCATTGACATCTCCAATGAGCACAGTGACAAGCACTGAGCTTGATAGAGGATGTGTAGGATGCTTATCACTGCCAAAGACTGTCAGTCTATAGAAGGCTACCGTCTCCCTGTCCAGAGTATCAGTTGTGAACAACTCTCCAGATGATTCTTCAATGGAAAAGGGTGCATCAGTGTCCACCATGTGATACCTTAAGTACAATCAAATACAACAATATCACTTAATTATTACACACACATGCACGCATGCACATGCACACACACACACGCACGCACGCACGCACGCACGCACGCACGCGCGCGCGCGCACACACACACACACACACACACACACACACACACACACACACACACACACACACACACACACACACACACACACACACATACAGTAAGTATCCTTGAAAATGCATTGCTCAGTGGAAATGTTTTTCAATTTCTTCTTATATTTTAACTAATGATCCATTCCAATGTGTACTAGCTACATAAGTTAACAATCCATCTTGTCCACAGAGTACTATAAGACACATTACAGGCACATACTGTAGAAGCGATCTGCAGAAGACGTTCTGTTCAGTTATTTAGGACATGACAGCAAAGTACCTACCTAATTTCTCCGCTTACGCCATCATCAATGTCAGATGCTGCGATAATAGCAAAAACAGTTCCTACTGGGCTGTCCTCTGATACTATAGTGTTATAGACATCCTCAGTAAATTCTGGTGTGTTATCATTCACATCATCCACTATGACATGTATCACTGCGGTTCCTGTTAGACGTGGCAATCCTTAAGATGACAAAATAAGATTGTGAAAAGGTTTTATATTACACTAAACTACTTGGAGTTTATTTTATCTGCAATCATAATGCTACGTTTTTTACATAAATTATAATTACCTGAATCAACAGCATTAATATGTATGATATACAAGGATTCCTTCTCCCTGTCAAGATTGTGTACAATTTGAAATGTGCCATTGGGAGAGATGGCGAAAAAACCCATATCATTTCCTTTGTGTATGGAATAGGTTAGCTCAGCATTGACACCTAAATCTTCATCCACTGCTGAAATCTTATCAAAGAAGAAAAACACAATTGCAAAAAAAGAAAGAAATGTTATGGAGGCTAAGGCAATTATACAATTATTTCACTACCTGTAATGTTACAACTGCTGTAAGTGCATACGACAAATAAATACCTTCAAATATATAATACAATATACTTATATGAATAATAAAATATAATTGTACCAAATTCAGTTAGTTCGGTAGTTATACCTGATGTGTCTGCTGAGAGAGGTCCTCTTCATTCTCTCTCACATGCATTACCAGCATTGCCGGGGAAAAGAACGGCATGAAGTCATTCACATCCAAGACAGTGACACTGACAACAGCAGTGGCAGATCTGGGTATGATGCCCCGATCTACAACCACTATAATCAATGTGTAGCTAGCATTCTTCTCCCTATCCAGTTTATCCATGACTCTGACCTCACCTCGGATAGCATCTACCACAAACGGAGTCATTGAAGACAACTCGTAGCGCAGCTGTCCATTAGGTCCGATGTCCAAATCATGTGCCTCAGCCTGAAATAGACTAGCTCCTCTGGGAACATCCTCGCGAACTGTCAGGTTGTAGACACCCTGAGAAAATTCAGGGTCATGATCATTTGCATCATCAACATACACTGTGACATTCATAGAGGATGTCATCTGGGGTGATCCGTTATCCATGGCAGCTACGGTGATGGTCAGCATATCAATCCTTTCCCTGTCTAATGGTTCGCGAAGATATAGACTTCCACTGGTGTTATCTATACTAAACACACCACTTGATGAGTCCTTTAAATCATATAAAACGTCTCCATTGGATCCATGGTCTGCATCCTCAGCATGTACAGTCATTACGACCGAATGAATAAAAGTGTCCTCTGGTATAGTGATACTCCTGGCTGACACAAAGGATGGAGCATTGTCGTTGACATCAACAACGAAGACTATTACATGTGTTGTGCTTGTGAGCTGCATAGAATTTGGCTGGGCACAGTCATTAGCTGTAACAGTCAGGTTGTATGATGATCTTCTCTCTCTGTCTAACTCTGTACTCAGGCACAAAACACCAGTAGGGTTCATGTAGAACATGTTCTCCTCATCTCCACTGATCACTCTCAGGTCCAAGTCACCATTGTCACCTAACAGAAAGGAAGAGAAAATGCTATGATACAAATAACTAAGTAAGCATTATACACATATACAGTATACTGTATGTGAGGGGTACAAAATACAGAACCGGTGTATAAAATCGAATAGCCCTATACCGAATGAAACAAAATCTCCTTATTTTTTTCCCCCAGAACTAAAATACTTTCATACCAACATATTAAACTTGTTCAGTGTTGGGGAAGAGGAGCGATTGTTTTTCTTACCTCAACAACATTCTTAATAGTGAACAGTGAAATAGCTTCTACAGTGCTTTATTTTTGAGCGGTGCTCCTGGAAGGAGCTAAACTATTAGCCAACATCTGGCTTTGTCCGGGACGCGAAGCTTGGCCTACATCTTTGCACAAAGCGCCCAAAGTTTGTTGTACGCAGGGTCACATTGGCTAAGCTTTGTGGGACGCTTAATGAAAATAACTCATAACTCACATCACAAGGTGTTATTTCTAATCCACTTTAAACGGAAAGTGCAATAATAAGGTTCACATTTGTTCGATTTTCAAATAGCCTGCTATAGGGTAAAAGTTGTTAAACGGATTTTGATTCTATATTAACACATTTTGCTGGGGACCCCCTGGAACCTCAAGGACCCCTGGTTATTGTTTGAGAAACACTGGTTATTAATTTTTTTAATCTGTAGTTTTATATATAAAAAAAATCTGTAGTTGTGTTTAGTAGGCTATCGAAACGTGATACCAAAATATCAAACCGAACCTTGAATTGTATGAACCGTTGCACCCCTAATATACACGTGTGTGTGTGTGTGTGTGTGTGTGTGTGTGTGTGTGTGTGTGTGTGTGTGTGTGTGTGTGTGTGTGTGTGTGTGTGTGTGTGTGTGTGTATATATATATATATATAGAAAAAAGAATAGGTATTCAAATAATGTATAGTAGGTGTTTCACTTACCATCATCTTTATCTGACACATTAAGGGAGAGGAAACAAGTGTCAGTAACTGTGTCTTCCAGTAGTGACACAGAATAGGTGTCCTGGCTGAAAACAGGGGGGTTGTCATTAACGTCCATCACATTGAAGTAAACTCTGACACTTGATACCGCCAAATCCCCCAGCTGCACCACCACTGAGAGAATGTAGAATCGTTGTGCTTCAGAATCCAGAGTGTGGGATAATAGGAACTCCCCAGAGTGTGGGCTGAGTAAGAACAGGCCTTCTCCGTCATCCTCCTGCACCACGTATGTGATAGTCGTGAGACCCTCGTACATGGCTTCCACCTTTCCCACGACTGTTCCTGTTCCACAGGGGCGTCACAAGGGGGGGGGGGGGGACTGAGTTACTAGGGCCCAAGGTGGAGGGGCCTGGAATTATTTTATACTTTGCTATTGAAAAATAGCAGATATACAAGCTCACAGCCCGGCACCGAGTGCCGCGCTGCGAGATCTGCTATTTTTTGAAACGTCGTGAAAATGTGTGCAAATCTTTGAATATATGTATTTTTTAAGCAAACATTTGTAACTCAAATTTTGCTTCTGGGGGGTCCCTGGAACTAAATATTTTGAGATGGGGGTCTGTGGCCAAATAAATATAATTTTAGGGGTCCTTCACATGAAAACGTTTGAGCACCAATGACATAGAAACAGGTTTTTCAAAAAACCTTAGAAGGATTCTGAAATATTCAAAGACTTGCACAAATTTTCAAGACTTTTCAAAAATAGCAGATCTACAAGCTCGCAGCGGGGCACTCGGTGCCGTGCTGTGAGCTTGTATATCTGCTATTTTTCAATAGTTAAAGCACAAAATGTGAGTGAATCCTTGTACCCAGGGTCCAGAATTTGGTCCGACACCCCTGCTGTTCCATATTCAGAGGAAAATTATTTCTTGTTGCAATTCATAGGAAGTTACTGTATGTTGTGTTTAAAGTTAAATCAAACAACACAGTGCAAAAGAGTATTCAACATGGACTTTCCTATTGTTAATAATGGAGGAGTGAAGAATATTTCTATGACGTAATTATAATAATGAATCATAAAATATTGTTGTCTAAGAATCTTGAATGAATTATTCCAATTTAAGGCCTAACTTGCATTAGGAAAGTTTTTGTATACACTATACTGTAGGTGACGTGACTGTGGCTTACCTGGAACTGTGTCTTCTTTAACTTCAAATGAATAGACAGATTCAGTGAATGACAGCTGGGTGAGTTGTCTGTTATGACGGTGCACACTGGCTGAGCCATACTCCACGGCATCACTAGATGTAGCATACCAAGTGGAAAGTGCATTCAGCCCCTGGATGGTAGCAGGATACTGTTTGTTGTTGTTTACATAATTTGTAGATCCAGATCCCATAGAACATATAGTGTTTAGCACCTGTTGAATAACACCAAAATGAATTAATGTTATATGAAAAAAGAAGAAAAAATTATGGGACATGCAGAGATTGCTAGAGGCAGAGGCTGACATTTCTAAAAGGGCATTTTAGTGGAAATATCGAAAATATATTTTTTACTACTTTTCATTGGTTCAATATTTCTTTAACTAACACAGACATAAAGGCTATACTCGAACTTTAGGATTGTCAAAAAGCTAGGAGAGACTATAACTGTTAGAAATATGTAAAGGCTAATAAGATATGATGAAGTTACAGGGATGCAATAGAATTATGTCTATTTTAATTAATTTTTATCACAATTTCATAGTGTTGTTTTGTATTGACAATAGATGGATTACATCTGGAATGTGAAAAAGCATTGACTGCATCCTTTATGAGAACACATTCTGGTAAACGTGACGTGTGTAGCCTACTAACTTAAATAAGCAAAATACAAACCTCAGCATTAAGAGTGTGCGGTTCAGAAAAGTGTTTTGTCTCACTTGTCAATTTCTGAGATTCTATACATGCCAATGTACTACCACAGCAATGATAGATGCAAGATAACACCCTTAAATATGCACATCAACTTACCAGAAGATGAAATAGTAATGCTCTGTGTTTTTGCCATTGTCCAGAAATGTCCATCATCATGTTTATTTAGTAGATGCACTTTTACTTGGTCGTATTTAATGTCTATATCACATTTTAGAATAAAATTCTCTGCCTAATATACTAAAACAAGACAATGAAGTGAAGTCCTGGGGACACCATAGTAGCAGTATCCATGCAAGACCAGTGACGGGAAAACTATAAAAGCTGTATCCATAGCAATTACTCAATACCCTTGCCTGTAATCCTGAGTGGCACGCCCCTTTGACATCACTGGACACAGATCCAGTGTCACAAAAAGTTCCTTCAGTGGCACCAAATGAAGCAGCTGACTTGAAGAACAACCATGTGTCACCGCTCTAGACTCATTCATCTCCCTTACCATCAAACTGGCCACACAAATTAGCAGAATATAAATCAGCATAAATTGCAAGTATCTGCTATCAAAATGAAAATAATTATGTTGGTTGAAAAAATAATTCATAATACTATTTTTCCTTCCCTGGATTTTTTCAGCAAAGGGGTATCGTAACACATTTTTGTAAAGTATATAACCATGGGTGATCCTTTCTTTCTGCATGTGAGCGAGGAGGTTCATTCAGAGCCTGCAAGGCATTCATTCGATGAATCAAAAAGAAAGGGTAGAACAAAGACAACAACTGCCACACGAAAACATTGATTTCAGAAAGGGACAGACAGAAAAAACATTCCACAGAATGTTAAATTGCTCTCTGCAATGATCAACATGTTCTAACATAAGCCTGTTGGTTATCTTCTTGAAGCAAATTGAACAACATAATTCTTATAATAAACAACGAAAAACTAATTATAACAACATGCAAAGATTGAAACCATCATTTCCAAGTACACTTTTTTATCTTAAATGTTTATGAAGTTTGAGTTCATGAAAATACACAAGTATATTATGAGATGAAAAGCTTGAAGTAATTGTCATATTTGCAAACACCTTTAGAAGTAAGGCATGTCTTTGTATAGCAAAGGGCAACGTTACTGAGGGAAACAAGAAACTGATCAATGAATAGCCTATGTGAACACTATGTGATTGTGAGGCCACTCTGTGAGAATATTCAGTTACAGGGAGAGGAAACTCTATCCCACCAGTAGCTAAATAAAAGCTTCTGCACAGCAGAAACTTAGAGAAGAAATGCTTCTCTCAACACTTTGGCAAAGTTTAATAGTTTCTTTGGTAAATGTCAGTACCTCCGCCATGCAATTACTGAACCAATGCATAAATTAAAAATATACTTGAAGTGAAATGAAGTGTCTTCTATTGTTATCTTCAATTATGGCGCCACCTTCTGGATTTAGATGTGTCAAGCACCAATAAACAAAGTAGCTACTGTCAGTCTCTCTAACAGGTCTAAAGAGCAGCCCTCCAAATTGTGCCAATGTACTTCTCACAGTATGCAACACTGGCTAAGAGGAGATAAAACTATTAAAGTAAAACACAAGTTGTGGGTGATACAGGTAGACTGCTTCCCAGCACAATTGCATTATAGACTACTGTAGTGGGTTCTTTTAAATGTATTTGACCATTAACCTTGATCTAAGTAGTATGTAATTTTTGTGTTTACTATTGCTGATTAACAAGTGTACCATCTGTAATATATATTGTAATTGCCAGTTACAAAACTGTTTTGCAAATTTCTGAAAGCAATTATATCCATCCCAATGCATTAAGATAGCTTTATACACATAGCTAGAGAGCAAAGGGCTCCAATTGAATATAAATCCACTAGTGCTGAACACACACTGTGTAAATTACACAGCTCTCTATATCTCATGGATTATATGCCAACTGATTGGTATACTTTTCTATTAAAAACTGGATTCAGACAACTCAACTTAAAAAAAAGGAAAACAAAACTTTTATTGAACAGCTGCATCTGATATTAGAGTGGTATTCAAAGAACAATAAGAATACATTGACAACACATGAAAAAATATTCTTTAAAACAAAGAAAAATACACTACCAACTCAGACATCTTGGTTCGAGTTGTACACCCTAAAGTCTAGTTACTTCCATACTGATATTATAATCCTCCTAAATAGTTTAAGAGTATGGCAGGAATACAGAACTACCACTAGAAAAAAGTCTTAACTTAAGATATGTAGTGTTAACTTTACAAAAAAGGAGGGTAACACTGTACATCTTAAAAACATTAAATATACACATGTTCTTGTTCAATCTGACTTTTTGTTTCAAGAAAACTGCAGAACTGGATATAATAGGGTTATATGGCATAAACAAGAAACCAGGCCATGGCACCTCAGACCTCCACAATTTACTCATCGTCCTCTTCGTCATCATCGTCCTCCTCGTCGTCGTCTTCATCATCGTCCTCATCATCTACTGCAGCCGCAGCAGCTGGTGGTGGTGGTGCAGCACCCTTTGTACGGTAGGCGATGATGTCCTGTTGAAGGTGAGAGAGGTTTGTAATCACTTGTAGAGGCCGATCAGGTTGCGAGATAAGGCGACCCAAGGCATTAATCAAACTGGCCGTTCGTGTTGATTTTGACAGCACATTTTGAATAAAACTGTTTAGTTCTAGTCATGTTTTAGTTATCTGAAATGTTATCAGTTGTCGACTAAAATGTATTTTGGCAGGCCTTGGTGGTGTGGTAATGGCAGATTTTACACTTGGTTACATGCTGAAAATAGTAGATCTACAAGCTCACAATGCGTTGACAGATTTTGAACTTATAGATCTGTTATTTTCAGAGCACAACCGAACAAAATGTATTCTAGTTCTACTGGATCTCTTCTTCACTAGTCCCTCCCTAACATTTTAGTCCAGCTTTTATTTGTTGATGAAATCATCAATATATTCAGTCATAGTTTTAGTCATCATAGCTTAGTTTTTAGTTAGTTTTCATTTCAGCGGGGGGGAAAAAGGTAGTTAATTTTTTTTTGCCATAGTTTTAGTCGGCGGAATCAACGCTACATTAGTATTAATCAGATCTAATAATACAACCCTCCGCCTACCTTATCATACTTCTCCTTCAACTTGGCAGCCTTTTTCTCATATGGCTGCTTCTCGTCAGAAGCTAACCTGTTCCACATCTCCCCCAGCTTCTTTGCCGTGTCTCCAATGGAAAGCCCGGGACTATCACCCTTTACCTTGCCACGGAAGTCGGCACAGAAAATGAAGAACGCGGACCTGTAAAACAAACAGTATACATTTCTCATACTTTTGTCAATTTCGGCAAGCAGCAACAATGATGAAGATGGTTTAATTTGGTCACATACGGTGGTCTCTTGGGGGCATTAGGGTCCTTGAAGCGCTTCTTCTTTTGGCCCTTGGGAGGAATGTAATGTGTCATTTCGCTCTCATAGCGGACCTTGTCTTGTTTTGCCATGTCTTCAAACTTTCCTTTCTCTTTGGGTGACATTGTCTGGAAATGAATAAGACACAAATTAACAAAACTGCTTAAGAAAAAAAAGGCACATGGGGATTCCCATATTTCTGTAAAAAAAAAGAAAACAACAAATATTATCTCAGTAAACATGAACCTACCCTCCATCGCTCAGAGCATTTCTTTGAGAACTCTGCAAAGTTGACACTTGCTTCAGGATGCTTCTTCTTGTGCTCTGACCGGCATGTTTGCACAAAGTAGGCATAGGAGGACATTTTGCCCCTCGGTTTACTTGGATCCTTCACCATCTTGATTTACTGCATGAAAAGGGAAAATATATTTGAGTGAAACATATCCAAGCCTATTACTCAACAGCAATGGCTATGTCTAAATATCCCTCTGCCCAATTGTCTGGATCTGCTTTGTCAGTTCCATCTATTGTCTAGGCCGGTGGGAAGGAGCAGTGGGAAGGAGGAGGAGGAGGTGGGGGAGGGGAGGGGAGGGGGGGGGGGGGGGGGGGGGGGGGGAAAAGAGGGAGGGGGTTGACTGATGAGCTATTGTATGAAGAGACCGTCATGGTGCCTAAAATATTGTACTTGGCTCTAAAAGACTTAGTTTGCTTCAGGTACAAAACATCTCTGTGCAGGACAGCGCCTATAGAGCCAGTTATAAAAGACGTATATGCATTCACCACTGTCTGTCTTGCTGCATTAAGATCCCATTAACATGCAACGTAACCCGCCTCCAGACAGCGTTGTGGATGGATGGATGCACAAGATTCACGTTAGCATTCGCTACCATCTTTGCTGGGCTAGCCTTCGTTAGCCATAATGGCTTCTTGCTTTGTGTCTTCTAGTCTAGTCACGATTGCATTTAGCAGCTAGCTGGCTAATGTTAGCACGCCTGCACAGCACGTATTACGACGGGGGCGGTGAAGGACTAGACTGGATGAATTGACTAGACAACACTGTGTGTGGTTACTGGGAACACTGGTGTAATAACATTGTTATAACAAGTGTTCCTTATCGTTATATTAGAGGATTTTTGCTAAAATCATACTGGTGAACGTTCCATGATGGGGCCATTAAAGGGTTAAATAAAAAAAAATGTTTATATCAAGCAGGACGACAGCTTCGCCAAGTGTGTAGACTTACATAAATTAACGTTTTCAGTTCAAAAAGCGTATTTTATCTTGGCAGACTTTTGGTATAAAAATGAGCTTATAACAAAAAAAGAGCATTATAACTAATAAAGATAACTATAACTATGTTGTTCACTATTGTATTTTTTTTAATAGTTGGTGTGAACACAGTCTGTCATCCACTTGACTTGGAACGATTTTTAAAAACTATATTTTTATAGTTATAGTGCTCAGTGTGAATGGCCCTTACGCCTTGGGTGGAAAGATGACGCAGTGTCTGCATCATTTCCTTCGCCGTTACATTACAAGGCTGTATGTTGCTGTTTTTATTTGCCATCAAACGTTATCTGACCAACTACATTTACAATGACACTGTAATGCGCGTTGCGCAAGACTAGACGTTCTACAGTGATGTTCTGCACAACTGTCCGTTAGCCCAGCCTTAGCTAACCCGCTAACTGGCTTCACAGCTTCTGATTAACCTTAATGTGCAGCGCTTCACAGCCAATTTGACGACCCAAATCACATTTTGCTCACACGTTCAAAAATGCACACTACCAAAAAGGACACAATAAGCATTTCAACAGTGTATTTCATTCATAAATCTTGTGCATTGTGGTGTAATTCTCTATCAGATGTGTGATGCTGCTTACCCCCAACGCACCAGGCCAGCTCAGTCTGAAACAATGGGATGAAAAGCTGCCTCAATGCGCGCTCTTTTGGCTGTGTGTGAAAAGCTCGCGCTGTGTGTGTGTTTTCACTGTTTTGGGCTCCGGCTAACAAGGAGTGGTCGGTGACGTCATTACGAAGCGGAAGTGCTTCTATTAGCTCAATCGGCAGAGGTTTGGGATTGTCATGACGTCACTTGTTTATCCTTGGTTACTGGTATCTTTAGATATGAGAGACTGCGGGCCAGGAGTATCGTGCATGGAGGTATTTTATCGTGCACTTGCGCTGAAATTCTGAATGCGCTCCAAGTTGTTTTTTGATTGGTTGTCCGTGAACACACAATGGCGTTGGCGCAGAAATTACACTACAAATACAGTAGTAGGCTAGGCCTAGATATGGATGGAGCAGTGCTTCTCAAACTTTTTTCATGCCAAGGACCCCCTAATTGACACTTAGCACACAGACCTCCATTTGAAAAGTTCAAAATTCTAATTCAATCATCTGACGTGAAATAAACACCTAATTTTAAGAAATGTTTTGCATAAGGGGATAATTTATATTTGTTAGCATAGCCTACAGTATTGATTGATTGATTGAAGACTTTATTAGAAGTTTGCATAAAGGTACAGTTCACTGGTACACAAGGTCAACTAAAAGGAGATCCTATACTATTATTTACATAGGAAACCATTGAAGTATCTCAAATAACATTGAATGACAGACGGATAGAACACATAACACACATATAACACGTATATTGCAAGGTTTGTTGTTTGAGGGGTCTACGATTTATGCTAAACCTGGGCCTGGAGAGATGCTGATGCAGCCAAAGTCTCTGTTAGGCCTATTAATATTAATCCTTGTGCTACGAATTATGTGCATTTTGGGTGCACAGTATGAGGGATTGAATGTATAGGAGTCTCACAGGCTAATGTTGGAGAACCCAGACATCAGTCATCTCCAAATTTGGGTACTGTTTCAGCATGCGTCTGTTACCATGGCGATAACGCATGCGCAGTACAGGCAGCGGTATTAGTGATGTCAGTTATTCCAAATGTGGGCACTGTTTAGTGATGTCAGCATGCGTGTATATCAGACAGACATCGGACAGACAGACACTCGTTTGTTTATTGGTAGGATTATATAGGCGTGTGACATCATCGTACCCGTAAGTTATGCGGGAACACTGAGTGCAAAAAATCACACCCGTGTGAAGTGGAGCTGTGTGTGTGTGTGTGTGTGTGTGTGTGTGTGTGTGTGTGTGTGTGTGTGTAGATCATGTGTACCGATTTTTGTGACATTTGAAGAAAATATGTAGGAAAAGGAGCAAAAAGTGTGTTTTGGAGAAAATTCAAGATGGCGGAAAATCTATCCTGGCGCAAATGGGCGTGGCCTATATGGGGAGATGCGTCTTGATCCAAGGAATCCAGGGAAAAAATAATTTTAATTTTCCGATCTACGGTTCAAGAGTTACGGGGCAAAACGTAAAGTGGGCCGTTATAGCGCCACCATGAGGCCGAGTGATGTAATTATTTTTCGATTCATTCTTAAAATCATTATGAATCTCCTCTCCGAGGTTTGAAACTGTAGCTCCTATGGTTTACGAGAGAAAAATACTTGAAAGTGATTTCTTGCATTGTCCCATTATAAGTCAATGGGGACAATTAAGCGTCGTTTTTTGCCGATTACGTCGGCATGGTAAGGCGGATCGGAACGAAAGGTAATAGAACACCATTCCCGGCCGAGCCGCACATTTTGATGTATATATTGCGCGAGTGGCGTAAATGGTGCGGCACTAGTTACGCGCCGAAGTCAGGCTACATACACACAGACACACACACAGACAGACAGACAGACACACACACACACACAGACCCACACAGCCATGTATAGGGAGCTGCACACAGCTCCAAAAAACAGAGTCAGTAGGAGTGAATGAGGAGTCATGAGGAGTCAGCAGGAGCCAGCAGGAGTGAGGAGGAGCGCTTCCAAACTCCAATGCTTCATGCTGCTTTATGTTTTGCCACTCAGTCTGTCAGTGCTGATCTGAGTGGCATATGAATCTATGATGCATACCCTCTATTGTCTGAGTGAGAATAAGGACACAATATCCTACAGTCCTGCCGAGAACCCTGGACCAAAATGCCATACAATATTAACGTACCTTTCTTGTATTTGGGATGACAGTATCATCCCCCAAAAAAGATATAGCCTACTGGAAGGCTCCTAAAGGGTCTATAATAGCTTAATTCGGCTGATTTACACTTTTAAAACTAATTTATTTGAGAGTGTTAGAAACCCAATGATTAGAAACATTAAATGTAAGTGGGTAGCAGTCACACTAGTGCTTAATTTTGCATGTAAAACCCCCTGCAGAGTGTTCACGTGATTGGGAACTGTTGTAGTAGGTCTCCATAACAACATGTAGCCTACCTATCTGACCATTAATGTCTGCTTCTGCAGGTGGTGTGTAGAATTTAATTTAGCCCATTACCCTTTTGTTTTATCGTAGAGTATAGACTTATTGTTAGGCATTCTTGTTGGGGTCTTTCTTGTGAACAAAACACTATTTGGAAAGGTTTCAGTTAAATCTGTTGCAAGTCATTGAACCATGATGGCAGCCAGAGGTAATGTTAAAACTCCATGTCATATAGCACTCAAATTGATTTAACTAGTTTGCACATTCTAGACCTGTTGTTATCTGCGATTAGCTATTTGGCATAAGATTATTCAAAAGCAAGCCTTGACTGGTTTAGCCATATGGACATTTGCTGTTTGTTTGCTCTGGTAGTTTGCTTTGCTTATTTGCTTTCCTTTGCTGTGTTTGATATTTATGAATCATTTATGAATTTGAATGGTTTGTTGGTCTGTTAAGACTTTTCCAAAAGAAAAAGATAAATAGATAAATGATCAACAAGCTTACACCGCAGTGTACCATGGCGCGTTGTGAGCTTGTAGATCGGTGTTTATTGTACAAGAAGTATAGGTCTTACAGTAAGTGGTTGGGTGGTGGTTAACATGTCTGAAAAACAGACATGTTTCTGTGTGTGTGTGTGTGTGTGTGTGTGTGTGTGTGTGTGTGTGTGTGTGTGTGTGTGTGTGTGTGTGTGTGTGTGTGTGTGTGTGTGTGTGTGTGTGTGTGTGTGTGTGTGTGTGTGTGTGTGTGTATGGATGGGGGGGCTCAGCTTGTGTCAGATGTAAGAAGGGACTACAACAAAAAAGGTTGGGAGCCTAGAGAGTAATGATTGTTTCTTTTGTAGATGAGAAACCGTGGTGGGACCCATATGAAACATCTCAGAAGAGGGACTTCATCTACCGGCCAAACTTAACAACAGACATTCTACGGTATGCAAATATTATTAGACTTGCAGTAAAATATAGAGTGTTTCTGAGTTCAGAACTCATCATCTAAAATAAAAACGGTGTGTGTGTGTGTGTGTGTGTGTGTGTGTGTGTGTGTGTGTGTGTGTGTGTGTGTGTGTGTGTGTGTGTGTGTGTGTGTGTGTGCGTGCGTGCACGCGTGTGTGTGTGTGTGTGTGTGTGTGTGTGTGCGCGTGCGTGCTTGCGTGTGTTTTTCTTAGACATGCAACATTACAGTCATATAGAAACTCATATTCACTATCTGGACCTGTGGGTTCAACTTCATACAATGAGGATTTTTGCTGGAAGCTGACTTCTAAACCTGAATGCATTCGAACAGGATCAGCTTCAGGACAAAGGAGAAACAATCCACATCCAAGTGAGGTTGGTATTTAAAGGTATCCTTAGCTAATGATTTAACATAGTCGGTCAGTTGTTTTCTTTGGCAGGCCAGAAAAAAGTGCATTGCAGTAGTCGAGTCTAGAGAAAACAAAAGCGTGGATCAATGTTTTTGCATCGTCCAATGATAGATAAGCTCTAATCCGTGCAATATTTCTAAGGTGGAAGAAGGCAATGTTGGTGACGTGATTAATGTGTGTATTAAGTTCAGTTCAGCATCAGTGATCACACCCAGGTTTTTTTTTACTGAAGTATTACTTTCTTTAGCCAGGCTGCCGAATCTACTTGTTATTGATTCTCTCTGCTCTCTTGAACCAATTATGAGAACTTCTGTCTTGTCCTCAT